>NC_041381.1:587765580-587817517 GCF_002162155.2 Triticum dicoccoides
GGGAGAGGGCGAGGGCGAGGGCGAGGGGGAGGGCAGCGGCGGCGGCGGCGGTGGATCGAGAGGGAGAGAACTAGCGAGGGGGATCGGGCGAAGGGGGATCGGGCGAAGGGGGGATCGGGCGAAGGGGGGCCACAATACTAATGGCGCACCTCACCGTGGTGCGCCATTAGCATGTCCATACTAATGGCGCACCTCACCGTGGTGCGCAAGTATTTTTTTTTATTTCAACTCGAGCCAAAAGGTTATGTAGTACCAGAAGCTATCTATGTCAAGCCCACTCTACTAGCTCGACTGGTCAGCAGCCAGTTCTCACACTAGGAGGTCCTGGGTTCGACTCCCAGGCTCCACAAATTTTTTTAGCATTTAAAAAGCTGTTTGATACTTATTTATGTTTAAATATGTTCAAACTTGTTTAAATAATAACAGTAATATTTTTTTTATAAGACAGTAGCATTTAAAAAGCTGTTTGATACTAATTTTTTTTATAAGACGGTGCGCGGGGTGCGGGGGGTCGGCGGCGGCGGTTGAGTAGGGGAATCGAGGGTGCGGGGGGTCGGCGGCGGCGGCCGGTGGACTGGGGGGGTGCTCGGCGGCGAGGGCGCCGGATCTGGCGAGGTGGGATAGCGATCGAGATGGAGGGGGATCGAGATCGAGTGTCCATGAAATTTAAAAATATTCATGATAGTTCAAAAAGTACCCATGAAATACAATCGAGAAATGAAGGCTACGATTTAAATACAATCGATCTTAGCTAGCTATCTGTTCACAATCTTCTTGCCCTTCTTTTTCGCAAATGGAGTTCTTCTGTGGAACGGACGTCCTTTAGGTAGGGTGGTCCTGCTTCTTCTTGTGGTGTATGCTGCTACTTCATCATCGTCGTCATGTTCGATCCTCGGGTCCCACGTATTGGCTGGCGTTTTCCACAGCGTGTCAAGCTCCTCTTTCAGCAGCCCCAGATACAGATTGATGTCGTTCCCTGGTTGTTTCGGCCCTTCAATTAGCATACTCATGTGAATGTACTTCCTCTTCATGCACAACCAGGGGGGAAGGTTGTACATCCACACAAACACAGGCCAGGTGCTATGTGTGCTTCTCTGGCTGCCAAACGGATTGACTCCACCGGTGCTCGCGCCCAGCACGATGTTCCTTGGATCGTTCCCAAATTCTGGGTATTCGAAGTTCAATGCTTGCCACTGGCTCGCATCCTTAGGGTGACTCAGCATCTTGTCTTTTTTATCTATCTCCGGATCATTTGCGTCATCTTCTCGCTTCTTCTCCTCCCTATCCGCGTGCCAACGCAGGAGCTTTGCTACCTTAGGATCCGCGAAATACCGCTGCAGACGAGGAGTGATCGGAAAGTACCACACCACTTTTCGAGGAGCTTTCTTCCTCTTCTTGTATCGAGTGACACCGCACACCGGACATATTGTAGACTCCGCGTGCTCGTCCCGATAACTGATGCAATTGTTCATGCACACATGGTATTTCACGTGCGGTAAATCCAGAGGACACACGATTTTCTTTGCCTCCTCCAAACTGGTCGGGCACTTGTTCCCCTTGGGAAGACGTTCGTGCCAGAATGACATGTTCTCGTCGAAGCATGCGTCGGTCATTTTGTGTTTTACCTTCATCTCCAGGGCCATGAGCGTTACTTTCAGGCGGGTATCCTCGGGCCTGCATCCTTCATACAATGGAGTAACCGCTTCTAACTCAAGTTGATCCATCTTGGCTTTCTCTCGGGCGGCAGCTCTTGCGTTATCCGTCTGCTTGAGAAGCATCTCTTGAATATGAGGGTCCTGCACCCAGCCCATTGATGGTCCAGCGTCGTCTGCTCCGCCGGCATCATCATCTTCATGATCATGCCCGTCGCCTGCTCCGGCATCTTCCTCATCATCATGTCCTGCATCTTCTACATGATGACTGTGTACAACATCACAGTCGGGATCATCTCCTGGGGATTCTTCGTCTTCTCGCCCGCCCGAGCCGCGGTGGTTGTCTTGCTGCCCTTCCTCATTTCTTGCCCGGCCCGCATGGACGACTTCGTAGTCATCTTCATCACCTTGCCACTGATAGCCATCCATGAAACCACGCAACAGCAGGTGGTCCCGCACCTGCCCGGAATCCGGGTCCGCAATAAGGCTCTTCAGCTTGCATCTTTGACACGGACATCTTATCTCCGTCTCGTTCTTTTGAAGCATCTCGGCCTTCGTAGACCTCAAAAACCTATTCACGATGCCTTCGGTCATCGTGCGGACCATGGTCGCCTGCGGGGTAGAGCAAAACGATATTTTAGAACCAAACAAAAATTTGGCATGACTTTCCCTAAAAATAGGACCAAAAAGAATGCTTAATGCCAAAATTCTCGCCGAAACGGAAATGAATCAACATTCCGGCAAAATATTGGCAACTATCGCATATCAAATACCGGTACACCTCCAAACACAAACACATATGCAACACCACAAACATATGCAACACCACGAACATACATAGATCTAGCTAGGCCGTAAAAAGTGCATGTGCACATTGTTGTAAGGAGAACAACCTAAATATAGCTTCCCCCCTTACTTACCTATTAAAACAAGGTAATTTAACCACTTAATTTGAATGAATCTATGGTGGAAATGAGGTGAAAAAGAGGAGGCACCCGAGACAAGGAGGAGGTGGAGAGAATGAAGTGGGGAGAAAGTGAGTGTGTGGGTAGGAGAGGCTGTCCCAAATATCTTGTTGCTGCCCACTTACTAATGGCGCACCCCTTGCATGGTGCGCCATTAGTAGTTACAACTACTAATGGCGCACTTAAGCAGGATGCGCCATTAGTATGTTTGGATAGGCGCACTAGTTCAAAAAAAAAATTCTATACTAATGGCGCACCCACTGCCTGGTGCGCCATTAGTAGTTACAACTACTAATGGCGCACTTGGGCAGGATGCGCCATTAGTATGTTTGGATAGGCGCACTAGTTCAAAAAAAAAAAATTCTATACTAATGGCGCACCTACTGCCTGGTGCGCCATTAGTAGTTACAACTACTAATGGCGCACTTTTCCCGGATGCGCCATTAGTATATTTGAACAGGCGCACTAGTTAAAAAATATTTTGGATACTAATGGCGCACCCGTAGCATGGTGCGCCATTAGTAGTTTAAACTCTAATGGCGCATCAGACTGTGGTGCGCCATTAGTATATACTAATGGCGCACCAGGTGCGCCGTTAGTGTCAATCCCATCTATAGCCCTTTTCCTAGTAGTGTCTGGTGGGACCGGGTTATCACGGTATAGATTAATCCAGTATATTAACGCAAAAAAAACCATTTATTTTTTGGGATCGTGTTTCTACCATCGAGATCTAAACGTACAATCGACCAGGACTTGCAAAAACGTGGAGTGCATGGACTAAGTTATCTGGTAGCAAACCGTTCAAGAAAAAAAAAATATCGGGTAGCAATCAAATCCCAAACTTTCTTTTAAAAAACAAATCCCAACTAAATTAGGCATATGTGCGTTATCTTCATGGCTTCCTCGCATGCATCTCCTTTTCCTCACGCATCTCCTTCTTCCTCTACTGACACGAGTTAGATCAGGCGGCAGGTCACTTCTCCCAATTGATTTGTATTGCTCCACCCCAAACAAGTTAGGGCGGGCTTGGCCTCAGCCCTGTGGTGCCATTAGCCCCATCCTTTGCATGACTTTTTTTATCTGGAAAAGCGAGATTGTCAAGCAGATGATGACTTGCTGTTCGCCGCCGCCAAGTTCTACCGCCACGATCTCCGGTGCTCGAGGGATGGTGTTACCGCTGCAGCCAGACATTATGTTGCGTTTAAACACAACACCAACGTCAGATTATATGGCTGGTCGTCGAACACGTGGATTCAATGCCCACCGCTGCCGAAACATGCTGCAGGTCACCGCTGCACCCTTCATCACCACCGCCACAAAGTTCTATTGACACGAGCTCCACTTCTCAAAGGATGGTGTTGCCGCTGCAACCGTGAACATCGCGTGTACACACTGCTTCCTATGTTTTCAAGCTGATTGTGCTCTGCTTGCTGCCGATACATGGGGATCTTCTGGCCACCAATCTGAGGAGGGGATACATCTGAATAGAGAGAAGGAAACGGCCAGGAGTATCTCAGGACAATAGACTGCATAGATTGCTCAAAGGAGAATTTAATTGGAGGAGAGAATGTAACATAGCCAATTGAAAGAGATCAAGGCCTTTGTCCAAAATTTGTGAGGGCGTATGGAAGTATGATTCCACATTGCGAAGGTAAACACTAATTATTCGTTTGTTGGAAATTAGAAGATGGGTTGGAGAGATTATACTAAGTAGTGATCTAGAGATTGGGTGTTACACCCTCTAAAGATACATGTAAAGCTGCGTTTAAACAGTTCCTAATCTCAAATTAAACCAATAGCTAAAGTAGTGGGATTCCTAGGATGCTTACCAATGATACAATGTTTTTCCAGGTCTGATTTACGGTTTGCAGGTTACCACAAAAAATTCTGATGCTTGCGCTATAGTTTGTAGTAAGAGCAGATTACAGTTTAGCCTATTTTCAGTTGAATTCGAGGAACAATTATATCAGGTTAAAAGATAAAAAGTTATACATATTTTCTCTAGATATCATGGGTTGTATCATTTATTATTTTTTGACAAACATATTATAGCATACAAAGCAAATACTATTGGAGCATGCTTAAAATGGTGCCTCGATCTGTAAGCAAAACGTTAGTTTTAAAGGGTTCATCGAGGAACCAGTATGGGGTTGTTGGGATATGAAGGGGAGAAGGAGGCAGAGGCCAGGGATGCGCTCCTGAGGCCTACACGTCCTGCGGCGCTCACTCTGTTCATGCCGTGCTCCACGAGTACTACCTGTAGCCTGAACCTCTGGAAGGAGTGCATGCAGTGGTCCATGGCAATGAGCAACCTCCATCATCTAACTTCGAAAGCATGTCTTCATGATCAACGAGAGCTGCTCCTGTAGTACGTGTTGCGGCTGGCCAACAGTCATAGGCAGTTTATAGATGATGTGACCACACCTTTATAAATCTCCTCTATATTTTGTCTTTTCAGTTTATTTTGCTCGGTGCGTGCATGAATTCCTCTCACATCCGGGGCATGTTGTACAACTCCATTTAGCTAATATATGAGTCCGATGCATTTTTCTTAGTTCTAATTGCACATGTATTTTTTAACAGTGTATCATCTGGAGGTTTATTAACATGTATATTCAGAAACGGACACCACCGGAAATTGTGGCCCTGATTTAAGTGTATTAGCAAAAGACCAAAGTTCATATATCATGTATTCCTTGAACTGTTCCTTCATATTTCTATATAGTAATTATACTTTTGACATAAATTTCAGATTGGTATAAGAAGCAAGCACCCACCAGCACATCTTTGTCTTTTTTAGGAAAATCCACATGCACAACTAGATCATGTAACTTTTTTTGAGGCAAACTAGATCATGTATATGGACAACTAAATATATGTATTGGTTCATTTCATTGGAGTCGGCCCAACAACAGCAGTGGTTGCAGAGTATACGAGGAGTTTGGTGAGAATGAGGCGTCAAACAAATTCCATGCGCGCAGGCGTTAAACTGATTCCATTGTGCATTTAGACCACTTACTGAATGACATTAATTCCATGCGCGAGTGCGTATACTGATTCCATTGTGCATTTAGAACTCTTAATGGATGACATATTGATGTTCAAGTTTATGAGGTGACTAGATGATAATGAACTATGATCGAACATATTCATGAAGCAAAGATGCATGTATCATTGGTTGCCTTGCCACATTTTTTAGGACAACTTGAGACGTCAAAAAATTAAGATAAACAGTTAAGCAAGAGGGCATGTATATGCCTCTATGCCGTGTACCAATTAGTTCCACTTATAACTAATGTTCACAATAGTCTATCTTAGATCCATGTCCCATATCTAAGAAATACAAATGCAAACAAATACTTCATGGTAGTGAATCATGATTCTCTGATGAGTTAGATTAGAAATATTTATAAATGTGGCAGATTGCTATTGCTTTCAAGAATTAGATTTGTATTATTTCTAGAAAATATTTGTAAGAATAGCCCAATTCCGTATAATATCGAAAAAATCTCATAAAAAACAATTTAATTTTTTGTCCTTGATATTTACCCACATGAAATATTAACATACATATGGAGTAAGTTGTACACACATGAAGGTAAAAGTAAACTAGCTGTTATATATTGAACAACGTAAAGAAGCATATTAGCTAAGGTGGTTAGGCTGAAGCAAAGTACTCCCCCCATGCAATAATGTAACGCGTATTTTTTTAGAAGTTAAATTTAACCAACTTTTACTAAGTTTATTGACAAAATCATGCCAATCTACAATACCAAACACATACAATGTGAAAACATATCTAATGATAGGGATTTGTTACTTTTAATCTACATACTTTCCTCTATATACTTGGTGAGAGTTTAATTTACTTTTAGAAAAAAATGTGTATGCACTAAATTGTTGAATGGGGTAGTATGTTTAGTAACATCTTATAAAATTGAGAATCATGCCCTAGCATGTTCAAAATTGTTCAGGTTTATGTTTATCTTATAAGTCAAAATAATAGAGATCACTTTTTTGGATTACCTACGTACTTCCTATAACCACTTCAATAAAATATAGCAAAATTAACCTCCGGGACAACATAGATGAGGGAAAATTTATCCAACCAGTATCACAACTTACTTGATTTCGATCAGTTTTTTTCAAACTTATATGCCATCAAATATCGGAAACTACTTTAACATGACAAAAAATAATATAATTTCAACGGAACAAATTATAGTGACTCCAACATTGACCCATTGAGCAATACTTTACAAAATACTAATCTATTTTGTTTTGGGTAAAACTTTTTGTGGCACTGGGTGATGTTGAGACACTAAATTAGGAATTTACTTTGTGATGTATAAAACAAAATTAGGTCAAGAAATAAAAGAAAACGATAAAAGAAAATAAGCATAAGATGAAAAGAAAGCAAACAAAAATAAAAGAAGTGAAACTCCCCTCGGCCCAACTGCGCTTTAGCCTAGCCGGTCGGCCCACCCTCGGCCTACACATACCCCCCCACTCCCCACTACCCGAAACCCTAACCCACCGACACCCCACTTCCCCCACTCACCCTCTCCCTCTCCCCCTCTAGATCCAGATCGGGATCGGGGGATCGGCCCTGTCGCTCACCGCCCGTTGATATGTCTGCAACATATCTACTTTTCCAAACTCTTTTGCCCTTGTTTTGGACTCTAATTTGCATGATTTGAATGGAACTAACCCGGACTGACGCCATTTTCAGCAGAATTGCCATGGTGTTATTTCTATGCAGAAATAGAAGTTCTCGGAATGATCTGAAACTTCATGGAGATACTTTTTGGAATTAATGAAAAATATTGGCGAAAGAATCAGCCAACAGGGCCCACACCCTGGCCATGAGGGTGGGGGGCGCGCCCTACCCCCTGGGCGCGCCCCCCTGTCTCGTGGGGCCCCTGGACCTCCACTGTCACATCCCTAGTTCTGGTATGACCTAGACTAGCTAGTCATGTGTGCATCATGTTTAAATTTCAAATGAATTTGTATTGGGGACATGTGAAAGCCTTAGAAATCATTTCCGGAAATGACCAAGATAAAAATTGCTCCAAAAAGGTCCAAGAAAATGTTCATGCTTCTCTCTGGAAATATTGATCGGAGGTAAAATTCAAACCAATATTTTTAGAAGCTCATAATTATTTATTTTGGGCATTTGGAATTAATGCAATAACTATTTGCATTGGATATATATATATATATATATATATATATATATATATTATATGTCCAATAATTCTGATATTTTGTGAGGAGCTTTGGAGCAATCCAACTAGTCCGTACAAAAATTGACAGAAGAAAATAAAATGATATAGTTTCCAATACTAAATCAAAACAAATTACAAAAAGGAAAAATAGAAAGAAATAAAAAATGGGAAAAACCCTTACCTGGGCTCACCTGGCACCCAGCTGTCCTAGCCCAGCAGGCCGGCCCAGCTGACTGGCCGACGCCAGTCGTCATCCTCCTGGCGCCAGGAGGACGAGGGGCACGCGCTCGCCGCCCGCGCGCATGGGCGCCACACCTCCTGCCTACCTGCCTGCCCTCTCCCACGACGCCCTGGACGTCCTGGACGTCGCCACGCACTCCCCCCGGACCTCTCTCACTCTCTCTCTCTCTCTCTCGCTCTTCCCCCTCCCCTGGATCTCTCTCTCTCACCACAGCCAAGCACTGCCGTCGCCGCTCCCCGCCTGCGCAGCCATCGTTGTTCCCATGCCGCCCCGAGCTGTCCCCGAGCTTCGTCTCCTCGCGCTGAAGCTCCCCCCGGAGCCACTTATTGCCAGGATCTGTGGAGTCTCTCCACCGAGCTCGACCCCACTACATCTGGTCGAAGATCAGCGATGTCAACTCATTGTTTCTAGCACGTCCTCGGCCACACCGAGCAGCCCTGCGTGTCTGTTGTGAGCCCCGCCATCGTTCCCCTACTTCCCTGCCCTTCTGCACCCTCTAGCTCCCCTGGCCACACGAGCCGAAGCTCACCTACGCTCGAGCTCGTCGCCGGCGTCAATCCGGTGATCCCCTGGTCACCCCACCATGCCAAATGGTCTTGTGAGCTTGTTTAGAAGCCGTAGAAGACGAGAACTGGGTGTTTTGTTGCCCGTAGCGTCGACCTCCTCATCGGCCGAACTCCGGCCGCCTCCAAGGTCGATGCCGCCGGTGCTTCCGGCCACCCCACGGCCTCCCGCGTGTCCCACTAGATGCGTGCGAGCCTAGGCATCGCATAGGTGGTCTCCGTCGCGCAAATGGTCGTCAGTGGGTGCTTTCTGAGCCCCTCCGCCGTGGCTGTCGTCGCCGGCGGCTAAACGCCGGCGGGTTTGACCCGTTTTGACCACTAACAGACTCAGCTGAGTCACTGACATGTGGGCCCTACCCCTGCTAATTTGTAATTAGGGTTAGTGTGAGTGTTAATTAACATTGTGACACTGACTATGGCACGGACGTGTGGACCCCACACATCAGGTTTGACTCCAGTCAACGTTGTTGACTTGCCAACGCAAGCATGCCGCGGTGTTGATGCAATAAATGGTTTCTGGATTATTTCTATTTTGGAAATTCCAGAAAATTAGCAAAACTTTAAAAATTCATATAAATTCAACTGTAGCTTAGATTGAAATAATTTATATATGAAAAATTATCAGAAAAATTCAATATATCCATCTGTACTAGTTTCATGCATGATAAACCAACTTATACCTACTGTATAAGTGAAAAAACATAAAGGGCATTTAAAATGCTTAAGTTTGGAGTTGCATTTGAATCCTTGATTCAAATAAGTTCCATTGAATTTGTTGCTAGTTGCATTAGCTCAAACCACATCACATCTTCATGCCAAGGTCATGCATCATATTGTTGCATATGTTTGTGTATTGGTTGTCGGCACCGTCCTTCTCCATAGGTCCTGCTCCGGAGACCGTTCTAGAGTACCTGTCTGAGGAGTAGTGCCCCCGGTTGATCTACCAGACAAGCAAACCCCCTTGTTCATTCTGATACAATCTCACTCTCTTGCTCCTGCTCTCTGTTATTGCATTAGGACAACAACGATTCAACTGCTACTTTATACTGCGGCAGTTGAACCCATTCCTCTGCATGACCTGTCATTGCCATAGTAAATAGTTGAAACCCACTAGCATGTGTAAGAGTTTATTGAAGCCATGTTGTGTTCCTACCATGCCATGCCTGCTATTGCTTAGAGTGTGTCAAGTCTGATTCATTGGGAATGAATAGGAGTGTTATGCTATGTTCTGATGCTGAGAGCTAAGTGTGTGAACACGATTTGGTAAAGGTAGCGGTGGGAGGCCATGTAGGAGTACATGGTGGGTTGTCTCACTGGAACCGTCCCTAAGAACTGAGTTCTGTGTATGTTGTCTAATGACTAGCTACTATCACACATTGGGCTCCGGGCGCTCCAAGCCCACTCGACTTATTAACAAACTTGATCTCTGTCCAGGAATCATAACTAGTTTCTGGTGTTTGTAGGTAGTGTTATTTTTCTACCAAGTGGCACCCGGCAGGGTGGGCTTGGGACAGACTAGGCACACGTGGCCCGGTGTACCGAGTGGCACCCGGATGGTGGGCTTGGGAACCCTGCACACATCGTTTGGGGCCTGATACGTCTCCAACGTATCTATAATTTTTGATTGCTCCATGCTACTTTATCCACTGTTTTGGACTATATTGGGCTTTATTTTCCACTTTTATATTACTTTTGGGACTAACCTATTAACCGGAGGCCCAGCCCAGAATTGTTTTTTTTGCCTTTTTTAGTATTTCGAAGAAACAGAATATCAAACGGAGTCCAAACGAAATGAAACCTTCGGGATCGTGATTTTCCAACCGAACGTGATCCAGGAGACTTGGACACTACTCCAAGAAGTGCCAGAGGCGGTCACGAGGGTGGAGGGCGCCCCCCTGGGCGTGCCCCCTACCTCGTTGGCCCCTCGGAGCTCCACCGACGTACTCCTTCCTCCTATATATACCTACGTATCCCCGAACGATCAAAACTGGAGCCAAAACCTAATTCCACCGCCGCAACCTTCTGTATCCACGAGATCCCATCTTGGGGCCTGTTCCAGAGCTCCGCCGAAGGGGGCATCCACCATGGAGGGCTTCTACATCATCACCATAGCCCCTCCAATGAAATGTGAGTAGTTGACTTCAGACCTTCGGGTCCATAGCTAGTAGCTAGATGGCTTCTTCTCTCTTTTTGGATCTCAATACAATGTTCTCCCCCTCTCTCGTGGAGATCTATTCGATGTAATCTTCTTTTTGCGGTGTGTTTGTTGAGATCGATGAATTGTGGGTTTATGATCTAGCATTATCTATGGAAAATATTTGATTCTTCTCTGAATTCTTTTATGTATGATTGAGTTATCTTTGCAAGTCTCTTCGAATTATCTTTTTGGTTTGGCCAACTAGATTGGTAGTTCTTGCAATGGGAGAAGTTCTTAGCTTTGGGTTCAATCTTGCGGTGTCCTTACTCAGTGACAGAAAGAGTTGCAAGGCACGTATTGTATTGTTGCCATCGAGGATAACAAGATGGGGTTTTTATCATATTGCATGAATCTATCCCTCTACATCATGTCATCTTGCTTACATCGTTACTCTGTTTTTACTTAATACTCTAGATGCATGCTGGATAGCGGTCGATGAGTGGAGTAATAGTAGTAGATGCAGAATCGTTTCGATCTACTTGTTTTGGACGTGATGCCTATATACATGATCATTGCCTAGATATACTCATAACTATGCTCAATTCTGTTAATTGCTCAACAGTAATTTGTTCACCCACCGTAGAATACTTATGCTCTTGAGAGAAGCCACTAGTGAAACCTATGGCCCCCGGGTCTATTCTCATCATATCCATCTATATCACTTTATTTACTTGCTTTGTTTTAGTTTGCCTTTTACTTTTTACTTTGCATCTATCTATCAAAAATACCAAAAATATTATCTCTATCAGATCTCACTCTCGTAAGTAACCGTGAAGGGATTGACAACCCCTAAGCGTTGGTTGCGAGTTGCTATCGTTTTGTGTAGGTACGAGGGACTTGTGCGTGGTCTCCTACTGGATTGATACCTTGGTTCTCAAAAACCGAGGGAAATACTTACGCTACTTTACTACATCATCCTCTCCTCTTCGGGGAAATCCAACGCAGTGCTCAAGAGGTAGCAAGAAGAATTTCTGGTGCCGTTGCCGGGGAGGCTCATGCAAGCAAGTCAACCATACCATGTACCCATCGCAATCCCTATCTCTCGCATTACATTATTTGCCATTTGCCTCTCGTTTTCCTCTCCCCCACTTCACCCTTGCCGTTTTATTCGCCCTCTCTTTCCCAATCTCCTCCTTTTTTCGCTTGTCTCTTCTTTGCTTGTGTCTCCATGTGCCTTCTTTTTGCTTGCATCTTCGCTTGCTAAAAGTTTATGGATCCTCATCCACTTGCTAATCTCTTTAAGAGATCCAATTATGTTGAACCTATTGCCAGTGAGTTGAGTGCACTAGATTATCTTTATGAGGTTTTGCTTGAAATTCGTGAATCTGAAAATCATGATGAAGAAATTTATGAAGAGATTTAGGATAACTCCTTGGATAAAAAGCATGATTGCAAATATTTTCCTATAAATTCTCTTGATGTCAATTGTGCTAAAAATATGCAAAACCCTAAGCTTGGGGATGCTAGTTTTGCTATGTCTACTACTTGGTTCAATGATCATGATTGGGGTGTTTTTTCTTATAACTTTGAAAATTTATTTAAGCCCCATGATGAATATGAGATTGATAATAATGTTTGCAATAATATTGAAAATGGGTTTGGAATAGTGTCAACTTTAGATCCCACATATTTGGATAATGTTCAATCTTATGATGTTTTTGATAAAAGTGGGTTTGGAGAGGTCATGACTTTAGTTAATGTTAATCCCACTATTTCAGAAGAGTGTGAACTTTGCATACATGTGGATCGTGTTGAAAATATTTTATGTGATAGCTATTTTGTTGAATTTTATTATGATCCCACATGTAGTTATCATGAGAGAGGAAAATATGGTCGTAGCAATTTTCATGATAATAAACTACCTCTCGTTATGTTGAGATTGTTATTGTTTCTTTCCGCCTCCTTGCATATGCTAGTTTTTGCTTGCCTTGATAATTTTTTTGCCTATAATATGCCTATGCATAGGAAGTATGTTAGACTTAGATGTGTTTATCACGTGTTTTACGATGCTCTCTTTGTGCTTCAATTCTTGTCTTTCTTGTGAGCATCATTGAAATATCAATGCCTAGCTAGGGGCGTTAAACGATAGCGTTTGTTGGGAGGCAACCCAATTTTATTTTGTGTTTTTTGTTTTTGCTTCTGTTCAGGAATAAATAATCCATCTACCTTCTGTTTGGATGTGGTTTTATGTTTTAATTAGTGTTTGTGCCAAGTAGGACCTATAGGATAACCTACGATGATAGTTGATTTGATTCTGCTGAAAAACAGAAACTTTGTGCTCACGAGAAAAAAATCAATAAATCACAGGAACGAGATTTTTCATTTATTCTTTTTGCTGCTGATCAATAAAGAAATTTTCCAGGACATCCAATTTTGGTAGGATGTTTAGAGTTCCATAAGTTTGCGTTAGTTACAGATTGCTACAGACTGTTCTGTTTTTGACAGATTCTGTTTTTCGTGTGTTGTTTGCTTATTTTGATGAATCTATGGCTAGTAAATTAATTTTTAAACCATAGAGAAGTTGGAATACAGTAGGTTTAACACCAATTTAAATAAAGAATGAGTTCATTACAGTACCTTGAAGTAGTCTTTTGTTTTCTTTCTCTAACGGAGCTCATGAGATTTCTGTTGAGTTTTGTGTTGTGAAGTTTTCAAGTTTTGGGTGAATTCTTTTGATGGATTATGGAACAAGGAGTGACAAGAGCATAAGATTGGGGATTCCCATGGCACCCCCAAGATAATCCAAGGACACCAAAAAGTCAAAGCTTGGGGATGCCCCGGAAGGCATCCCCTCTTTTCGTCCACTTCCATCGGTAATTTACATGGAGCTATATTTTTATTCACCAACATGATATGTGTTTTGCTTGGAGCGTCTTTTATCATTTGTGTCTTTTCTTGTTAGTTTACCACAATTATCCTTGCTGTACACACGTTTTGAGAGAGCTATACATGAATTGGGATTTGTTAGAATACTCTATGTGCTTCACTTATATCTTTTGAGCTTGATAGTTTTGCTCAATGTGCTTCACTTATATCTTTTGAGCGTGATAATTTTTGCTCTAGTACTTCACTTAGATGTTTTAGAGCACGGTGGTGGATTTGTTTTAAAGAAACTATTTGATCTCTCATGCTTCACTTATATTATTTTGGGAGTCATTAATAGCATGGTAATTTGCTTAATGTTAATATACTTGGTGTTCAAGATATGTGAAACTTTCTTTTGAGTGAATTGAATACTAAGATAAGTTTGATGCTTGATAATTGTTTTGAGATATGGAGGTGATAATATCAAAGTCATGCTAGTTGGGTGATTATGAATTTTAAAAATACTTGTGTTTAAGTTTGCAAGTCCCGTAGCATGCACGTATGGTTAAAGTTATGTAACAAATTTGAAACATGAAGTGTACATGGCTTGTGCATCCTTATGAGTGGCGGTCGGGGACGAGCGATGGTCTTTTCCTACCAATCTATCCCCCTAGGAGCATGCGCATAGTACTTGATTTTTGAAGACTTCTAGATTTTTGCAATAAGTATATTAGTTCTTTTGACTAATGTTGAGTCCATGGATTATACGCACTCTCACCTTTCCGCCATTGCTAGCCTCTTCGATACCGTGCATTGCCCTTTCTCACCTTGAGAGTTGGTGCAAACTTCGCCGGTGCATCCAAACCCCGTGATACGATACGCTCTATCACACATAAACCTCCTTATATCTTCCTCAAAACAGCCACCATACCTACCTATTATGGCATTTCCATAGCCATTCTGAGATATATTGCCATGCAACTTCCATCATCATCATCATGACATACATTACTTTTGTCATATTGCCATTGCATGATCATGTAGTTGACATCGTATTTGTGGCAAAGCCACCATGCATTATTTTTCATACATGTCACTCTTGATTCATTGCACCATCCCGGTACACCGCCGGAGGCATTCATATAGAGTCATATCTTGTTCTAAGTTTCGAGTTGTAATCCTTGTGTTGTAATCAATAGAAGTGTGATGATCATCATTATTAGAGCATTGCCCAAATAAATAAATAAAAAGAGAAAGGCCAAAAAGAAAAAAGAAAGGCCCAAAAAAAGAAAATAAAAAGGGTAATGCTACTATCTCTTTTTCCGCACTTGTGCTTCAAAGTAGCACCTTGTTCTTCATGTAGTGAGTCTCATATATTGTGCTTCAAAGTAGCACCTTGTTCTTCATGTAGTGAGTCTCATATATTGTGCTTCAAAGTAGCACCTTGTTCTTAATGTAGTGAGTCTCATAAGTTGTCCTTTTATACTAGTGGGAATTTTCATTATAGAACTTGGCTTGTATATTCCTACGATGGGCTTCGTCAAATGCCCTAGGTCTTCGTGAGAAAGCAAGTTGGATGCACATCCACTAGTTTTCTTTTGTTGAGCATTCATAGCTCTAGTGCATCCGTTGCATGGCAATCCCTACTCCTCATGTTGACATCAATTGATGGGCATCTCCATAGCCCGTTGATTAGCCTCGTCAACGTGAGACTTTCTCCTTTTTTGTCTTCTCCACACAATCCCCATCATCATATTCTATTCCACCCATAGTGTTATATCCATGGCTCACGCTCATGTATTGCGTGACAGTTGAAAAGGTTTGAGATTATTTCAGTATGAAACAATTGCTTGGCTTGTCATCGGGGGTATAGAAGTTGGGAACATCTTTGTGTGACGAAAATGAAGCATAGCCTAATTATATGATTTTGTAGGGATGAACTTTCTTTTGCCATGTTATTTTGAGAAGACATGATTGCTTTGATTAGTATGCTTGAAGTATTATTATTTTTGTGTCAATATGAACTTTTGTCTTGAATCTTTCGGGTCTGAATATTCATATCACAATTAAGAAGATTTACATTGAAATTATGCCAAAGTATCACTCCGCATCAAAAATTCTTTTTTATCATTTACCTGCTCGAGGACGAGCAGGAATTAAGCTTGGGGATGCCTGATACGTCCCTAACGTATCTATAATTTTTGATTGCTCCATGCTACTTTATCCACTGTTTTGGACTATATTGGGCTTTATTTTCCACTTTTATATTACTTTTGGGACTAACCTATTAACCGAAGGCCCAGCCTAGAATTGTTGTTTTATGCCTTTTTCAGCATTTCGAAGGAACATAATATCAAACGGAGTCCAAACGGAATGAAACCTTCGGGTTCGTGATTTTCCAACCGAACGTGATCCAGGAGACTTTGACGCTACTCCAAGAAGTGCCACAGGCGGTCACGAGGGTGGAGGGCGCCCCCTGGGTGCGCCCCCTACCTCGTGGGCCCCTCGGAGCTCCACCGACGTACTCCTTCCTCCTATATATACCTACGTATCCCCGAACGATCAGAACAGGAGCCAAAAACCTAATTCCACCACCGCAACCTTCTGTATCCACGAGATCCCATCTTGGGGCCTATTCCGGAGCTCCGTCGGAGGGGGAATCCACCACGGAGGGCTTCTACATCATCGCCATAGCCCCTCCAATGAAGTGTGAGTAGTTTACTTCAGACCTTCAGGTCCATAGCTAGTAGCTAGATGTCTTCCTCTCTCTTTTTGGATCTCAATACAATGTTCTCCCCCTCTCTCGTGGAGATCTATTCGATGTAATCTTCTTTTTGCGGTGTGTTTGTTGAGATTGATGAAATGTGGGTTTATGATCCAGTATTATCTATGGAAAATATTTGACTCTTCTCTGAATTCTTTTATGTATGATTGAGTTATCTTTGCAAGTCTCTTCGAATTATCTTTTTGGTTTGGCCAACTAGATTGGTAGTTCTTGCAATGCAAGAAGTGCTTAGCTTTGGGTTCAATCTTGCGGTGTCCTTACTCAATGATAGAAAGAGTTGCAAGGCACGTATTGTATTGTTGCCATCGAGGATAACAAGATGGGGTTTTTATCATATTGCATGAGTTTATCCCTCTACATCATGTCATCTTGCTTACGGCGTTACTCTGTTTTTACTTAATACTCTAGATGCATGTTGGATAGCGGTCGGTGAGTGGAGTAATAGTAGTAGATGCAGAATCGTTTTGATCTACTTGTTTTGGACATGATGCCTATATACATGATCGTTGCCTAGATATACTCATAACTATGCTCAATTCTGTCAATTGCTCAACAGTAATTTGTTCACCCAGCGTAGAATAATTCTGCTCTTGAGAGAAGCCACTAGTGAAACCTATGGCCCCCGGGTCTATTCTCATCGTATCAATCTATATCACTTTATTTACTTGCTTTGTTTTACTTTGCCTTTTACTTTTACTTTGCATCTATCTATCAAAAATACCAAAAGTATTATCTCTATCAGATCTCACTCTCGTAAGTAACCGTGAAGGGATTGACAACCCCTAAGCGTTGGTTGCGAGTTGCTATCGTTTTGTGTAGGTACGAGGGACTTGTGCGTGGTCTCCTACTGGATTGATACCTTGGTTCTCAAAAACCGAGGGAAATACTTACGCTACTTTACTACATCATCCTCTCCTCTTCGGGGAAATCCAACGCAGTGCTCAAGAGGTAGCAGGGCCGTGATGGAAACCTCGGCCGGACTCCCTTGCGGATAGAACCCGAAAGGCGATAAACCTGGACTAGGGTCTTGCATGGTTAGTCAGGTCGTGGCCGACACCCTCGCCAGGCTTTCACTTGAAGGTTGCCGAGATACATGACGTGTACATGGCGGTAAGTGGCGAGAGCGTGTGTGAAGAAGTACACCCCTGCAGGGTTAACATGATCTATTCTAATAGCCGGGTCCGCGGATATGGACTTCTTGGATGCTTACGTGGTACATAGACAACTTGAAGTGGATACTCTAAAATGCTCAAGACAAGTGTGAGTGCTATGGATGGCCTTCTCGTAGGGAGACGGGGAAGAATCCATAGTAATGTATTGTGTGGTGGTTAGTGGACTCGTGTGCGCTTTCTCACCTCAAAGAACTTACTCGTAGTCATAGAATAGGACAACCACTGAGTCAAAGCTGGCTTGCTACAACTAAACCCCACATTGCCTTTTTGATACTAATGCATGTATGATAGGATCTGATGTAAGTCTTGTTGAGTACCTTTGTACTCATGTTGCTTAATTTATGTTTTTGCAGAGGAGACTTTGGTTTTACTAGTTTTTCCTCGTGGACTTCGACAAGTAGCTTGTTACCTCAACTACGATCTTGTATGGATGTTGTAGATTGTCGGGCTCCTCAGCCTTTTTCATTTGTAGTTGTCTATACTTAGACATGTTATGCTTCCTCTTGTTGCTTGTATGCTCTATATGTTGGGTCATGTGACCCCTATTTGTAATAAATGCCATGATGGCTCTTCTGAGCCTTTATCTATATGAGTTGTTGAGTTATGTTGTGATTCCATGTTGTACAACACATACTTGCATGTTATGTGTACATGTAACGTGTATTGCTATGTGTTGGATCTGACTACCAAGTTGTTTATTCCTGGTAGCCTCTCTTATGGGGATATGTCTCCTAGTGCTTCCACCGAGCCATGGTAGCTTGCTACTGCTCCGGAATACTTAGGCTGGCCGGCATGTGTCCTTCTTCATTCCTGTATTTTTTCCTTCGGGGAAATGTCACGCGTTGTTCCTTTAAGTCCTTGTAGCTTGCTATGACTTGGCTTCATATGTAGATGATCGACACGTTCGTTGCTGGGTCATGTATGTCTGTCCCTATAAGTTTGTGCCACCTGGGTTTACGGCTAGTCATGTCGGCCTTGGTTCTCTGTCATACGGATGCTAGCAACACAATCATATACATGACCCAAAATGCGTAAACGGTACCGGGCCAGGTAAGTTGGCACCCGTGGGAATACCGTGCGTGAGGCCACAAAGTGATATGATGTGTTACGTGTTAGATCGGTGTGACTTAGGATCGAGGTCCCGACATCCACCGACCATAACTCCAACTCCATATATTCACGTTCGGGGAGAAAAAAATCAGAGAGAAGGATTCATCACGTTTTACGATACGGAGTTGTCACCAATCTCTGTTCTTCCTCAGGAGGTATGATCTGGAGTCCGTTCGAGGCTCAGGAGAGGGGAATCAGTCGCCATCGCCAACATCAACCATCCTCCATCGCCAATTTCATGATGCTCACCACCGTGCGTGAGTAATCCCATCATTGGCTTGCTGGACGGTGATGGATTGGATGAGATTTACCATGTAATCGAGTTAGTTTTGTTAGGGTTTGATCCCTAGTATCCATTATGTTCTCAGATTGATGTTGCTATGACTTTGTCATGCTTACTGCTTGTCACGAGGGCCCGAGTGCCATGATTTTAGATTGAACCTATTATGTTTTCATGAATATATGAGTGTTCTTGATCCTATCATGCAAGTTATAGTCACCTACTACGTGTTATGATCCGGCAACCCCAGAGTGACGATAGTCGGGACACTTCCCGGTGATGGATGTAGTTTGAGGAGTTCATGTATTCACTAAGTGCTAATGCTTTGGTCTGGTTCTCTATTGAAAGGAGGCCTTAATATCCCTTAGTTTCCATTAGGACCCCGCTGCCATGGGAGGGTAGGACAAAAGATGTCATGCAAGTTCTTTTCCATAAGCACGTATGACTATATTCGGCATACATGCCTACATTATATTGATGAATTGGAGCTAGTTTTGTGTCACCCTATGTTATAACTGTTGCATGATGAATGCCATCTGACCTAATTGGTATCTTTTATAATGGACTAACTGATGCTTCCAGAGACCACCTGGATAGTTGCGCTGGTTGTGTTTTGAGGGAAAGAACCGTTGAGCAAGATGAATTGCTCTTGAATAATATATTCACTAATGATAATGATTGGACACTTCCTGAACCAACTCCTAAGCCAACTCTGAAGAAAAGGGGTATTCTATTTCTCAGTCCTGAAGATATGCAAGAGGGCAAAGAAATCTATGAAAGAAAAAGGTATTAAAGCTGAAGATGTTAAGAATTTACCGCCTATTGAAGAAATACATGGTCTTGATAACCCGACACATGTAGTAAATGTAAATTCTCTCTATAGATTTTATGAAGGTGATATTCCTCATAATAAGTCTGCTTGTCAATGCTTGGATGAGTTTGATAATTTTATTGTTAAACAAGAGAACTTCAATGCTTATGTTGGTAGACAGTTGAAACGTAATGCTTATATGAGTGAACACTTGGGTAATTATATGTATAGAGTTAAAAGTGATCTTAAGCTTATTAGTAAACATGCTTCGATGGTTACAACTCAAGTAGAACAAGTACTTAAAGCACAAGATGATTTCCTCAATGAGTTGAATAATAAGATCAATGATGATGTTGTTAGAGTTATGACTAGAGGTCGCAAAATGACCCAGGAACCTTTGTATCCTGAGGGCCATCCTAATATAGTTGAGCAAGACTCTCAGAGAATTAATACTGATATGCCTAGTCCTTCTAATAAAAAGAAAAAGAATAATGATAGGACTTTGCATGCTTCTAGTGACCCTATTATTGACACACCTGAGAATCCCAATGATATTTCTATTTCTGATGCTGAAACACAATGTGGTGATGAACATGAACCTAGTGATAATGTTCATGATGATGCTCAAACTAGTAATGATGATGATGTAGAGATTGAACCTGTTGTTGATCTTGATAAACCAAAATCAAAGAATCAACGTTACGATAAGAGAGACTTTGTTGCTAGTAAGCACCATAAAGAAAGAGAACCATGGGTTCAGAAACCCATGCCTTTCCCTCCTAAGCCACCCAATAAAAAGGATGATGAGGATTTTGAGTGCTTTGCTGAAATGATTAGACCTATCTTTTTGCGTATGCGTTTGACTGATATGCTTAAAATGCATCCTTATGCTAAGTATATGAAAGATATTGTTACAAATAAAAGAAAGATACCGAAAGCTGAAATTTCCACCATGCTTGCTAATTATACTTTTAAGGGTGGAATACCAAAGAAACTAGGAGATCCAGGAGTACCAACTATACCATGCTCCACTAAAAGAAACAATGTTAAAAGTGCTTTATGTGATCTTGGAGTCGATGTTAGTGTTATGCCTTTCTCTTTATATCGTAGACTTGATTTGAATAAGATGACACCTACTGAAATCTGTTTGCAAATGGTCGATAAATCAACTACTATACCCATCAGTATTTGTGAGGATATGCCTGTTGTGGTTGCAAGCGTTACTATTTTAACGGACTTTGTTATTCTTGATATTCCCGAGGACGGCAGTATGTCGATCATCCTTGGTAGACCATTTCTAAATACTGTAGGGTTTTTTATTGATTGCAACAAAGGCAATGCAACTTTTCATGTTAATGGTAATCAGCATACGGTACACTTTTCAAAGAAACAACCTCAAGTTCATAGTATCAATTCTATTGGAAAATTTCCAACCATTACTATTGGATGTTTTGAATTCCCTCTTCCTACTGTAAAAATAAATATGATATTCTTCTTGTTAGGGACATGCATATCCCCATTGAGGTGTCATTTCATGTTATTCGAAAGAGGTTTGTTACCAAGACTTGATCAAGCTTGTTAGTGGATTCCTTTTGATGAGCATGAGATGGATGAATTTAGAAGGCACAACTTTCTGTACCCTCCTTTTACTTTCTGTTATTTATTTTAAATAGAGCAAAATAGTATTTTTTGTCTATTTTCTGAATTAGCCTTGCAATAAAAAATATCCCAAAAATAAAAGTTCTCCAAATGCCCTGAAAATTTAGTATGATTTTAATAGAATATTTGAGAATTTCAGGCACTTAGAACACACCAGGGGGATGCACCAGTGAGCCACGGGGGTGGAGGGCATGCCCTACCCCCTGGGTGCGCCCCTGCCTTGTGGGCCCCACGCGTCCCCCCTCCACTTATTCTAGCACCCATCCACTTCGTCTTCCTCCAGAAAAAATCATCTCGTAGCTCAAACTCGTGTTCTTGCTCATTTTGCTGCCATTCTCGATCTCCTTGCTCAAAGCTCCATTCACAAAATTGCTTTGGGGGATTGTTCTTCGGTATGTGAGTCCTTCAATGGTCCAATTAGTTTTTGTTCAAGTGCTTTATTTATTGCAAATTTTTTCTGTTGTGGTGACCCTGTTCTTGAGCTTGCATGTCAAATTTATACGGTCCAAGGTAGTTTTAGTGCATGATATAGTCTCTAGGCACTTGTGGGAGTAGTTGCTATCAATCTTGTTGAGTTTGGTTCACTTTTATCTTGAGTGACTAAAAGTTTCAGAAATCTTTCAGAGGAAGAAATGTTTAGGAAAATGTACCAAGGTGGTTCTTCAAGGAAGCAAGCACCGAGGCTCACGATACGTGAGCCGGACCTTGAACCACCAAGGGAAGCTCAAGTGCGGCCTTGTGAATGCCCGTCAGATGAATTTATGGTCCAAGCAGGTTTCAAGAATGAATTTGATGCATATGTACGTAATGCTGGTCTTGAGGACTTCGTATCAGATAAGTGTCGACAATACTATCACCTCACTGATTCCTTTGTGCGGAGGTTTAAATTTTCGTCTTAGCGCAACACTCACACTGTTATATTCGACCTCTATGATAAATCATATACCGTGGACCTTGAACATTTTAATACTACTTGCAAAATTCTAAAGTTGGGCTTCTTTAGTGAACCTCACAAATCTGAATATAATGATTTCGTTGCTAGCATCACTGTCGGTGTCAAAACTGGCGGATCTCGGGTAGGGGGTCCCGAACTGTGCGTCTAGGCGGATGGTAACAGGATACAAGGGGCACGATGTTTTTACCCAGGTTCGGGTCCTCTCGATGGAGGTAAAACCCTACTCCTGCTTGATTAATATTGATGATATGGGTAGTACAAGAGTTGACCTACCACGAGATCAGAGAGGCTAAACCCTAGAAGCTAGCCTATGGTATGATTGTTGTTTTTTCCTATGGACTAAAACGCTCCGGTTTATATAGACACCAGAGAGGGCTAGGGTTACACAGAGTCGGTTACAATGGGAGGAGATCTACATATCGTATCGCCTAGCTTGCCTTCCATGCCAAGGAAAGTTCCATCCGGACACGGGACAAAGTCTTCAATCTTGTATCTTCATAGTCCGAGAGTCTGGCCAAAGGTCATAGTCCGAGAGTCTGGCCAAAGGTCATAGTCCGGCCATCCGGACACCCCCTAATCCAGGACTCCCTCAGTAGCCCCCGAACTAGGCTTCAATGACGATGAGTCCGGCGCGCAAAATTGTCTTCGGCATTGCAAGGCGGGTTCTTCTCCAAATTCCATGTACCTGTCGAATAGTGTCCGGCTTCTAATACATGCTGCGCTCCTTGGCTTCTGTGCCCAATAATGACCATCTTCCACGTGTCAAACGAATGCGAAAAGCCAGGGAGTTTTTTCATTTACCCCCCTAGCTGCGTAAATGAGCCGCTCATAAAAGAGGCGGGGATTTAGATCCAATTCACACCATCTTCCCTCCGCGAGCATTCATCGGAGCACATTCAACAAAGATCCATTCCATCATGGCTAGTCGATGCAGCTCCTCCTCTCGCCCCTCCAGCCCTCGGCCCGGAGATTGGGAGCGGTGTTCCGTCCCATACAGCGAGTTAGTAGCACTGCAATCCAAGGGGTTCCTCCCCACAGCATATATGGTCCCAGTTCGAGACGGGATTGCTACCTATAGTGGCGAAGAGCAGGCGGAGAGCATCCCCAATCCCTCCAAAGGAGAGCAGGTATGCCTTGTCCCTTATTTAATAAGAGGGCTCGGATTTCCAATTCATCCGTTTCTCCGGGGGCTACTGGAGTTTTATGGCCTCCAGCTACACAACCTCACGCCTGCCTCCATACTGCATATTGCGGGCTTCGTGGCCCTTTGCGAGCTGTTTTTGGGCGTCGAGGCCCATTTCGCACTATGGAAGAAGTTGCTCTGCCTCGTGCCCCGCTCTCAGGAGGGTCGATTTATCAAGTGGACGGAGCCGAACTATGGCGCATCACCGGGACCGGATATCTATCTGGAACCCCAAAGAAGGCGTCCGAGGACTGGCCTTCAGAATGGTTTTATATAGATGACATCCCCCTGCCGGACCCTGTATGGATCGGCCTCCCTGAGTTCAATAATGCTCCCTTGAAGAAACGCCTGGGCTGGCGTCCACGAAGCCCTCAGAGGGAAACTGACAGGGACATCCTTTACCTGATGAGCCGGATAAGGTTGTTAGCTCATTCTGGGCTGACCATGATCGAGGTCATGGCCACATGCATTATGCGGGGGGTGCAGTCGCTTCAGTACAGAGGCCACCCCATGTGGGATTTCAATAGGGAGGACGATGCCACCCGATGCGGTCGCAAGGGGCCGGATTTAGCTGCTACTCTAACGAAGATCTTATCCGCTTTGTACAAGGGAGAGGAGGAGGAATTCCTCCGTGTCAACCCACGGGGCGGATTATCTATGTACAATCCTCCAAGCTGGGTGAGCGAACACTTTCACTTGTCTATCCGTTTTCAAATTCCCATAGTCAAGTACTTAGTCTAGCAAATTTAACGCAGGAGCTTCGCCAGACTGTAAAGGAGATAAACAACCCTCCTCCACAACCCGAGGACCCAGAACGATCCCTCGACCCGGACTCCCAAGAGGACCCGGACTTATGCGTGGAGCTGATTGATGGGGTGTTTCATCAAATGAGTAAGGACAACACCTTAGTGG
The DNA here is from genome assembly GCF_002162155.2 of Triticum dicoccoides. Lineage (NCBI taxonomy): Eukaryota > Viridiplantae > Streptophyta > Magnoliopsida > Poales > Poaceae > Triticum > Triticum dicoccoides. The sequence goes on from NC_041381.1 coordinate 587,790,099, forward strand.
CCATTACGGCCGATTATCCCGGACTACTTCCAGCCTCAAAGGTAACCGAGACCGAAGTCCCAGTACTTTCAAGAGGATCCATCCATGCTTATTTTTTATCGCCGTATACCAATGGCGTTTTTTCGCAGGGAAGTCCTTGAGGCGGAGGGCCGAGCCCGTGGTGGCTAGTCAACAAGGGCCATTGAGGCCCGACGGGCTAAAAAGAAGTGCGGACCGGATCGAGACACCGGCGCAACGGTACGGCGTGCGACTTTAATGCCCAGGGTTTATGCCTTCAAGGCATACTAACGTTCATGCTCTCTTCAGGAAGAAGAGCGCCCGCCGGACTATATCCACCGGCCAGGCTTCAAGGCTGGGTCCGGAAGCGGAGGCGAACATGGGGCGCGCACCGAACGCTCCTCCGACAGAGGACATGGACGGTCTATCTGCCACCAATTCAGAGGTGGAGAGTGCCATGAACCACAGGCGTCGCCGGACTATTCTTCATGACGCATGTTTTTTCCAAGAGGCGTTGGACGCCTTTAATACGGGAGATGCGTACCTCCGTGCCGCTCAAAATGGTCTAGCCAGAGCCACCGAGCAGTATGTAAAAGACATACGGGTGAGTAAATCTGATGGTTATATATGTCAGTAGCCCCCGAGACTTGAAACAGTTAAAATAACTGATTTAAGGATCATTTGTTATGCAGGATCTTACAAAAAAGAATACGCAACTGTCCCAGGAGCTGGAAGAGTGCAAGGCCCAACTTGAGGCTGCACTAGCCGCTACAGAGAATGCCAAGGGGACCCCCTCAGGTAATATATGCTTCGAAAGATAAGTATGTTGTGAAGTGCGGCATGTGTGCAATTCTGACAATAACAGTGCAGATGGGGTCGGAGTGGATCCGGACAAGCAACAACTCTTGCGCCAGTTAAAGGCTAGAGAGAGCGTGCTTACGAGGGTGAGGCAAGAGAAGAACAAGCTTCAAGATGCCAATACCCAGCTGGGTGAGGAACAAAAGGATGTTCGTGCTCAGCTGTCGGATTCCGTAAAGGAAAATCAGCGACTTCGATGCAGCATTTTTAGTAAGTGCTTGAACGAATCTTCAAAAAAGAGTTCGGCGAGGAAGTCGATTGACAGAGTTATGTCTGTAGATATGCTGACAGGTCGGCCTGCGGAGGAAATGCCCGGTTCTCCGGGTGACCTTCTTCCAGAGCTATCGCAACTACACGAACGAGTTCGGCAGGCAATGCAAGGCGTCGTCCAGGCTTTGTGGCCATCCCTCTCCATGCTCGAATGCCTTGGAGAACTTGCTGAGAAGCTGAAGGGAGCGCGACAGTGCCTCCGATTATGGAAGATATAGGCCTGCCGTCAAGGCGCCAGGGAGGCCTGGGCCATGGTGAAGACGCGGTACACGAAGGCTGACCCAAACCACATGGCCGAGGTCGGACCTGTGGGGCCCGACAGGAAGGAGATCCCTGTCAGTTTGGTGTACGGCTAGGTAGAGCTGGCCGCCAAGTATTCCCAACAGGACTGTAAATTAGACAGCCTGTTGGATGGTATTGAAGAAGAATATACCCCGTCAAGTTGACTATGTAATTTAAAATGACATGTAAAATGCCTTCTAGCTGGATGTAGATAATTTGTCATTGCGGACCTTTTCGCTTCAACCTCTGGACCCGATAGTCCGGAGTGTGTCCGAATACCCTCTCGGTTATGTAAGAACCGGGGCATGCGTGGAGACCAGGCGTAGGGGTCATAAGTGCTTTAGCAGACAAGTGCCCAACTAGTTATGTTATATTACATGGTTAGTAAGAAACATCTTCCAGGGAGAATAGTTCCGTTAGGGGTTCCTTTCCCTAGGAGGCATGCCCTAAAGTGCATGTCCGGACTATGAAAAAAGCAGAAAAGCATCTGGGGGCAGATAAATAAACAAGTGAAAAATCATCTTTTAGTTCACCGACCGAATATTCCCTTAAGAATGCTAGCTTTCGGCTTCACCCAGTCTGAGGTACACATCCGCTTGACCCGGCAGTAACAATCGCAGAGGTGCTCCCTTTACCACCTGGCCGAACAAACAGGAACGTAAGGGTAAGCACAGGAGCCAGGCAACCCAACTTGGCCAAAACTTAAGTCATATCGATGCATATAATGGTGCATAAAAGGTTCATGCGGAAGTGTCACACATGTGTTGGGCATGAGGCCCGTGTATATAAGCTTCTGATAAAGAAGCCCCCAGGTATAGTGAGCGCGGGTGGCGCGTCAATTATGTGCGAACAATGTGCAAGAAAGCTCTTAAAGGCTTGGAAGAAAAAGGAAGGGAGAAGAGAGAAATATAAGGCAGCTAATTTGTAAATAAAAAAAGGACAGAGGAAGGAGATGAACAAAGAGTCCGGCGCTAGGCATAGCATCTTCGTAGGCGTGCTGCGTTCCATGGGTTCGGCTCGAGTCGGTTATCCGATGCATCTCGCAGACGGTACGCTCCACCGGTCAAGGCTTGAGTTTGTCCTTTTTCTTGTCCGGCAGACGTAGAACCAGTTCACCAACATTGTATGTTTTGGCCCGTACTTCTCTGTTTTGATATCTTCGAGCCTGCTGTTGATAGAGTGCGGAACGGGCTTTTGCCATGTCGCGCTCCTCCTCCAATGCATCCAAGCTGTCCTGCCAATCGAGCTCGGCTTCTCTTTCTTCGTACATGCGCACTCGAGATGAGTCATGAATTATGTCGCAGGGCAGGATTGCCTCTGCGCCGTATACCATAAAGAATGGTGTGAATCCGGTAGTGCGATTCGGCATGGTCCGCAGCCCCTAGAGTACGGAGTCGAGCTCCTCTACCCAGTGCGTGTCACATTGCTTGAGAGATCGCACTAATCTGGGTTTGATGCCGCTCATGATTAGACCATTGGCTTGTTCGACTTGCCCGTTAGTTTGTGGGTGATAGACTGAAGCGTAGTCGAGCTTGATGCCCATGTTTTTGCACCAGAGTTTAACCTCGTTGTCCGTAAAGTTTGTGTCGTTGTCTGTGATGATGCTGTGGGGGACGCCATAATGGTGTACAACCCCTGATATGAAGTCTATCACCAGTCCGGATCCGGCCATCTTAACAGGCTTGGCCTCTATCCATTTGGTGAATTTGTCCACCATGACCAGTAGATTATTTTGCTTGTGGGTTCCTCCTTTAAGGGGTCCAACCATGTCAAGCCCCCAGACCGCAAAAGGCCAGGTAATGGGTATAGTTTGGAGAGCGGTAGGTGGCATGTGGCTTTGATTAGCAAATAATTGGCAACCGACGCATCGCTGGACTAAGTCCTGAGCATCTGCCCGGGCCGTCGGCCAATAAAATCCGGTACAGAAGGCCTTGCTTACAAGGGCCCGGGCTGCGGCGTGGTGCCCGCCGAGTCCGGCATGAATTTCAGCCAGAAGGTTCCGCCCTTCCTCTTCGGAGATACACCTTTGAAGGACTCCGGTGGTGCTTTTCTTATAAAGCTCTCCTTCGTGGACTTTATAGGCTTTAGATCACCGCACTATGCAGCGTGCCTCATTTTGGTCCTCGGGAAGTTCTTGCCTAGTTAAGTAGGCTAAGAATGGTTCTGTCCACAGGGCAATTACTGCCATTATTACGTGGGCTGAGGGTGTGACTTCGTTGGCGGAGTCTTCCGTTGTGTCAGAATGTTCGGTGTCCGGTGGTGCGGCCAGGTCCGGATTGTTATTTCCGGATTCCCCTTCCCACTGTACGGATGGCTTGAATAGCTTTTCCAGGAAAATGTTGGGGGGGCTGCATCGAGCTTTGCGCCGATGCGTGCCAAGACGTCTGCTGCCTGATTGTTTTCCCGGACTATATGGTGAAATTCCAGCCCTTCAAAACGAGCTGACATATTTAGGACGGCGTTGCGATAAGCTGCCATTTTCGGATCTTTAGCATCAAAGTCTCCGTTTATTTAGGATATCGCGAGGTTCGAATCCCCACACACCTCTAGGCGTTGAATGCCCATGGAGACTGCCATCCGAAGGCCATGTAGAAGGGCGTCGTATTCGGCTGCATTGTTGGAGTCCATATACATTATCTGGAGTACATATTGGACTGTATCTCCTGTTGGTGACGTCAGAATGATGCCAGCCCCCAGACCCGCCAGCATTTTGGAGCCTTCGTAGAGCATGATCCAGTTGGAATATGTGCCGTACTGTTTAGGGAGTTCGGCTTCAGTCCATTCAGCGACAAAGTCGGCCAAGGCTTGCGACTTGATGGCTCGCCATGGCTTATAGGTTATGTCGAATGGGAGGAGCTCAATGGCCCATTTGGTAATCCGGCCCATTGCGTCGCGGTTGTTTATGATATCATTAAGAGGTACTTCGGAGGCTACTGTTATTGAACACTCTTGAAAGTAGTGTCGTAGCTTCCGGGATGCCATGAACACTGTGTATGCTATCTTTTGGTAATGCGGATACCAGGACTTGCATGGAGTGAGGACAGTGGACACGTACTAGACTGGTTTTTGGACCGGGAATTTGTGTCCGTCCGTTTCTCGTTCGTCAACGAGGACTGCGCTTACAACTTGGTGAGTTGCCGCGATGTATAACAACATTGGTTCGCCGATGTTAGGCGCGGCCAGGACCGTGTTTGTTGCCAGTATGGCTTTTATTTCTTTGAGTCCGGCCATGGAGGCATCTGTCCACTCAAAGTGTTCGGTGTGCCGGAGGAGGCGGTAGAGGGGTAATGCCTTTTCCCCTAAGCGGGAGATGAAGCGGCTTAGAGCCGCCACGCATCCAATCAATTTTTGTATTTGCTTGAGATCTTTTGGAATATCCAGTTGTGACAGAGCTCGGATCTTGGCTGGGTTTGCTTCAATTCCTCTACCTGATACGATGAAGCCCAAGAGCTTTCGGCTGGTACGCCGAAAACGCATTTTTCCGGGTTAAGCTTAATGTCATATGTTCGGAGGTTATCGAATGTGAGCCTCAAGTCGTGTATTAGAGTTTCGACATGCTTTGTTTTGACGACCACATCATCCACGTATGCTTCAACTGTTTTGCCGATCTGGTTGGCCAGACATGTCTGAATCATGCACTGATATGTTGCGCTGGCGTTTTTGAGCCCGAAGGGCATTGTGTTGAAGTAGAATGGGCCGTATGGGGTGATGAATGCTGTTGTGGCTTGGTCTGACTCTGCCATCTTGATTTGGTGGTAGCCAGAGTATGCGTCGAGGAAACACAATGAATCGAGTCCTGCGGTGGCGTCGATGATTTGATCAATGTGGGGGAGGGGGAAGGGATCCTTTGGGCAGGCCTTATTGAGGTCTTTGAAATCGACGCATAGGCGCCAGGATTTGTCCTTCTTTGGTACCATCACCAAGTTTGCTAGCCAGTCCGGATGTTTTATATCTCTGATGAATCCGGCTTCCAGTAGTTTGGCTAGCTCCTCTCCCATGGCTTGTCTCTTAGGTTCGGAGAAACGCCAAAGAGCCTGCTTAATAGGCTTGAATCCTTTTAGGATGTTCAGGCTGTGCTCGGCCAGTCTGCGTGGGATTCCTGGCATGTCTGAAGGGTGCCAGGCAAAAATGTCCCAATTTTCGCATAGGAATTCCCTTAGTGCGGCGTCTACATCAGGGTTTAGTTGTGCCCCGATGGAGGCCATTTTTGTAGTGTCCGTTGGATGGACTTGGAACTTGACTATTTCGTCTGCCGGCTTGAAGGAGGTGGACTTGGATCTTTTGTCGAGTATCACGTCGTCCCTGTCCACCGTGGAGCACAACGCAGTTAGTTCCTCGGCCGCTTGGGCTTCGGATAATGCCTCAAGGGCTAGTGCAGCTGTCTTGTTTTCGGCGCGGAGCGCTATGTCCGAATCGCTAGCAAGAGTGATGATTCCGTTGGGTCCGGGCATTTTGAGCTTCATGTATCCATAATGGGGTATAGCTTGAAAAATTGTGAATGCCTCTCACCCTAACAGAGCGTGGTATCCGCTGCTGAACAGGGCCACTTGAGATGTGACCTCCTCGGATCTGTAATTATCCGGTGTGCCGAACACCACATCCAGTGTGATTTTTCCTGTACAGCATGCTTCCCGACTGGGGATAATTCCTCTAAAGGTTGTGTTGCTTCGCTCAATGCCGCTCCAGTCTATTTCCATTTTTCGTAGGGTTTCCTCATAAATGAGGTTCAATCCGCTGCCACCGTCCATGAGTACCTTGGTAAGCCAAAGCCGTCCACTATCGGATTGAGGACCAGTGTGGCTGGTGCTCGGGCTGTCCGGAATTTAGGTTCGTCACTGGCATTAAAGGTAATAGCCGTGTCACTCCATGGGTTTATTGCTGCTACCTGGTAGACTTCGGTAAGGCTGTAGAGTGTTCGTTTCCTCGCATTGTTTGATGCGAAAGTCTCGAAGATTGTTGATACCGTACTGGCGTTCCTGGGGTGGTGCTCTGCGGATTCTGGAGTTAGAAGCTCCTCGCCACTTCTGGCCACCTGCCGGAGTATCCAACACGTTCTAAGGCTATGAGTTGGTGTGGCGCCCTCTGTACTATGAATTTTACAAGGTCCATTGAGACATCCCTCCAATACGGTTCCCTACCCTATAGAGGGTTTTTGTTTTTTGTTGTTTGTCCCAGGTGCCTGGCGATAATGCGCCCTTTTGTTTCGGATTGGGATTGTATTCAGGGTCGGATTGTCCCAGAATTTTGTTTTGGTTTTCCGAACGCTTCCTGTCGCACAGTACTTTCGTACTATGGATGCCAAGTCGGCGAAGCGTGTAATTTCACGGCGACTTATGGCGTTGAGGATTCCGATGTCCGTGCAGTTGTTGCAGAAGAATGAAATTGCATCCCCCTTGCGACAATCCTTTATCATGTTCATAACCAGGAGGAATCTGGCCCAGTAATGGTGTAGTGTTTCCCTGGGCTCTTGCCGAATTTGGGATAGATCCCTTATATTTGGGTGGGCAGGTGGATTCAAATCCGGAACCTCGCCCGATCTAAGACTTAGGGGCCAAGAAATTTCCGAACTCGGAAGCTTGGGTTCTTGGATGTTATCTAATGAACCAGGCCTGCTGCCTGACTTAGGTTTAGGGCTTGAGTGACGTCCTCCCCTCCGCGGATGTCCGGCTTGGAGGGATCAGGAATCCGGACACATCTGGTCCTTAGGATGGGTGAAGATTCGCAGCATTGTTCCTCCACCACTTCGACGTGGTGGGTGACCTGGGGAGAGTCAATCTCTCTCGGATCGGGTTTAAGCCCAATCTGATTGTAGTCTGTAGCGACTCCCAGGGCGGCGATGCGATCCAAGAGCTCGTTTAAGGAAGAGAGCTCCATCGGATCTAACTGCTCGGCAAGTTCCGAGTTGACGTGGAGATTGCTTTCGATGACCCGAGAAGTCATCGTCGGCGCGGCGACCGAACAGGCGGTCATTTAGAAAACCGCCTAGCCGGAGAGTTTGGCCGACAACCAAAGCTCCTTTAGCAACAGCGCCGTCTTTAAAGATGGGGTGCGGCATCCTTCCTGAAGGTGACGACACAGAGGAACTCTCAATGAAAGCACCAATGTCGATGTCAAAACCAGCGGATCTCGGATAGGGGGTCCCGAACTGTGCGTCTAGGCGGATGGTAACAGGAGACAAGGGGCACGATGTTTTTACCCAGGTTCGGGCCCTCTCGATGGAGGTAAAACCCTACTCCTGCTTGATTAATATTGATGATATGGGTAGTACAAGAGTTGATCTACCACGGATCAGAGAGGCTAAACCCTAGAAGCTAGCCTATGGTATGATTGTTTTTTTCCTATGGACTAAAACTCTCCGGTTTATATAGACACCGGAGAGGGCTAGGGTTACACAGAGTCGGTTACAATGGGAGGAGATCTACATATCGTATTGCCTAGCTTGCCTTCCACGCCAAGGAAAGTGCCATCCGGACACAGGACGAAGTCTTCAATCTTGTATCTTCATAGTCCGGGAGTCCGGCCAAAGGTCATAGTCCGGCCATCCGGACACCCCCTAATCCAGGACTCCCTCAATCACTACGGGAGAAACTAGAAATATCACACAAGCTACCATAGGGAGCATTCATTTTCCTACCATACATTACTTTGCTCTCTTTCACTACAAAAAAAGACACATCCATGACATTTTGGGCCGAACGAATTTTTTTCTGTCATACTTATGACACTTCTATGACGATAACTGTGACAAAACCCGGTATCATCATAGATGTGGTGGGCTCCTACTTCTATGACAAAAAATCGTGACAGAAAATGGGCTTTTCGTCCTGGGCGGGCCGGAGACGCAGCTGCATGACATTCTTTGGGCCATCCATGATGGAAAAAACCATGGTAGAAGCGAGGGCGAGGAAATTATCGGGGAGTTCTCGGTTATGGTGGGTGGTCGGGGGCCGAGCGATGCGCGTTTCTCTCGTAAACGTACGTGCATGGGTGCGAGGCATTGGGCTCTAACTGAACCCGAGGGAGGCGTTTGCCTAACTGAACTTGAGTGATTGCACTGCAGGCTATGCATTACTGAACCCGAGCGATCGGTCGATGGCTGTTAACTGAACCCAATCGAGCGATTCCTTCACTACTGCTGCTAATTGAAGTCGATCGATGCTACCTCTGGATGAACAGTGAGCGTTGTTGGGGGTTTGGATGAGTAGTTCCCGGTGGGGGTTGGATGAACAGGACCTCGTGGTGTTACCGCTGGATGAACAGGACCTCGATCGATCGAGCCGGTTGGGCATGGATGAACAGGATCCCATGGAGGGCTGGATGAACAGGACCCCGTGGAGGGAAGGTTGAACAGTAGCCGGTTGAAGGCTGGTTGAACAGTAGCCGGTGGAGGTTTGGATGAACAGTGGCCCGTGGAGGGGTGGTTGAACAGGACCCTGTGGAGAGGGCTGGTTGAACAGTAGCCGGTGGAGGAGCGGTGGAGGCTGGATGAACAGGAGCCCGTGGATGAACAGTCGGAGGTGGAGGCTGGAGGAGGTCGACTGTGGATGAACAGTAGCTCGTGGAGGCTGGAGGAGGTCGACGGTGGAGATGAACAGTATCCCATGGAGTCCCGTTTGGCGGTACGCCACACCCCTCCCTATGAACAGGACCCCCATTTTGACCGTAGCGCTCCAACACAAGTCCGTTTCCTCCGTTTTGCGGTATGCCACACCCCTCCCGATCAACAGGACCCCGTTTCGACCGTAGAGGTCCGAGAGAAGTTTGTTTCCTCCGTTTTGCGGTATGCCAGACCCCTCCCAATGAATAGGATCTCGTTTCGGCCGTGGACGGTCGAACACAAGCCCGTTTCCTCCATTTTGTGGTACACCAGGCCTCGTTTCCATCGGCTGTTCCATCCAAGCCAGTTGGCTCCCGATGAACACGATGACACATTCCGTTCCGACCCATCCGGTTGGCTCCCCATGAACACGACGACGCAGTTTCTTCGTTACGACCCAGCCATGTAGACGAGCCCTGGCCATACAAATGCGTGAGTAGGCGTTTGAGACCCCGCCCGTATGTACATACATGGTCGTATTTAATTTCTTGCACCCTGGCCGTTGTACGTATGTGTACATGCTACGTGCGTGCCTCTACTACGACACGTTCGCGCCTCTACTACGACATGTGTGTGCCTCTACTTCGACCAGTATGTATGTACGCATTCGCGACCAGAATGACAACTACGTACGCTTCGACCAGGTGGGTCCCGACTGTCAGGAACTTCCATGCATGCGAAGATGTAGCTGGTGGGTCCCAGCAGTCAGGGGGTGAATCATTTTTTTGCCCATAATATGGGTGCACTTCCTTGCGTGCGAAGATGTCGCTGGTGGGTCCCAGCAGTCAGGGGGGAAACGTTTTTTTCGCGAAATACGGTGGCCCGTCCACTGGGTCCCTGATGTTAGGTGGAGGAATCATTATTTTTCGCGTAATAATGAGGCACTTCCTTGCTGCGGCCATGGACGCAGCTGTCAGCCTCTCCACGTACACTACTCTTCCGATGGAAGTTGTTCCTTGACCACGCCGTGCAAAGAGCACCAGGGCGATGGACGATGGCGAGGTCTAGGAAGGGGATGACACGGAGCCGGGGAAGACGCGGCAGTGGATGCCGACGCAGAGAGGAGTATGAGGGTTCACTAGTTGGGCTGCGGTGTGAGGCTGTCATCGCCGCAGAATAATAGGGGGTGTGGGTGAGTAGAGGGATGGCCTAGCCAGCGGTGGGAGTAGTAGGGGGCGGTGAGGCCTCCGCGGCATCACAGCCGGCCACGGGAGGCAGGAGCACGCGGCACGACCTGCGCTAGTTTGGGCGGCTGGAGCATGAAGACCAGAGGTTGAAGAAGCACTGCGGCTGTTGGATGGACATCGTACGGTCACTGGAGATAGAATCGTTCATATTGACTAAGTTGACAAAGCCCTCTGTCCCCATCAACTTAGTAGGCCCACAAGTCAGCCTCCCACTATGGTGGGTCCCAGCTAGCAGGGGGTATTCATTTTTTTTAATAAGGAGGCAATTCCTTGCGTGCAAAGATATAGCTGGTGGGTCCGACCTGTCAGTGGGGTGAACGTTTTTTCGTGAAATACAGAGGCCCTTCCAGTGGGTCCCAGCTGTTAGGTGGAGGAATCATTATTTTGCGCGTAATAAGGAGGCATTTCATTTCGTGCGGTTGTGGACCCAGTTGTCAGCCTCTCCACGCATAGTCTACTTCCAATAGATGTTGTTCGTTGACCATGTGGACCACTCCGTGCCAAGCGCATCCAAGGTGGTGGACGATGGCGAGGCCCCGGGTAGCAACGAGCCGGAGATGGGAAGATGCGGGAGTAGAGTCACAGACAGAGAGGTGTACAAGGGTTAACTGGTTCTGGAGCGGTGTGCTTCGGCAGTCGATGGAGAAGAACAGGAGGTGTGGAGGGGTGGAGGGATGGTTTGACCAACGGTGGGGTAGCGCTTCATAGTGAAGCGTGCTAAGCAGAGCTGCTAGCAGGAGGAGGTGGGTGTAGGTGGCCCCGGCGGCGCTGGAGGAAAGAAGGCGAGAGATTGAAGATGGATGCCGGTCGTTGGATGTAAATCCAATGGCTAACAAAGTCAGAATCATTTGTTGACTAAGTTGACAACGACCTGCATTGGCTTCGACCTATTGGCCCACATTTCAGCCTCCAAAAATGTGGCACCTATTCAACCCATTTTTTCAGAATTTACAGTCAATTTGATATCTTTTTTTAGAATTACAGTCCATTAGTTGGGCTGGGTGAACAATAATGTAGCATCCATGTGGCCCATTTATTTTTTCGTAAAAAATTACAGACCATTTGCACTTTCTCAAAATACACGATTTAACTGGGCTGATTCTAATTATAATGTTGGGTTGGGCGCAGCAATGTTAAAATAATATGTGATTCGTTATTACATTGGTCCTTAAATCTTACCAAGCTTTTGTACACAATCACCAGGATTTTCATTGCCAAAAAAATCTAGGATTTTATTGTTAAGAAATTATTTTTATAAGTTAATAAGATGTGGGACATTGTTTTCTTACATATGTAAGTATATGTTAAATATATGAGGAAAATAACAATAATATATAATAACATATAAAATAATTTAGATATATATAATATAGTTAGAAGGGAAACATAAGTTGGACCAGGCATTCCTATTCTTATATAGAAAAATAAAACAGACCTCTGTGTTTTCTTCAAAAAAATACATAAATTGGGCTGCCGATGTTTCAGGAAAAATAGAACCTCAGATGGGAGGTCCATAGGCCGGTCGATACATGACGGCCCTCAAGAAAATACAAACCGGCATGTCGTGGGCTGCGCATGTTAAAAAATAAAGCCTGGACGGGGCAACCCAAAACCCAACTGATACTTGTTGCCCGAGTGATAATAAATGATACCTGCCAGCTCCCTGGCTTCGTTGTGAATTTTATCTCCTATAGTAACTACGTTGAAGCACCTAAAAAAATGTAACTATGTTGACAAATCCGTGGGCCCCATCATCAGGATAGCATTAGGAGGAAGTATTTTTCCGATAAGGCACTTGCTTGCATACGGCCTCTCCACGTACAGTCCTCTCCAGATTCCTCTTGTTTGTTCAGCATGTTCACAGCGGCAGACAACAGCGCTACGGTGAGCGACAAAGGCGCAGGAGGAGATCCGACCAACTGAGGAAGTGCCTTATTTGTAACGAAAGTACTGAACTAGCCCAGTGGCCAAGTGACACTACCCGACAGCTGTTCCGCCCGGGTTCGATTCCACCTGATGCAGGGAAAATATCTCCAATTTTTTTGCCTCTGCCATTATTGACATGTGGGTCCCCATTGTCATCTACGCACACCACGTCCAACACTTGCCAAAACTTCATCCCTCGTTTTCTCTGTTTTCGCACACTCGACATTGTATTGTGTGGGCATTTTGAAAATAGCATATCTTTTTGACTGTACGTCATATGAAGATGTGCTATGCATGAATGTTGATCAGCATGATGTTAACTAGCTGGTAGTTCCATTTTCAACCATGAATAAAACTTCCAAGATGATGTTAACCCTGTTTTAAAAGGCCGTGTTAATATAAATGCTCTGCCTATGAAAGTTGCAGTTTCTTATCTGAAACTAAACTTGCAGTTTCTTATCTGAAACTGAAACTTGCAGTTTCTTCTCTGAGAATCACATTGTCTGCACTTTTATACTCCTATGAAACTACATTTTTTAAGTGCTAAAAATAGAACACTCTGGAATTCATAAAATACTTCATATGCTCAATCCTGCAAATCTGAAATTCAAAAGACATTCATATCTGAAAGTACTCTCAAAATACACCACACAAAACACAATTCACAACCTGCAAATACTGACAACCCTAAGCTCCTCCTGACAATTCACAACATGCCCGACTATTGGGCTGGGGGGGGGGCAGTCCCCTCCTATTCCTTGGTGGCAGACAGCCACCCCGTGAGACAATGTGAACAGCGAGGGAGAGGACGACGGGGAAGCATCGTCGGGCCAATTGCTTTTCTCCTCTTGCAGTTGGGTTCGGTCAACGAAGACTCCACCGGTTCACTCTGGCACGACACCCTCACAAAGGACACCCTGTAGATTCTCGATCCTTCAATCCCTGGTGGATGATCCATCTGAGATCGATACTCCCACCACCGCTCCCTCCCTATCGGATTCGGTGAATCTGTTTGCTCCATGGCCCAGAGGAGCATCTCTATGTACTCTCGCGCGACTCCCTTCGGAAGTATCGTTGCATTTTCACTCTGTTGCAGATATTTGGCCATGGATGTCGCCGTCGCCGCAAGTTGGTCCTTGTTGTCAAACCAAGACTGTATCTCCAACATCCTTGCTAGCTTCACAGGGTCGCCGTCTGCGATCCTCATGTGTCGGTTGTACTCCTCCATCGATCTACTTCTCCACAGCACCTTCACTCGCCGGTGGTGGTTTTTGAATGGAAGAGGAGAGGAGCAGCGCTGGTTTTGGATTAGAACGGGAGAGGAGCGATGCTGGTTTTGGATTGGAACAGGAGAGGAGGGGCGGTGGTTTTGAAATGGAAGAGGAGATGAGCGGCGCTGGATTTAGATTGGAACAGGAGAGGAGCAGCAGTGGTTTAAGAGGAGAGGAGCGGCGCTGGTCTTGAAGTATTTTTTGTTTTGTGTATTTTGGGTTAAAGTTTGACCACGTACTGTATTTGACAAGCAAAATGTGAATGCATGTCACTAAAAATGGTATCGTTTGGTTCGTATCTGAATGTACTTTCAAATTGTATTATTTTTTGCAACGTATAACATATATTTTATTTGTGAAAATCATGGTCAATTATGACCCAGAATAAAAGGGAGACTAGTTAATGTGGGTTCGCTTTCTTAATTGAAGGGTAAATTGATTTTGATTTTGATCCAGTCACAGCACGCCGGCCCTCTCGTCCAATCCTAAATCACTGCCGCACGCTTGTCGCCCTCTTCTCCATTGCAAAACCACCTCCTCTCCTCTCCATCATCTCCATTCCAAAACCACTGTCTCGCCTCTCCCTCTTCTCCATTGCAAAACCACCCCCTCTCCTCTGCCTCTTCTCTATTACAAAACCACCGTCTCGCCTCTCCCTCTTCTCTATTGCAACACCATCGCCTCTCCCTCTTCTCTATTGTGGGGTCAACAGCTAGAACTTGTGATTCAACATGAGCCTTTGTGGAAGCAGGCTGGTGGATCACAACACGTCGATCTTGGTTGTCGGCGGTAGGAGGAGCAACTCAGATGGGTTTAACAGTGAGAGGCTGAGAGGCCGCAGCACGCCCTTTCTTTGAAGACTTAGTTCCCTTCGTCTTCAACTTCTTCTTGGAAGGGGCATCATCGGATACATCATTGTGCTTGTGCTTCTTGGCTTCGGCTTCAGCTGCCCTTGTTTTCATCAGCTCTGAAGCTGCTGAGGGGACCTTAGGCTTCGAGACTGTCATGCTAGCAGTGAAGATAATGCGAGGTTCTTCCTGCCTTGGTGCTTCAGTCTGTGTCACAACAGGCTTCTTCTATTTGGCAGCCATCCTGGGATCGATGTCAGGGCGCCCAAGAGCTTTGCGCTTCTCAGCTTCATTATGAGCTTGAACGCATTTCTGAGTGAAATACTTCATGCGCTCTCGTGAGCCTTTAGCTTCAGTGCGCTTCTTGTGAAACTCCTCCTTGAGGTCATGCAACATCTTCTTGAAGATTTGAACATCGGACACACTGAGCTTGGCCATGTTCTTCTTGAAGTGAGCCTCCTCATAATCAATTTTTTTTTTGGCTCAACAATCTTCTAAGCCAATGCCAATTCAGTAGCAATGGCTCCATGGAAAGTGACGCTGATGTCCAGTGGAAGCTGAAGATCATCAATACTGATGCGCTGGTCGTCAAACCACTCATCGATGAAGTTATTCAGAATATCAACATCAAAGAGGGGCAGATCGTTGAAGATTTCTGCCTCTTGCTTGCTCTCGATAAGCATCTCCAGAGCATCATCACCAAGATCTTCATTGCTAGATAGATTAATGGCTTCATCATCGTTGCGCAGAACAGCAAACGGAGTCAGAGGTTTCCCAGAGGCCTTCTTGGGCAATGGTTCTTGGTCGTCTTAGACACGCGAGATAAGTCTTCAGACTGCACACTGGATTCAGGCGGTGCAGTCTTTAGAGTCTTCCTTGTTGAAGCTTTTGGTGAAGAAGATGTTTTTGAAGCTTTTGCCTTCTTCTTCTTCTCCTTTGGAGGTGAGGGAGCATCTTCAGAATCAGCTTCTCCAGTAGATTGATCCACTACTGCTCTCTAAGCAGCAATGTGAGACAGAAGCCCATCAAAATTGGCGAAGGGGCCAATTCTGTTCTCATTGGCTTCATGGGTGCCATCAGATCTTGGAGTGGAGGGGACAGGGTTGAAGTTGAGGCCAAACTCCTTGTGGTTCTTGGCAGCTAAATCTTTAGCAAACCGATAGTTCCGCTTGAAAAGATTGTCATCACGACACCGTAACAGAGAAGATGGGTCAGCGGCTTTAGGCTGTGGTCCTCTGACCATGCAAGGATAGAATTTCCATGCAATGGCTTCAACCTTGCTCTTCGGCACCAAGCCGCGGTATAGATAGTCACCCCATGGGCGCTTGATGGCATTCTTTTCAGTATATTCGGGCATGACAAACTTGTACTTCAACCATTCCTTAGCCCAATATCTTCGAATCCATTGAATCCGGTCCTTGCGCTGGTTGTAATTTTCTTCAGGATCTGACTTATACTATTCATACAGATCAAGTGGCAAATCAAGAGCAGTGTTGCGACGGTGTTGCCTGCCACCTTTCCGTGCAGACTTCTTTGAAGCCATTATATTTAGACTGATTGGCTTCAACACAGTAAATGGCTTCCGTCTGCTGGTCATACTAGAACTGGCTTCAGGAGATTTGATGTGTTGTTGTAAGTATTCTTCAAATGAATGCAGACTATGAGAACCAAGGGATTCTCCCACGGACATGTACCTGTGACAACATTAGAGATGCGAGGGAAGGGAAATACGTCATATGCAATCTCAGAAGATTTTGAAGATAAATCAGTTTAGAAGACATTGACCTCATAGTGCGAAGACATTCACTTATTCGGAGAGAGTTGGTCCCAGATTTGTAAGAATCCATGAATAAGTACAAGTGAGGAATCTAACTATTTATGAAGCATAAGTGAATATACTTGGCATGATATGAGATGTAGAAGAGAACAAATCCAGATTTGGAAGTGAAGAAACCACTTTTGGCTGTAGTGGATGGATTTGACGGATCAAAAAGGCAGTAAAAAGTAAGATTTAATTACCTCGATCGAACTGCTAGATGAGGTTGGAAAAGATGTCGAGCAGCTCAATCTCCCGCGCCCTAACTTGGCAGCGAAAGACACCTACGACGGCGACAGGTTTCAATAAAAGGTTAGGGTCCGATCTCATTCACTTAGATCAATAAAAGGTTCAAGAATGAAGACATTGCTATAAGTGAATGTTGTAGAGGACAGAACACAAAAAAAATATATATATCAATTGAACATTGCGAATATAAACTTAGACAAATCAATGTTGAAGACAAACCAAATGCGAAGACAATGCAACCGTGACGCCAAGAGAAACACTTCAATAAGAGTTTGGTGGTGGCGTTACCCACCGTATAGGAAGTATTAGACCCAGACACGGCGCACAATTGTCGTGGCGCTCCGAAGTCAAATTCCACCCTAATGTATTCACACTCAGAGGGTAAGTCTTCATTGACTGAAGATATGCGTTACTTCATGTGTTGTACATCTAAGTCATCAACATGTGTAAGCGTTAGGATGTGTGTCCAAATTACAGGACATTTGAGGATTCTAAGATATTTAGCTCACACCGGAACTTGCAAAACCTTTTCTCATCCAAGGGCATAGTGAAGATATCTGCCAATTGCTCTTCTGTGTTGACGTGAATGATAACAATATCTTCTTTGTTGACATGATCTTTGAGAATGATGATGGATCTGAATGTGCTTGTCTTCGAGTGCTGAACTGGATTCTTGGAAAGCTTGATGATGCTTTCATTGTCGCAGAAGAGTGGTACATTCTTTGTGTTGATGCCATAGTCCTTGAGAGTTTGCTTCATCCATAGAAGCTGAGCACAACACGATCTAGCAGCAATGTATTCAGATTTAGCAGTGGAGAGTGATACACAGTTCTTCTTCTTGGAAGACCAATAGACAAGAGATCGTCCGAGAAAGTGACATGTTCCTGAAGTGGACTTGCGATCAACCTTGTCACCAGCATAATCAGCATCAGAATACCCAATCAGATCAAATGTTGAGCCCCTTGAATGCCATAATCCTATCGTTGGGGTGTAAGCCAAATATCGAAGTATTCGCATCACCTAGCGGTGATGCGACTCCTTTGGTGCTGCTTGGAATCGGGCACACATGCAAACACTAAGCATTATATTTGGCCTAACTGCACATAAGTAGAGTAAAGAACCAATCATGGAGCGGTATACCTTTTGATCGAACTCTTTACCATTGTCGTCAGGGCCCAGATGACCTTTGGTTGGCATTGGCGTCGTGTATCCTTTGCAGTCTTGCATTCCAAACTTCTCCAGGAAATCCTTGAGGTATTTTTCTTGTGATATGAGGATATCCTTTCTCTGTTGATGGATTTGAAGACCGAGGAAAAATTTCAGCTCACCCATCATGGACATCTGATATTGCTCTTGCATCATGTGCCCAAACTCATCATTGTATCTTTTGTCAGTGCAGCCGAAGATAATGTCATCCACATAGATTTGGCACACAAACAGTTCACCATCATATGTCTTCGTGAAGAGTGTAGGATCTAGAGAACTAGGTTTGAAGCGTTTGCTCTTCAGGAAGTCTTTGAGTGTGTCATACCAAGCGCGAGGAGCTTGTTTGAGGCCATACAGTGCCGTGTTGAGCCTTTATACCATATTAGGTGGTTGTGCAACATACACTTCTTCTTCAATCTTGCCACTGAGAAAGGCACTCTTCACATCCATTTGGTACAGAAGGATGTTGTGATGGTTGGCATAGGCTAGCAGTATGCGAATGGCTTCAAGCCAAGCCACGGGAGCCAATGTTTCATCGAAGTCAATCCCTTGTATTTGAGTGTAACCTTGAGCAACTAGACGAGCCTTGTTTCTGACAACTTGACCATGCTCATCTTGTTTGTTGAGATAGATCCATTTAGTGCCAATGATATTGTGCTTGCGAGGATCAGGATGCTTGACCAGTTCCCATACATTGTTCAGCTCAAACTGATGAAGCTCTTCTTGCATAGCTTGAATCCATTCAGGTTCCATGAAGGCTTCATCAACTTTCTTGGGTTCAGATATAGAGACAAATGCAAAGTGCCCACTGAAATTTGCTAGATGCGTTGCTCTTGAATGAGTGAGTGGACCAGGTGCATTGATGATATCAATTATCTTCTCAATCTGGACTTCATTTGCAACACGGGGATGTAGTGGACGAAGATTTTGCCCTTGCAGATCATTGTCTTCAGCTTAAGCATTGACTTTAAGCTGAGCATTGTCTTTGGGTTGATTTGGTGCAATGATGATTTCTTCTTCAGCCTGTGCTTCTGAAGGTATGATTTCTCCAGTACCCATAAGCTTGATAGATTCACTAGGAGGGACTTCATCTAGCACATTTGGCAGGTGCTCTCTTTGCGAGCCGTTAGTCTCATCGAATCGCACATCCACAGTTTCAACCACTTTATAGTGAAAGAGGTTGAAGACTCTGTAGGAGTACGAATCCTTTCGGTATCCAAGTATAAAGCCTTCATGTGCTTTCGGTGCAAATTTTGAAGTGTGATGTGGATCCTTGATCCAGCACCTAGCACCAAATACTCTGAAGTAACTGACGTTTGGCTTGTTACCAGTTAGCAGCTCATATGATGTCTTCTTCAGAAGCTTGTGAAGGTAAACATGGTTGGTGACATGGCATGCAGTATCAATGGCTTCAGGCTAGAACTTCCTTGGAGTCTTGTACTCATCAAGCATCGTCTAAGCCATCTCAATGAGGGTTCTGTTCTTGCGCTCCACTATGGCATTCTGCTGAGGTGTGTAAGGAGCTGAGAACTCATGAGCGATGCCCAGTGTATCAAGATAAGTGTCAAGGCCGGTGTTCTTGAATTATGTGACGTTGTCGCTTCTGATGTGCTTGATCTTGATGCCATAGTTCGTCATGGCATGGTTGGCGAATTGTCTAAAGACATCCTGCACTTTAGTCTTGTAGAGGATTATATGCACCCATGTATATCTTGAGTAATCATCAACAATGACGAAGCCGTAGAGACAAGCAGTGTTAGTAAGAGTAGAGTAATGAGTAGGGCCGAATAAGTCCATGTGAAGTAGCTCGAAGGGTTGTCATATCATCATGATTGTCTTCGAGGGATGCTTGGCCCTAGTCATCTTCCCAGCTTCACAAGCACCACACAGGTGATCCTTCTTGAACTTGACGCCTTCGATCCCCACAACATGTGTCTTCTTCGTGAGAGTGTACAAGTTCCTCATGCCAGCATGTCCTAGCCTTCGATGCCAGAGCCAGCACTCTGAAGCTTTTGCTAGAAGACATACAGCCAACTATGGTCCTGCTGATAAATCTACCATATACAGATCATCTTTTCGATACCCTTGCTTTTACCAGTGTCAGCAAATGTAATGTGACTTTTGTCAGGCGGGCGTAGGGTTGAATCCATTAGAAGACTTCGATCACCAGTCATATGGTTGGTGCAGCCACTATCCATAATCCATTGTGAAGCCTTTGGTATCATATCCTACAGTTCAGTTTGGGGGATAGGCTTCACCAAGAGAGTTGTGAAGCAGAAACATTTGACGAACAAGCGGAACATGAAAGTTCAGATCATGGTTAGGATAAATACGATGATTGTCAAGGAATCCCGGGACGAAATACATAGTAAGACCATTTGGAAATTTTATCTTGCGTCCCACAAGATGTTTAAGGTCCCCAGCATAAGCATCAGACGCCTTTGATTTCTCGCTGGAGACCTTACCCTGCAAAAGAGAGTTAAGTTTTCTTAACCACCCACATTTTCAGGGGTGGCTTAGAAGCAATGAGTCTAAGTGCAGCATCTGAGAACTTAGGCTTTGGAGCCCTAGCAAATAGCCTTGCAGGAGGTGCATAATACTCATAAGAATAAGCAGAAAAGTTCTTGGTCTTATGAACATAGCGGTTTGATGAAACATCCTCATATTCAAATGTCTGAGTATGGTTTCCCTGCAAAACATTGTCGTTAGGGCGACTTAGGTGAGTCCTCTGTCTATATGAAGCCTTTGGACCATATGAAGCCTTTGGTCCAGGATTTGTCTTCTTCCCCGGTGGTGTCATGATGACATTCACGGGAAGACTTTCAAGACAATTTTTGGGTACCTAGATCTTCTTAAGAGGTGGTCCATTCCTGCAGTTAGTGCCAATGTACCGGGCAAACACTTCACCATTCTGATCCTGAATAGTTTATAGTTTGCATCAAAGGATTCATCAATGATAATTGTGTTAGCACAAGAGAAGACAGACAGGGTAGATGGATCCACTGAAGGTCCCTTTGCAGCAACTAATGTGGTTTTGCGGTACTGCTCAGGCATCCAGTAACAACCATCAACATTCATTTTCCTCTCGAACCCAACACCCTCTTTCCTAGGGTTTCGGTTCAGAATCTGCTTTTTCAGGACATCACGTAGTGTCTGATGCCCTTTGAGACTTTTGTACATTCATGTCTCAAGCAATGTCTTCAACCTAGCATTCTCATCAGCAATAGTAGTGCTATCCTCAACAGAGGGGTTAGTTATCAGATTAGCAGTTGAAGATATTGCAAAGTAGCAGCAGTTGAACATTCAACAACAGAGACAACATTATCACGCTCAAGACATTTTAGACACGGTGGTTCAAATCCTTACTGAGCGGAACTGATCTATTGAGCGCGGAGTGACTCGTTCTCCTTTTGAAGATCTTCATGAGCCGATCTAAATTCCTCAAGTTCTTGCTTCCTTTGAAGATAATCATAGGACAGCTTTTCATGAGTTGTTGAGAGCGATTCATGACGACTTTCAAGTTCCTCGTACTTAACATGAAGATTTTTAATGTCTTCAATTAAGGACTGAGTTCGGGTCATTTCCACGTCCAACAGGTCATCGCTTTTGTCTAGCAATTTTTGAATATGTTCCATAGCATTCTGTTGGTCAGTTGCAATTTTAGCAAGTGTTTTGTAGCTAGGTTTAGATTCACATTCAGAGGTTACCTTGACACTACGTGCCATGAGGCAGTATTTTGGATCTGATGGCTTGGGTTCAAAAGACATCGTTTTAAGAGATTCTTTGAACTCGCAGAACCACGAGTCTTGACGAGTTCGATGGCCCTCATAGACATCAGAAGTCCGGTCCCAAATAAGCTTCGCATTGCAAAGATGCATGATGCGCCTGAACTTGTCATTGGATAGAAATGAGCATATGATATCCTTAGCCGTGATATCCAGATGAGTGTACTTTCAAATATCGTCAGCATTCGCCATCTTGCATAAATCGGTGAGACCAATCTCTATGACAGTCCACAGTTCACTGTTCATGGCGAGGAGGCACTTCTTCATGATTACTTTCCATTTTGGATAATCTTGACCATCAAAGATAGGGCATGCAGTGGAGACCTTGATTATCCCTACAGCCAACATAGCTAAACTCCAGGTGGTTAAACCGAATCACACAGAACAAGGGAGCACCATGCTCTGATACCAATTGAAATGCTAGTATTCGACTAGAGGGGGGTGAATAGGCGATTTTTATGAAAGTATTCAAAACATGGGTGCTTTGAAGAGAAACAATAGAAATGAACCTATTGATATGCAGCGGAAGGAACATTACACTAGACAAGCCATAGTCAAGTAAGCAATGTAGCAAAAGCACAAAGACTATCAGCAGCTAGATAGTATGGATCAGGATGGAAGATAGTATGAAGCCAAACAGTCAATAGTCTTCACTCAGTGAAGTCAATCAGATCAGACAAATGGGCAATGACTTCACAAAGACAAACTATAAGTAAAGAGAGAGGAAGGATAGAACCAATTGCTCGGAGAGGACAGGGATTTGTTGAACTAGTTCTAGTTGCTGTGACAACTGTACATCTGGTTAGGAGGCTGAGATTTAACTCAGAAGACCATGTCTTCACCTTATTCCCATTGGGATAAGAACACCTAGTCCTCGCCCAATCACTCTAGTAAGTCTTCAAGGGAAACTTCCAAACCTTCACAGACTTCGTTCACCGACAATCCACAATGACTCTTGGATGCTCAAAACGCAACGCCTAACTGGCTGGAGGATTCACAGTCCTCAAGTGTAATAAGTCTTCAGATCACGCGGACAGAAAGACTTCGGTGATGCCTAACACTCTTTGGCTCTGGGTGTTTTGGGCTTTGTCCTCGCAAGGATTACTCTCTCCAAGGCTTCGGATGTGGGTTGCTCTCAAACGACAAAAGACGTGCACTAACTCTGAGCAGCCACCAATTTATGGTGTAGGGGGTGGGCTATTTATAGCCAGGAGGCAACCAGACCTGATTTGTCCAAAATGACCCTGGGTCACTAAGGAACTGACACATGTCCAACGGTCAGATTTCAAACACATGTGGCAGCTTAGCTTGGGCTACAAGCAAAGATGACTCATCCAGCTCTCGATAAGATTTGCTCTCATTGTCTTTGCTCGAAGACATCGGATTTGGTTGAGCATCACTTCAGTCACTCTGACTTTTTTCACTTGGATCCCACTTTACAGTACGGTGGTTCCTATGACTCAACAAAGAAGAAAAGGAAACTACGAAACAACTATGTCTCCACACTCCATAGTCTTCATGCGATATCTTCTTTTGTCATAGTCTTCAAAGCGAATATCTTCATAGACCACCATTGTCTTCAATGTCTTCACACATTTTTAGGGGTCATCTCTGTTAGGTAAACCAAGTCAATATGGGACTACTACTTGTGTTATCCTGCAATTCTCACAAACACATTAGTCCCTCAACCAAGTTTGTCATCAATACTCCAAAACCAACTAGGGGTGGCACTAGATGCACTTACAATGTCCTCCGGCGCCACCGATCTGTGATTCCACAGCAATGGATCCCCGCTAAAAGACATGTGGGTTTCTCTCAAAGGCGGCAGTGCTGCGGGCCGCAGCGAGAGGGAAGCCCGCGGGATCCTGGGATCGAAGGGATTATCCATGGCGGGATCCGGTGGGCGAGGCAGGGAGGCAAGCCTAGGCGCTGGGAGAGCCCTGCATGGCTAAGATAAAGATAGTACTACTCCACTCCGTACATATTTAAATACAAAGGCCACCAACAGTAGCCCAGGCAAAAATTGATCATGTTGCATGCGTCCTGGTTTATTTTTTTTGTGCCACTTTTTATGACATGCATAAATATTATGTTACTTACAAATATGGTCAAAAATTGGCACAAAATACGTAGGAGACCAATGGAAGTACTAGCAACCCATGATTTAACTACTCGCATGCGCGCAGTGGAGTAGTAATGTCTTTCTTCTGCCCTCACGTCCACTCAATTTGCATGCGCTGTATTAATTGACCATCAATAAAGTGAAGGACTTTACACGCGTCAAATTATCACATGGGGTGGATCTTCATACAAAAATGCATCCGCCCGTGTACCCACGTGTGCGTGCGAGGGAATGAGTGCGTGCATGCCGTGCGTGCACATCTTCGCTTCGTGCATGTACCGCCAGTGTGGCTCAGAGAGGACGAGTACATTCTTATGGAACCAGCAGCATGTCACTATGATCAATCCACACAAGGAGGTCGCGACAACGCCTCCACATGTGCCACGTGGCTTCATGAACTGTACGAGAGACACTGTGTAGCGTGCCATTGGAATTCTAATTTACATGTTTTGCACATACTCGAAGTACTAGTAAGGTAGACGTGCATTGCACGCATCAAATTTGGCAACCAAATTATGAATAAATACCACACTATAGCATGTCAGCTCTGAGTCATATATGACTGATGTAGACCTTTGTTTAATTCTTATAATTCATCTCATTCAAAATCAATTAGTTTTTATAAAAAATCTAGGGCCTCTTTGATCCATAGGATTTCCAAAACGCGGGAATAGGAAAAACATGGGATTAGAGTGGAATGTCGTCTTGAATCCTAAAGGATAGTACAGGTGTTTGATTGTGCATAGAAAAAACGCAGGTTTCTTTCAAAGAGGTGTGAGGGGATGGGATGTTTCCTATGAAATCTAGTGCAAATGAATCCTATGGAAAATTCCTATGGTTTACAATCCTACGGATCAAACAGCCAAGTGCGAGATCGATATTTAAAGAGAGGAGGCAAGAACGTGTGCTGTTGCGCGTAGTGGCGAAGCCATGAAAAATAATTGAGCTAGGGGGCCAAGCATTGCTAATCCTTTACGCGGAGGGCCAATTCATCAACTTAAACCATTTTACCAGCAATTGTCTAATGATCACATTCATATTAGCCTCAATATATAGTGATGTTAGGGGGACAGGGCTCTTGTTGCCCTTCTCTTCGCCACTATGTGCGCGTCTGAGAGATGAAGCGAAAGGCTTGGATGATGAGAGGGGGACGTTGGATATATAATTAATGTGGGTGTATTAGCTATGTAATCCTATATAGAGAGGTATATTGATCGATGTGGACATGGGAAGGAGGGTGAGACCTCACTAGATATGTAGATTCATCGGTTTGTGTGGAAAATTGTGAAAGACCTAGCTATATATACACACACATAGAGGAACATCGATCATTGCACATGCACGTGAGAGATAAAGAATGCCCAATATGATGGAGAGGGGGAGGTGTGTGTGTGTGTGTGTGCCTGCCTGGGAGACCGACCTAAAGAAAAAGATTGCATGTGTGTGATGGATAATGCCGACTGGTAGTGTGTGCATGCATGCACGAGAGAAAGTTAGTGGTACAATTATAAAGAGAAGACGACTGGGTGGGTGTAAAAGACTTGGTGAGGTCATAATCAATGTAATGTTGAATTCAAATATTTGAATAAGAGATCATGATGTATGGAACCCATGCCTGCATGAATATAACTAAGATATGTGCGGTGTGGTTTGGAAACGATCATGTTGTACTGTATACACATTGAACAAGGTCAGACTGATTTGAATTTGAGATACCGATGGCAGACATCGTTTGGCCACATTGCATCCGTGCATGGACACACTATTCTAATTGGAGATGATGGGTGGCTTTCGCATCACATATCTATATCTATACCCCTATATATATTATATTTTATATTTTTTATATAGTGTGCGGATAACTTTAACTTTCAAAGCTGGTCGTTGGATGAGGCCAATCCGGTGGTGCATAGATGGCAAATTTGAGCACTACTGGCCATTGGATATCATCGAGATTCCACCAGATTTTTCCACATGTACAATCTAGAAGACTCCATGGTTTAACTTAAGCATAATGCACAAACCTCAAAACACAAGCACTTCTTCTTTGTTCTAGAATCTTCCGTATCAGAATTGCCCAAATGTTTTTCTACATGATTTGCCATTATTTGTTTTTACTTTATGCCTTACAACGCACAATTCCATGAATCTTAAAATAGATTAGCTTTCTTGTAAAAACTAGATGATTTTGAATGAAATGAACTATAAGAATTAAACGAACATCTACATCATGCATATATGACTCAAAGCTTACATGCTATAATATGGTATTTATTCATAATTTGGTTGCCAAATCTCATGCGTGATGCACATGTACCTTACTAGTCTAATTTGTGTTTGTGTGTGTGTTGTGCATGTTAAACACATTGTACATAGTATATCATATATGGTTTAGATTCCGAACATCTAGATAGAGCATACATGTACTATGATTTGAATTCAACATATAATGGATACATATATTTCAATTTGAGATTGTATCTACATGTAGTTCGTATTTACATAGGAATTTACTTCTCCTATATTCATGTCATGTGTTGTAGAGATAATATTTAGATGGTTGTATAACTAACCCGAGTACAATCCCATTCAAACAGGGAAAATGTACTCAAATTTAGTCCATATGCTAGACAATACACATTGTTTTTATTATTGAGGGAAGTGCAAATTGTTTTGGTACTATACATGTTATGTTTGTTGTCCCAATTTTTTTAGTTTTTTTGTTGTATTTGAATGCATTTCTAGTAATATAGTAAAAAAGGACATGGCTCTCTCTAGTGATGAGGTGCGAATTGTCTTTTTTCTGGGTACACGTTAAGCTTGTTCTCTCGAAATTTCAAGCCGCGTCTTGTTATGCCGAAATTTCAAACTAGCGTCTCTGTCTATCATGCTGCGAAACTCCCGCCTCTTCAACCCGCGCCTTGTTACCCCGAAATATTTAAGATATATCTGTGTCTCGTTGTGCTTCGACAACTCCCTCCATCTCAACCCGCGCCTTTCTATTCCAAAATTACAACGTGCGCGAAAACTCCCACCTCCTGTGAAATCCCGACATGTGAAATGCCCGTGATACCCCTGAACCGAAAGAACCGCCTAGCTCAAATCAATGGGGGTACTTTCATAACTTACCCCACATTTCGGACAAGCGCGTCCCTAAGCCATGGTTCCCCACTCCCATCCCATCCGCCCAC
The DNA here is from genome assembly GCF_002162155.2 of Triticum dicoccoides. NCBI lineage: Eukaryota > Viridiplantae > Streptophyta > Magnoliopsida > Poales > Poaceae > Triticum > Triticum dicoccoides. Next base: position 587,816,704 of record NC_041381.1, read on the forward strand.
CCATTGGTACACCAAGGCCACGAAAACCCATGGAGCCCCACACCCTCCTCCGTCCGCCACCCAGCCGGAGCCTCTTCCCCAACGACGTCGTCCACAACAACACCTCGACGTCCCTCATCCATCGTACCAGATGAGGATCCATCATCGATCTCGTCATCCTGCCGGTTCAGCCACCCCGTCCTCCATCTCCAAGGAGCTTCCCCGACGTCCCCCTCGTCTTTCGCGCCACCTTCATTCCCACACCACCATCTTCACCTGCACCATCGGAAGAGCAGCATCATCACCGTTTCCTCATATGAAGTTGTGGCCTAATCGGCCACCAAAGAGGTTGTACACTAATCACCGCATTTTCTTCTTGATTCGATCTCTCGGTGCTGCCGGTAGTCGGTCCCGAGCCAACACGGCGCGACTCCATCCACTGCGGCGTCGCAGGCCACTTCCTCCACGACGCCGCTCCCTCGGTGGGGACATCCACATCAGTAGGAGCTGCTGCTGCTTTAAATCTCGCTCGCGCTGCTGCTCTGCTCTTGCTCTCGGTCCCCTGCCTGGTCTTCTCTTGCTATTGCTCTTGCTCTTGCTCTTGCTCGCGCTGCTGCTCTCACTCTTGCTCTTGCTTGTGTTGCTGCTCCGATTTAGCTAAACTTCAGTCGACTGAATTGACTTTTGGGTTAGTCGATTTTCAGGGGGGGCTCGCCGGAGTTAAGGAAGAACCAGGTGCAGCAGGGAGGGGGGCCCACCGGAGAGGTACCCCACTATCTATATTAGGGTTTAGGGTGGGGGAGGTGGTCACCGGCGGTGGTGGGGCGGTGGCATG
>NC_041381.1:587818179-587844366 GCF_002162155.2 Triticum dicoccoides
GGGGCGGCGGAGGACCAGCGGTGAGGAGTGGTTTCGAGGTGGGCGGGGTAGCGCACTGCTGGCCGCGGGTGGCAGGGGCGACTGTTTGACCGATGGTGGCTGGCGGCTCGGGGGGGTGGAGGTTGAAGATGAACTGTGGGCCCTTGATTTCGTATCCAACGACTGGAAAATCGACTGACTAGAGATGAAAAAGTTAGTCAACTAACGTGTAGCCTCACCTGATGCTGCTACACGACCAGCTGCCCCGGCTCTCGCATGCGCTGTTGCTGCTACTACTACTTTTCTGCTACTAGTGCATTCAGTTTCAACAGTACAATTCAGTTTCGACAGCAAAATTCAGTTTCGACAGTTAAGTTCAGTTTCGACAGATAAATTCAGTTTCGATAGTTAAGTTTAGAGATGAGCGGCTGATGTCTTTTACATCTAGCACTTTGTGGCTATGTATTTAATGTCATCTATTGGAAATGCTATTAGAATTTCACTCAGGTTAACATTGTCTCTCTTGTCCTGCTTCAGCCTCGGTGTCGTACAACTCACCGGAGCTGCTCCAACGACGAAACCCTCAATCACAGCGGAGCAGTACCCTAGGCTCCATATCCAGACGCCTAAGATCTTCTTCCCCACCTCCGACAGCCAAGTTAGCCGGAGCATCCTCACCGACCAACCCAATCACGCTAAGATCGACATGGCTTTGCCAAAGAGGTTTTACACTTGTTGCATCTCTTTTTACTCTACATGTTATATATATTGTCCACTGAGCATGTGTAGTAACGTGAAATACGATTATTTTATCCTACTATATGACAAGCAGTGAGGTACTAGGCAGCTTAGCTATCCGTGATGGACTCTCTTGAATGCCATCATTATTTACCTCTGCGAGTTTGAGTTGTGCATTTGCCGATGGGCCTGGGAGTTGAGCTAGTAGGGCAGTGGCCTGGGTCCAAAGTGATAGAACGATGGAAGGGTTGACCACATCAGGGATCTGCTCTCCACACTATCTTTCGCCACCTCGAATCTTCTTCCCCGCCGCCGGCAACCACGACAACTGCATTACCATCATCAACTGAGCAGATGACCTTGAGGACTACACGGGTCTGCAAGAGAGGTCGCACTCTTCCATGTCTGCTTATGTTATGCATCGCTTAATATGATGACATGCTACTTTATCGTCGTGTTCACCTATTAGACTCCGATTCAAGTCCAAACTAATGCTGAAACTTGTGTTTTTAAATGGTTGTGGGGTACATATTGGGGCAGCAATCAGTACTATATGTCTACTATCTGGTTAATCTCGGGTGTCTTCTATGAGTTTCATGTTGGGTGCAAACAAACATTAAAGGAGCCATTATCTGTATTTTTTAACTAAATCTATTATCTGCTTGCTATCATTGGTTTTGGGTCTATCCACAGTTTGCTACCATCACTCTGGATTTGTGCATGCACTCCATACATAATCTCACTATATTTTATTCCTATGCATGTCAGTTATTGTACACAATGGAACTGAACATGTAGAGCAAAAGAGACGAGCCTTGCGTGGCAATAAAATTTCATGCAGACGTCGCTCCATGGTGGGCGCAAAGGCAACCCCCTCCACCCATTTTGGATCGTAATCAAGAGGAAGATAACTGTTCTGAGGGGGACTCAGAAGGAGAAGACCACTCCTATTTACCCCCTGAGGTCTTCGCTATAACTTGGCATGTTGATGTTGGTAATATCATGCATATGGTGCCATGCATTGCTTACTGTATACATCAAATATGTCATCTGCTTAGTTTAGACATGCTTTATGTCAATGCCATCTGTTTAGTTTCTTTATCGTATATGTGAATCATGCAATGCTATCTTGTTTAGCCAGGCATCATATATGTGAATTTTGCAATGCCACCCTGGTTAGCTGGTCATCTTATATGTGAATTATATCATGCCATCATTTTTTTATTACGTGTTAAATTTGTCAACAATTTTAGTACATTCAATTATTCTTCCTATGCATCAGCCTTCGGCACGGTCATGGAAAAATCTAGAGTGGAAACAAGGTCTTCAGAGCAGACAATGCTATCTGACAAAGCGCATGTCTTGCTGGTTATGGATAGCTCCTTAGAGGAGGATTCAGAGACAGATGACCAGTCCTACCCCCCCCCCCCTGAGGTGCATGCTCTAACTTGGCAGGGTTATTGTCGGTGTCAAAACCGGCGGATCTCGGGTAGGGGGTCCCGAACTGTGCGTCTAGGCGGATGGTAACAGGAGACGAGGGACACGATGTTTTTACCCAGGTTCGGGCCCTCTTGATGGAGGTAAAAGCCTATGTCCTACTTGATTAATATTGATGCTGTGGGTTACAAGAGTAGATCTACCACGAGATCAAGGAGGCTAAACCCTAGAAGCTAGCCTATGGTATGATTGTTGTTCGTCCTATGGACTAAACCCATCCGGTTTATATAGACACCGGAGAGGGCTAGGGTTACACGGAGTCGGTCACAATGGTAGGAGATATACATATCCATATCGACAAGCTTGCCTTCCACGCCAAGGAAAGTCCCATCCGGACACGGGATGAAGTCTTCAATCTTGTATCTTCATAGTCTTGGAGTCCGGCCGATGATGGTAGTTCGGCTATCCGGACACCCCCTAGTCCAGGACTCCCTCAGTAGCCCCTGAACCAGGCTTCAATGACGACGAGTCCGGCGCACATATTGTCTTCGGCATTGCAAGGCAGGTTCCTCCTCCGAATAATTTATAGAAGATCGTGAACACCAGGATAGTGTCCGGCTCTGCAAAAATAAATTCCACATACCACCATAGAGAGAATAATATTACACAAGATCAATCTGTTGACGTATTCTACGGCGTGACGTCACACCACTTACAAGCCTTTACTCGAATTGTTTTTATTTTTCCACCTCAGCGCGTTTAGCGAGGCGGTTTCCTTGGCACGCCTTGTCGAAGCAGAGATAGTGTTCCCCTTATTCCGGGATTCCCATTAATACGGACGTGGGTAACCCAACCGCGCCCGTTGCCACGCCTCCTCCATCAAAGGCGGGTTCCAAACGGTCACGGGGACGGCTCTTGGTATTCTTCCTCTTTATAATGAGACCAAGTCCTGTTCTTTTTATCAATCCTCTATCGAATCCGCCCCTCTCCCTGAGTTCCAACACCCAGGGCTCCGAATTCAGGTACCTTCGATCCTCGACAATGTCCGGTCCTGATCTACGAGGTCGGTGGATGCCCTCCTTTGTCGCGGAGGAGGACGTGCTAAAGCTGAGAGATGCCAGGTATTTAACCTACGAGATTTCACATAGGCTGCCTGCCCGAGGGCAAGTTATCCCAACTCCCGAGCCTGGCGAGATCGTCGTGTTCACGTCTCACTTCCATCGGGGTTTAGGCTTCCCGACGGATCCCTTCATGAGGGGGCTCATGTTTTACTATGGGCTGGAATTCCACGACCTGGCTCCGGAGTCCATCCTCCATATCTCATCATTCATTGTCGTCTGTGAAGCCTTCCTCCGCACTACCCCTCACTTCGGCTTATGGCTCAAAACCTTCAACGTGGAGCCGAAGATGATTGAGGGGCGTAAGGCAGAGTGCGGCGGGGTGGTTATAAGCAAGAGGGCCGAAGCTCCATGGCCCAAGGGCTCCTTCCAAGAGGAGCTCGGCTTGTGGCAACAGGAGTGGTCTTATATCACCGCTCCCCGGGGCAGCAGGCAGAAGCCGCCGCCCGTCTTTCGCTTGGGCCCTCCACAGCAGCTGACGTCATGGGTCAACAAGGGGCGTGAGTGGGGGCCACCCAAAGATGTCCCCCTGTTGCAGGACCGGATTCGAGGCCTCCAAGAAAGGGAGATCAATCTGGTCGTAGTGGTGCAGGTCATGTTGATCCGGCGCCTACGGCCCTGCAAACGTCGCCCCCTTCGCTTGTGGGAATTTAATCCGGAGGGGCCGCAAGCTCTTCAACACTTCATGGGTTTGACTCCCATGGAGATGTATAAACTGTTCTTCGGATCGCGAGAGACGCATCCAGAATTGACCGAGGACGCTGGCCTAAGCTGCAATCACCCGGATACTCAAGTAAGTAGCCCTGTGTCCGGACACACCATCCATTTATTTATCGTGAGCTTGCCTTTTAACTAGCTATCCCTGGATCGGAGTGGATAGCGCAAGCGAAACTGATACGGTGTCCGCCCCCCCTCCCTGAGACCACGCAGGATCCCGTGTTAATCAAAATGTTGGAGGTTGCACCTTCGAATGAGGGCGAAGGGGGGCACTGGGAAACTGTCACCTCTGCCAAGGAGGCGTTTAGTAAGGGAGGAATCGAGAGTCCCTCCTTCCAGGGGGAGAAGAGGAACGCTTCTGGAGACCCGGAGGCCAAGGCCTCAAAGCGGGGAAAGAAATCTGTACCGGAAGGTCCTGCGCCAGAAAGCGCCCCGGCCGTACTGTCTCCTCGGAGGAATCAGCCCTGTAACGAGCCGTAAGTGAAAAGGGGGATTTTATAATTATCAGACACCCCTGCTTAACGTCTAAAGGTAAGGAAGTTTTTACCTTGTAGTTCGGATCCCAGCCCATCTCAGCACAGCTCATCTTCGGGAGACCTTCGTCCGGAGATGATGGAAAGCGAAACGCCTTCATCTGCTGCCCCATTGTGCGGGGCGGACGACCCTGAGGTGTCGTCGCGGAGGGTCTCCCCGAATCCGGCGGGACCGGAGAGTTCGGCGCCCATTGGAGTACGACTGGTGGAGCTGCAGGATTTGCTTAAGAGGGCGTCCATCTCAGAAGATCACCGCACATTAATGGGTGATGTGATTGAGAGGATCTCGTCCGCCGAAATCGGGTTGTATGAGGCCGTCGAAAGTTTACTGACGGGATTTGAGGTACGCAAAAAATGACATACATGTTGACAGTTTTGCACATGAAGTGCGCCCTGTATAGATAGTAGCCCCCGAGACTTGGTATGCTGTCGAAAACGACAGCGTGCCTAGGATCGTAATCTCGGTTATTAACTGTCGCCTTTCCCATGCAGGTGGCGGAACATTTGGTGGCCAGCCGGACTGATGAATTTGCCGAGCTGAAGAAGCAACTCGACGCTGCAGATGCGGACATCTCGCTGGTCAATAGACGACTTGATGAGTCACAAGGTATGTGGTTGCCCCGCGGTTGGTTAGTAAGGGAGCTGACGCCCATTCCTTACAAATTGTATGCTTAGATGCAGATGGTGCTGCTGCTGTGGAGGACCTTCAAGCAGAACTTGCTCGGGCCAAGGAGCAAGCCAGAAAAAGCGAGGCGGCTGCCTTGAAGGCAGCGGAAGGGCTAGAAGCCGAGAAGGCTGCTCACTGCGGAAGCAGGGAGGAGATGGCTGGAATGGCCATGAAATTAAGAGTTTCTACCGACCGCCTGGAAGTTCTTGAAGGAGAACACCGAGCGGAGCAAGAGGACCTGAAGAAGGCCGATGCCGAGGCCAAGGATGCCCATAGTGCAATGCGGGCTATGAAGGAGGAACTGCGTCAGGTCGGAGACATTGTGGTTGAAAAGCCCTTTATGCTGCGTAGGAAGTTCACGGATCCGAAGTATGCTCAGCTAGGCCGATTGTACGGTGTGGAGGATCCTTATCTGGACTTGGCGGCGAGTGCGGCTGACGCAGTCGTGCACTTTCGAAGCCAGGAGGATCATGAAATGGAAGAGCTTTTCTGGTCTCAATTCCATAGTCCGGAGCGTCCACTTCCATTGAGTGATCGGCTGGTTGAGTGGGCTGAGCTGAATAGATTGTCCGGACTGGCCATGACGGATGTGGTAACTCACCTGTGGCCGAAAAGGCCCAAGCCGAAGAGTTATTTTGGCTTGTTGCAGCAATTTCTTGGGGCAGTGCCGCATATTAAGGCGATGAAGCGGTCGGCATGCATAGAAGGTGCGCGGATGGCTTTCGCCCGTGGTAAAACATACTGGGCGGAGATGGATGCCACCACTGTTGCATCCCGGGGTTCGGACAAAAGTCGATTCCCCACCGAGCATTACTTTGAGGAAGTCCTGCAGGGTGCTCTAATAATAGAGTCGCAGTGCTCGAAACATGTTATGTTTGAATGACATGTATGATTTCTAAGATCATGTTTATAATGCAATGACTTTTTATACTTGTGTGTTCAAGTATTGAACTATCTCCTGTGCGGCCATATATGTATGTATAATCTGAAAGATGGCAGTCTTTGGCTTCAGCCCCCACGCACATGGTTCCGGGGTGTTTGCAAAAAGAAAAATGCGTTTTCACACTTAATCCAACGTCTTGGTCCTTTTAAGGAGGTGATAGCATAGCAAACTAGGCAACCGGACTATAATGCTTTATCACTTTCACTTAGCCATAGGAGCTCGAATGTGGGGATACTATATAGCCCCTGATGGCACCGCGCTTCTCCGAACTTGGGGCGCGTATGTGCCTGACCGGGAAGCGGTCCTTCGTCAAAGCGGAGGAATTCTAAACATTCCAATGGTCGATCGAGTGGTTGACCAGTCTCTCGCTATATCATGACAGTCAGTTTTCAGCTTTTTCTACTGAGGTGCTCTCCAGCCGAACCAGGGCACAATCACAGTAGTTCTCCTGGTGCCGCGTTAGCCGATGATACGGAACGTAAGGCAGCAAAACACAGGAGTCGGGCAAACCCAACATTTTACCAAAGACATGATTCGGAGCTGATGCATATAAGGCCTAACTCGAGACGCCGAACACTCCCTGAGGTGTTCGGTCTTTATGATATCGGGCAAAATAAAGCCCTAAGCCCCTAGTGTCCAGGTACAGGCGGGAACTTTTGACGCGGCCGATGCCAAAACGCCAGCCTCCTCCTCGGCTCTGGTAGGAAACCGGGGGATGTGTATCAACAAGAGACAGTGAGAAAGGTTTACGCAGGGTCTTAATCTGAAAAGAATCCTTGCAACGGGTCCCTACTGCACGTCTGCGCATGTGTCTCCGTTGTGCTGTATACTGGATGGGTGTAGCACGTGCTTCATCTGTAAAAGAGAAGGACTTAGTTTCTAAGAAATATCGTGCAAAGAGTGTATCAAAATAAAGTATAATTTGGAAGATGAAGAAAGTTGAGCTTTATTGGCTTTCATCATTTATGCGCGTGGCCCCCTAAAAAAAGGGGTATGCGGCTGAGAAGCCCCTTGTTAAGTTACGCCGGACTCGTCTAACCATGTCCGAGGTCTAAATGACCTGTTTTTAGGGGCTTTGACCTGCAAGGTCGGAATAATGTGTGGCTGTCTAGGCAGCCGCACATTCTCCGTGGTCGAGAAACACCTGGAGTTTTAAGAATATGCCACGTGGAGCAGGCATTTTTAAGCGTAAGAGACGCGTAATGTGGTATTGCATTAAAGCGGGCGAAAGCTGCACACCCCAGTAGTGCTTAAGGGCTACTGCTAAATGGGGCGATGGAGGGTGAGCTTTTCGCGACGGAGGTTGTCGGATGAACCGAACACGACCCCTAGTGGTATAGAGCCTGTAAAATTGGCTAAAAAGGCCTGGCGTCACTCCTTTGATGGACGTGCTTGCTATAGCGAATTTTGGTGGGTTCTATCCCCAGTCTGCGGACGGTGTCCTGATATAGCAGGGGCCGCGCTGCGTGTTATCACGTGAAGTGAGTTCACTGTTTTGACTACTAATGGGAAAGTCTTTTGGTTTCTGGAGCGCTGCTTTTGGGTTTCGTCACTTTCACTTGGTGTGTCGAGCCCTTTGTGTTCGGCGTTAAGTCGGCCGGACTGCTTGAAGACCCAACAATATCTGTGGGTATGGTTTGCAGGCTGCCCGGAGGTACCGTGTGTTTGACATAGTCTATCCAGAATCTTGTTGAGGTTGGATAGCTCGTCACTGTTATCCTTTAAGGGCAGTGTTTTGTTGTTCGGCTGAGAGCTTTTGAATCCGGCGTTGACCGCCGTACTATTTGGGCCATTCTCCTTATTCCGGCGCTGATCTTTTTTGCGTCGTGATTTCCCATTTCCATCCCTGATTTCGGATGTACTCGGGTCGCTGGTGCTGCATCTAGACAACCAGCTGTCTTCCCCCGTGCAAAAGCGGGTCATGAGACTTGTTAGTGCGGCCATTGTTCTTGCTTTTTCCTGGCCGAGGTGTCTGGCGAGCCATTCATCTCGGACATTGTGTTTGAAGGCTGCTAAGGCTTCATCGTCCGGACAGTCGACTATTTGGTTCTTTTTAGTGAGGAACCTGTTCCAGAATTTGCGTGTTGATTCTCCGGGCTGTTGAGTTATGTGACTTAAATCATCTGCATCCGGAGGCCGGACATAAGTCCCCTGAAAATTTTCTCGAAACACATCCTCAAGCTCTTCCCAACTCCCAATCGTATTTTCTGGGAGGCCTTTAAGCCAATGCCGGGCCGGCCCTTTGAGCTTGAGGGGAAGGTATTTTATGGCATGGAGATCGTCTCCTCTTGCCATGTGTATGTGTAGGATATAATCCTCAATCCAGACTCCGGGGTCTGTTGTTCCGTCGTATGCCTCTATGTTTATGGGTTTAAATCCCGCTGGAAATCCATGATCCAGTACCTCATCGGTAAAACATAGTGGGTGTGCGGCGCCCCTATATTTGGGTATGTCGTTGTCTTCAAATGCTCGGCTGGTTGTGTTACTTCCTGGAGTCTTCTTTTTTGGCCCATAGATAGACCTGGCCGGGTTATCCTTTTTCTGAAGATCTTTATGCTGATCATGTGCCGGCTTGTGTGTGGCACCCCGTGTTGCTCTTGGCCTGTCATCTGGTCGTCTATCCGACCAGGCGGCCCCTTTCTTTTTTGACTGCGGGGGCTCGAGGGCCTCCTCGTCAAATTCGGGCAACAGCTTGCGCTTCGGGTAGCTCTTTGTCTGGTGACTAGTGCCGTATTTATCTGCGGTGTTGAGTACTTTGCTCCATCTCATTCTGAGTGTGTCTTCCACTGTTTTGAGCTTCCGCTTTTGCTTCTTCAAACTTCTTGCAGTGGCGACGAGCCTGTTATGGAGATTCATATGCTCTGGTGATGTGAGATCATCTTCGCCGAGGATGGGTTGCTTGTCCGGTTCATGTCCGGCTGGCTGCTTGTTGACGTGTGTGCCGTCCACTGCTTCGCCCTGCTCTAGGGCCGGGTCCATATGGGTACCTTTTTGTCAATGCCGGTCTTCGGGCGGCGCTTGCGTCACCGCTTTGTTTGTCTGTTGGGGGAGTTGTCCTTCGCCACGTCCCGTTTTTCCTCATTGTCGCTTCCTTTTGATGTGTCCACCATGCATACGTTGTGGGATGGGGTGTCTTTCCTGCGCCCGTTAGGCGCTGGTTCTTGGTCGTCCCCGGCATCGTCGTCCATACCGTCGATGTCCTCGGAGTCGTAGTCTAGCCTGTCAGTTAAATCGTCGACAGCGGCTACCAAGTGGGTGGTGGGTGGGCTTTGAATTTCTTCGCCGTCCGCATCCCAGCCGTCCTAACCACAATCTGGCTAGGTCTCTCCTGATAACGAGAGGTATTTTAGCGAACTCAAGATGTCGGCGAAAGGTGAGTGTTGAGAGACGTCCGCTGCGGTGAATTCCATGATCGGCGCCCAGTCGGATTCGATCGGGGCGGGCGCGGGAGGTTCGGAGTCCGGCGAGGAGTCCGGCACCTTGGAGTCACGAGCTTTATGAGGGACGAAGTCAGTGTTCGGCTCTATCACCGTAGAGGTTGCAGCCCCCGAGGTGGTGTCTAGGCATCCATCCTCGATCTGCGGAGCTGGCTCCGAATTGAAGATCGGAGTGGTTTCGAGTGCGGCCTCCAGGGTACTGTCCAGCGGCAAAGCTAAATCATGCCCGACGTGACAGTGCGGCACGCTCGGCTGTGGGTCGAATCCGTCGAAGATCAAGTCCCCGCGGATGTCAGTCGTGAAGTCCAAACTTCCAAATCTGACTTGACGGCCCGGGGCGTAACTTTTGATCTGCTCTAGATGGCCAAGCGAATTGGCCCGCAGTGCAAAGCCGCCGAATATGAAGATCTGTCCGGGAAGGAAGGTCTCACCCTGGATGGCGTCGTTGATGATGATCGAAGAAGCCATCGAGCCTATCGGTGACGACACAGAGGAACTCTCAATGAGAGCACCAATGTCGGTGTCAAAACCGGCGGATCTCGGGTAGGGGGTCCCGAACTGTGCGTCTAGGCGGATGGTAACAGGAGATGAGGGACACGATGTTTTTACCCAGGTTCGGGCCCTCTTGATGGAGGTAAAAGCCTACGTCCTGCTTGATTAATATTGATGATGTGGGTTACAAGAGTAGATCTACCATGAGATCAAGGAGGCTAAACCCTAGAAGCTAGCCTATGGTATGATTGTTGTTCGTCCTATGGACTAAAGCCATCCGGTTTATATAGACACCGGAGAGGGCTAGGGTTACACAGAGTCGGTTACAATGGTAGGAGATATACATATCCATATCACAAGCTTGCCTTCCACGCCAAGGAAAGTCCCATCCGGACACGGGACGAAGTCTTCAATCTTGTATCTTCATAGTCTTGGAGTCCGGCCGATGATGGTAGTTCGGCTATCCGGAACCCCCTAGTCCGGGACTCCCTCAGTTATGTTGCTCATATCATGTGTATGGTATCTTGCATTGCTATGTCATTTGCTTAGTTTAGACATCCTTTGTGTGAATGCCAGATGTTTAGTGTCTAATTACCATATATGTGAATTATGCAATGCCATCTTGTTGCAAGACATTATTTATGTGAATTATGCAATGCTATGTTGTTGCAAGGCATTATATATGTGATTTATGCAATGCCATGCTATTTAGCCAAGCGTCATATATGTGAATTATATCATGTCGTCCTTTTTTTGTATTTCTCATTGCATTTGTCGACAATGTTTGTATATTAAACTACTCTTCCTGTGCATCAGCCATTTGAATTGGTCATGGAGAAATCTGGAGTGAAAACAAGGTCTTCAGAGTAGACAATGCTACCTGCTGAAGCAGATATCTTGCTAGTTACAGATAGCTCTTCATAGCTGGATTCAGAGGCAGATGACCAGTCCTATTATCCCCCTGAGGTGTATGCTCAAACTTGGCAGGGTGATATTACTCATATCATGCATATGTTGTATTCCAATGCTTAGTTTTTACATCATATACACAACATTGAATGACATCTCCTTAGTTGACACATCATATATGTGATTTCCCTCTGCTCACTTGCTTAGTATATAAATCATATATTCGAATTATATCATGCCATGATGTTTACATACACAACATGTATCTGAATTATGGCATGCTAACCCATTTTATAGAGACATAATATAGTTATATCATCTCATCATGTTTACATAGTCATCATATTTTGAATTATGTCATTCTATACGTGAATTATATCATGCCATCGTGTTTCCATCGACGGCATGTTTGTGATTTATGGCATGCCAACCACTTTAATAGACACATCGTATAGTTATATCATGTCATCCTGTTTACATAGTCATCATATTTTGAAGTATGCCATTCTATCCTGTTTAGTTAGCCATCATACATGTGAAATTGTGTCATGCTATCCTATTTAATTAGCCATCATATATGTGAAATTATGTCCTGCTATTATGTTTGGTTAGACAACATAAATGTGAATTATTTCATGCCCTGTTTTCTTCCCTACTATCCATTGCACCTATCTATCATACAATGTGTGTACATTCAATTACTTTTCTTGTTTATCAGCCATTTCAATTGGAGGGGGTGATGGCAGTATCTGTGGGAGTAAAAACATAGTCTTCAGAAAAGATCGTGCTACCTGTCGATGTAGATAGAACCACGGTTGTACTTGCCCAAGAACCAGCCCCACCACACATAATCCAGACTCACGCAGATTGTACCCCTACCCAATTGGACAGACAACTAGCTACACCCCTTCTAACCCCAACCCCAGCAGATAGTAACCTAGTTCCAGTTGACAAAACACCATCTCCACCACAGAGCACCCAAACACGATCAGTTAGTAAGGCAACTGCAGTGCCCAAAGGACAAGGACCACCACTCTGAACCCCAAGTCAATGCTTAAAGCAGAACAAGAATTGTTCTCAGGTCAGGTTCCATAGCTATGGTTCATACTACTTTGCTCTTGCATCACTGTATTTACTCATACCAACTAATTTCAAATTTGAAGGATGCGACTGAAACTCCAATGGTGCAACGGGTATGTTTTAAACCTCTTTCTTTAACGTGTTTGCTGTTGTAACTTGCTCTATGTTCATTTCAGTTTCAATTGAATAAACAGTTATGTTCTCATGCCATGCACATTACAAGTGTTGTTATTGCTGTGTAGTTTCCCACACCTATATTCTGTCTATGCTGCTTTGTCTTAAATAGATATGATTCAAACTATATTTATCTTGATTTGGCAACATAAACTAGAATGATATAGACCATACAGTGATCATACTACATAGATATATGTTTGTTTCATGCTGTTATCCTGTCCACCTTACTACTCAACTGGTTTACCAAAATGAGTTTCATATAATACATTGTAAACCTGTGATGTGTTTGTTTGTTTCTCTTTTAGAATGCGGAAAAAACATTGGAGAAGAGTACCCCCGTTATGCAATGGTAAAGGAAGTAATGCAAATAAGGTTCAAGATAGTGAGACATCCCTATTGGTCTCCAAGAAAGTTCATAAAAACTATATTGAAGACACTGAGACAACCCCAAAGTCCTATCTTGATGTAGTGTTCGAGATACTGGCTACTACTGCTGGCACCAGCTCTTCGAACTCGCTGCCTGAATCAGTTCGGGTTCTTGAGTCTCAACTTCAAGTTGAAAGACATCGATTATATGTTATGCAACAGGAAGCCAAAGGACTAAGGAAGTCCCTGCAAAATTCAGATGCATACTTTCTGGTGCAACAGCAAGTGCTGGAGGATTTAAGCGCCAAACAAGAGAAAGTTAATAAGCTTGATAAGCATCTTGCCAACATTATGGGTACCCAGGATATTGTTTCTTGAGCTCTTCTAAAGTGGTTTCAGTTCTGGACTTGTTTTGTTGCGGCTTTTATTTGCACCGGTCGCCAACTTTGACAACCAGTGTATATGATATGCTGCTTTGTTCCCTATATTTGCACTGGTGGCGAACTTTGATGCCCAGTGGATGTAATATGTGTAATAGTCGTGATAACCTAGCATAAGTTTCTTGCTTATTTATTTCCTTATTGTCTTGTTTATTTGTTTGCTTGTAGTCAGTGCAGTTCTTTTTCCGTGGTTTGCTAGTGGCCGCAATAACCTATTTTTTAAAACTAGGCCACAATAACCATGGGCTACATATTTATTGTAGTTACCATGGGCCTCCTACGGGCCGTAGAAACAATGGGCCTTTTAAGGGCCGTAGAAACAATGGGCCTTCTACGGGGCGTAGAAACAATGGGCCTTCTACGGGCCATAGACACAATAGGCCTTCTACGGGTCGTATCATCAATGGGCCTTCTACGGGTCGTACGATCGATTGGCCAAACATGGGCCAATAACGGACCGCATTATGGTCGTAAACATGCTAGAGTTGGAATCATCCGTTCATGGGCCGACCATAACAGGCCGTCGTTAATCGGCCGTATTTGATGACGTCATGAAAACGGCCCAACGTATTAACGGGCAACAAACGGGCCGACTGTAACCACAGGCTAAATTTGGCCCACAAGCAGAAAATGACAATAACGGGCCGTAAGTAAACGGATGCTGGAAATGAGCCCAAGAATAAATGGGCCCTGAGAAGGGCGAAAGAGAACATGGGCTGAAACGGCCCAATGGAATAATGGGTCGTTAATGGGTATAAAGTGATACATTGTTCATTACGGGCCAGTTTCACCACAGGCCGTTAATGGGCCAAGAGTTACAAAGGGCCTCATATGGGCTGAAATACGTCATGGGCCATACAGGGGCCGGAAGTTAAAATGGGCTAGAATCATATTGAACGGCCCAGATGACGCTACTGGGCCTAATTCAGATAGGTCGTAACGGGCCCTGGGTTAGCGGGCTGTAAATGGGCTATATGCGAACAGGCCCTTAATAGGCTTTCTGTGGGCCAGCCCGCCACCTTTTGACCAAGTCAAACAGGTCGGCCTTTTCATAGGAATGGGCCTCTGTTGGGCCATGCCACGTGTCGACGTATCATAGGCGCCTTCGATCCAATGAGTGCTGACACGTGTTTCCTCCAGCCAATGATGATTTTACACGTGGAAAATCCCCATTGGTCGAGGCTGTTAATGGGTTATCAGATCCAAAACCGGACCCGATAGCTTAACGGTGAGCCGTTACGGTGGATGCCGTGTGTCGGTCACCCTTGACGAAATCACTTCTATGACGCGTGATTTATCGTCATGGAAGTGGACACTTCCGTGATGATAATTTTGGTAATGTCATGGAACACTTCTATGACAGCATAGGTATGACTATCTTGATTCTGGCATAAAATCATCATGGATGTACATGCATGACAGAAAAAGTGACGTACTGTGACAAACACGTATCATCACGGAAGTGTATTTTTTTGTAGTGCTTATAGGTAGATGCATTAACGGTAAGCATGATCATAGCCACATTTGTGTCCCGGGTCTTAGTGTCCTCAAGAGTGCGGTATTAGGTGATAAGCGATGTAACTTGGGGGCCATTGTTGCATGGAGGTTACATCTTAATGCTAAAGATGGAGATTTATTTGGTGGGACTTATGCAACTCGGTTAGCTGATTATCTTGGTGTATCCATATGAGAAAATGATATTGAGTTGCCACCTGCTTTTCTAGATTATAATGCTATGGGTACTGCTTCCTTAGGAGGAACGACCAATTCCTCCAGTACCGACTAATCTTTGACAGACGGCATGCTATCATTATTACCCTTCCTAGTCCTACCTTCTTTAACTTTCAGGCAAATGGGAGATATGTTATAACGAGAGAGGAGGCAAACGAGTATGAGAGAACAGTGGAGGCCGCTCATCTCCAGGAAGCAGCTCGCCAGGCGGTAGCTGCCGTAGCACAGTATGACCCCAACTATGATGTCGAATATCATACGGACAAGTGGTGACCTTAGACCAACTTAGGCCAAAAGCCTAAGCTTGGGGGAGTACGTATTTCTCACCGACATTACATTCGTGTTCACACACTAATTCTAGTTGTCGGTGCTCATACTTTTTCATTATATTATCCAGGCTAATTTGTTTTCCTTTTCCTGCTTTCTTCTTGTGTGTTTGCAAAACTTTGAGAAAAACTAAAAAAAATAGTTATAGCTTTTAGCTAGTTTACTTTTCATGCTTGTAGTAGTAGTAATTAAATAAGGAAAGCCAAAAAGTTTTCTCGTTCTTCTTTTGCTTGTTGGGAGATTTCCCGTGTAAATAGTTTTTCTTGTTCTTTGAAATTCTTTTCTTTTATTTGGGGGTCGAGAGGAGAAGACCACGATGAAAATGATGATTGGCTCTTACATGCATTATTGTTCATCTAACAAAGAGCCCATATTACCTTGTCTTCTCCTTTGAATAAATGTTTGCATATTCCAGCTTGGTCCAATGCACATGCACTATTATTATTATCCACACCGTTCATTCGTGCAAGTGAAAGGCAATAATGACGATTTATGATGAAATGATTGAGATGAGGAAAAGCTGGTATGAACTCGACCTATCTTGTTTTTGTAAATATGATTAGTTCATCATTCCTGATTCGGCCTATTATGAATGAAACATGTTTGCAATGACTAGAGATTATAGTTACTAATGCCATGCTTAATTAGCTAGGAGTTTATAATGGTTTACCTTGCGTGCCAACATGCTATTAAAATGTTTGTGATGTAGTATGATAGGATGGTATCCTGCTTTGAATGATTCGAGTGACTTGGCTTGGCACACGTTTACGCATGTAGTTGAAACAAAATCAACATAGCCTCCATGCTATTTATGTTCATCGTGATTTATATCCTACTCATGCTTGCACTCATTGTTGGTTAATCTTAATGCATGTTTATGACTGTGTAGCTCTCTAGTTGGTCGCTTCCCACTCTCTTTCTAGCCTTCACTTGTACTAAGCAGGAATACTGCTTGTGCATCCACTTCCTTAACCCCAAAGTTGTTCCATATGAGTCCACCATACCTACCTATATGTGGTATTTACCTGCCATTCCAAGTAAATTTGCATGTGCCAAACTCTAAACCTTCATATGAAATTCTATTTTGTATGGTCGAATCGCTCATGTAGCAACTAGGGTTGTCTATATCTTCCATGCTAGGTGGGTTATTCTCACGATGAGTGGACTCCGCTCATCATTCACGAGAAAATGGCCGGTAACCGGGATGCCTAGTGCCATGCTCAAATCAAATCAAAATAATTGCAAACAAAACTCCCCCAGGATTGTTGTTAGTTGGACGGTGCCCGTTGTTTTGGACCAGCCATGGAATGTGCTTGTTTGTGGTGGGGAAGTATAAACTTTACCATTCTGTTTGGGAACCGCCTATAATGTAAGTAGCATAGAAGATACCGAGATCTCTTGGTTGTTATGTTGACAATGAAAGTATGCGGCTCAAAATATTATTTATCTCTGTTTCAAAAAATCGAGCTCTAGCACCTCTAAAAATCTCCCCTTCCCTCTGCGAAGGGCCTATCTATTTACTTCTATGTTGAGTCATAATCCTCTTATAAAAAGCACCAGTTAGAGAGCACCACTTTCGTTTGTATGCATTATTATTAATTGATATTGAGTATGACTCTCACTGGATCTCTTTTACCATGAATTACAATGTTTTGCAGTCTCAGAAAGGGCTAGCGAGATACCATCTTGTTATATGATCTCATTATTGTTTTGAGAAAGTGTTGTTATATGATATCATGATTACTCGCTAGTTGATTATGCCATTGATATGAGTAAACGTGAGACCTAAATGTTATTGTGAATGTGGTTAGTTCATGATATTTGCTGAAAACTTGAATGTTGGCTTTACATATTTGCAACAACAAGATCAAACATAGTTTATAAAAAAAATTATTTATCACTTTCAGTTTGTCAACTGAATTGCTTGAGGACAAGCTATGGGTTAAGCTTTGGGGAGTTGATACGTCTCCAACGTATCTACTTTTCCAAACTCTTTTGCCCTTGTTTTGGACTCTAATTTGCATGATTTGAATGGAACTAACCCGCACTGACGTTGTTTTCAGCAGAATTGCCATGGTGTTATTTTTGTGCAGAAATAAAAGTTCTCGGAATGACCTGAAACTTCACGGAGATACTTTTTGGAATTAATAAAATATATTGGCGAAAGAATCGGCCGAAGGGGGTCCACACCCTAGCCACGAGGGTGGGGGCACACCCTATGTTGGAGTAATGGGCCATGGGTAGCCTAACCCGAGTCCCTGAGCCTTTCAAGTCTTTGGGCCGGCTGCGCCCCACGAGACTACTAAAGGAAGCGCCGCCTTCTGGTGGCCGGCTCGTTCAACAGCCGGCTGCCAGAAGACGGCCCAGCACCAGCAAACGGCACCAAGGTGAGCCGACTCCTAGCAGACGGCCTCCAGAGAGGCCGGCTCCTAGCCGGCGGCCCCCGGCACCTCAGAGTCTGCGCCGTTCATCAAGAGGACAAGACGGGTTGAGGCTATAGTGAAGCCCATCACCCCTAAATCATGGGCTTGGTGTGGCCACAGTGCCCCGTACAGGCGGAGATCTCCGCACGACGCGGCACTATTGCCACTCTACCCTTGACGTCAGCCCTGTCAGGCGGGGTTTGCTCCCACGATGGCCTGTCGGTACGGCTTGCCAATGGCGGGCCCTACCAGGCAGCAAGGACCCGGAGGGTGGCCAAGCCTGGCCAGTCGGCTCCATGTGGACCCAGCTCCTGGCGGTCAGCCGGATCCTTCCTCGAGGCCCATGCACCATTAACCAGACTAGACATGGCGAGGCTACAGTGATCTCCCACCAAGCGGCGGGACTGTAGCCATGCCTTCCCCGACCAAGCATGCGTCATTAGCATCGTGGCTATACTGATCAGCTATCAACCAGACCCGCCAGTGGCGGGGGCAGCCTGTCGGCTCCGTATCGGACCA
This sequence comes from Triticum dicoccoides, assembly GCF_002162155.2. Classification (NCBI taxonomy): domain Eukaryota; kingdom Viridiplantae; phylum Streptophyta; class Magnoliopsida; order Poales; family Poaceae; genus Triticum; species Triticum dicoccoides. Next base: position 587,836,213 of record NC_041381.1, read on the forward strand.
GGCGGCAGGCCCCAGCAGTCGGCGGAGAAGCCCGCGACCAGAGACACTAACAGCCGGGACCTACACCCGGCCAAGTTACCATTATACCCCTGGGGGTAGGCCTACATAAACCCCCCAGGGCACCCATGCAAAGGGTTCCCAACCTGTTAGAACTAGACTCAAACATAGAGGAAGAAGAGAGCAAGCCCTGCCTTCTTCTACCTCTAGCATACAGCTCAAGGAGCACCATTGTACTCACTAGTGCCTTAGCGATCATGTGGAGACTCCCAGAGCAGGACTAGGGGTGTTATCTCCTAGGAGAGCCCCGAACCTGGGTAAAGTGTGCCAGCGTTTGTATCTATGCCTCATCCCGCTTCCAGGCACCGGCGATGTTCTACTCGCTCCCACCATGATAAGCCATCCTTTGGCATATGTCGCACCCAACCCCCGACATTTGGCGCCCACCGTGGGGCGAGGTGCACCGTCATCCGGAGACCTGTTCTGGCCGGGAACCTTGTTTCTTCCTGGCAAGCGCAGCCAGCCTAGCACGCCCGATGGCGTTAGCGCCAATGCACTGCACGGCGCGGAAATCGCCTGCGCAACAAGCTACCTCGCCGATATTGTTGGCGAGATCCGCCTCTCCGACGAGCCTGCATTCAATGCAGGCACAGACTGCCCTGAGAGCCGCCTTGTCAGCCTCCTCGACCAGCTCCATGTTGCCAACGAGCCTGCTGTGGGCTTGGAGTCTGTTGGATCCACCGACCCGATGATCGTCGACTCCGAAACAGCGTCACTTGACGCGTTCCCCACCAATGTGGTGGTCTACGACGAGCTGCCTCCTCGTGAGCATAGCAGCGGGAGCACCGTCACGGAGGTGCTTGTCATTAGCAGTGGCGAACACTCGGATGGAGGCTTTCAAGACCCACACGATGCGGTGCTGCGAGACTTGTCAGCGCCCATCCCAGAAGACGCAGACGCTGAGACGCTGGAAGCACGCCGCGTCCAGCTCGTTCAAAGCGCCAACCAACTAGCCAGCATGCGACGCCTCTCGAAAGCCTACCAGCGTGAGATGGACCGAGCCATTAGCGGCAAGCCGGCTCCTGGGGGGCCTAGACGCATCGGCTCGATCCGGCAGTGTGGCGTGACCATCGCCAGCATGTTCGGGACGGACCGTCCCGTCTATGCCATGCCTACGGAGAACATATGAGCCGCCCAAGCGGCAGCAGATGAGCTAGACAAGATCGAGGGCGACGAGCTTCGCCACATGACGGAGCTCGTCCAGCAGCTCCTTGATGCGGCCGCCGAGCAACAAGAGGCCGGATGCCGCACTGAAGCGCCCAACCGGCAAAATGACGATCCACCCCCTCGCCAGGATCACAGCATGACATCCCGGACACCGACTGGTGCGCCCGTGGTAGAAGAGGCAATGAGCCGGCTGCCAGCCGCAGTCGGACTCGCCTCACCATCGAGCATGACGCAGAAGGCAGTCCCCGAGTTGTGGAGCAACTAGGCGACCCGCCTCCTCCTCTACCTCACGGAGAAAGACATCCCACTCCGCCGCCTGTCATGCACCCGACATTTTTGACCGCCTTGGCCGCCGGGAAGGAGTCAGGGAGAACGACGCCCGCCACCGGATCGACCGCCTCAATCAATCCCTGGCGCTAGAAGAAGAAGACGCATTGGGCCCGCCCTATTTTGTCCCTTGAATACGAGATGAGCCTTTCGCTAGAGGGTTCATGCTTCCAAGAGATACGCCCAAGTACACCGGCTCCGTGAAGACGGAGGACTGGCTGGTCGACTACTCCACGTCCGTCAGCACAGCGAATGGCAACAAGCGCGTTGCTGTGAAGTACGCCCCGCTCATGCTCCAGGGCACAACCCGGTCGTGGCTCAACAGCCTGAAGCCCCGCAGCATCAACAGCTGGGTTGATTTCACCGAGGCCTTCATCTGCAACTTCACCAGCACATACAAGCGGCGTCCCAAGCCCCGCCAGCTCTCCTTGTGCGTCCAAGGACCCAGTGAATCAACTCACGACTATCTCACGCGTTGGGCCGAGCTGCGCAACTCCTGCGAGGGCGTGCACGGGGTGCAGGCCATCAAATTCATGCACGCCATCAAATAATTCACCGCCGGGTGGCGAGAGGGCACCCTCCTCAAGCACCGATTTCTCTGCGACGAGCCGGCAACCCTTGACGAACTACTGATCAATGCCGACAAGTACGCCACAGCCGACTCCTCCATGAAGGCGGAGATCCAAGTCGATGCATCCGGCAAAGTGGCTCCTCAAGCTCCTCAGACTCCGGCTGGCGACACCAGTCGACGTCGACAGCAGAACGACAACAAGCACAAGGCCACGCAGCCGGCTTCCACAAGCTGACAGGTGGCGACAGACGAGGACCAGTAGCCGGAAGGGCAGCCTCCACCCAAGCATCAGAAGGGCGGCAAGCCCAATTGGTTGCCTGCCTTCTCATACGAGAAAACTCTTGACGCACCCTGCAAGTTCCATAGTGGCGCGAAGTCATCCAACCACACCACTCGGAAGTGCCATTGGCTCACCCGACTCGTCAAGGGAGATGGACTCCTGCCTCCTCCGCCTGCCGGCCCACCGCCTCCTCCACCCCAGCAGCCGGTGGTTCGGCCAGTCGGTGCCATACAAGATGAGTATCCTGAGGAGCATGGAGCCTATGTCATGTTCACCAGTGTGGCCGACGATAGGCGCAATAGACGGCAACATCGGCAAGAAGTACATGAAGTGGCATCAGAGACCCCAGAGTTCATGCATTAGCCTGAGAAGCCTATCAGTTGGAGCAGGGCTGACCACCCGGAGGTGATGCCCTCTCCTGGTTCTTATGCCTTGGTCTTATATGCCACCTTCGCAACAGAGAGGCAGGCCGCTCGTTTCTCCCGAGTCCTGATAGATGGCGGCAGCAGCATCAACATCATGTACGATGACACCATGGAGAAGTTGGGAATCAAGCAGAAGCAGCTTCACCCCAGTCGGACTGTATTCCATGGCATAGTCCCTAGCCTTTCCTGCTCACCAATCGGCAAGACCTAGATTGATGTTCTCTTCGGAGTCAAAGATCACTTCCACTGAGAGCCAGTATGGTTTGAGGTGGTGGACCTCGAGAGCCCCTACCATGCGCTACTTGGCCGGCCTGCTCTGGCCAAGTTCATGGAGGTCCCCCACTATGCTTACCTCAAGATGAAGATGCCAAGTACCAAGGGAATCCTGACCATAGTCGGAAACTACAAGAAGTCGTCCGCCTGCGCTGCAGACAGCAGCCGGCTAGCCGAGTCCCTTGTAATTGTAGCTGAAAAGCAAACCTCCTCCGAAGGTTTTATAGTTAATGCAGTATGTACCACGCTACCTTTTGTATTAAGTACGAAGACTCCGGGTCCCCCAGGAAGAGCTCGGGGACTACCCTCTTTTATCTATATGATAAGTATTATGCCTATGAATGTGTTATTTCATTATTCCGCCTCACAAATAAAGTCAAAACTCGGCAAATAAAGCACAATTTGTGTCAAAGAATATTTACATATCAAAAGGCCCATTGGTCAGCATTCAATAGAGTTTGAAATACACATCGCGGGTGGAATTGTGCAAATTTAACAAAGTTTGTCAAGGCCGATAAGCAGGAAAAATAAAGACGACGGCCTAGGGAGCAACAGAAGGGTCCGGCTGGACAGCAGAGTCGGTAGTGCCGGTTGGTGGAGCGGATGGCTGGTTGGTCTCCGCCTGGTCGCCTCCAGTAGCAGTCGGCGCACTTGAGCGTGGATCGTTGCTCGAGGCATGGTCTGGCGGAGGCTGGCTGTCCGCTCCGACCTCTGGCACGTCTTCTTCGCTTTCCTCGTCCTCCTCATCCTCTCCCTCGTCGCTGGAGTCGATCACTTCGGCTGAGTCCTCGCCGTCCTCTGGGTTCAGCCAAAACCACTCCAGTGGCGCCTCGGCGCTGTTATCAACCAGCTCCGGGATGAAGATGCTGGTGTTGGTGTAGTCGGCGATCGCCGCCGCCCGCTTGACATGATCATCCTCCACCGCCACCAGCTCCTCCCGCGCCTCCAGCCGAAACATGGTCAACTGGGCTAGATCTAGCCCACGATACCACGCCTTGACGAACTCCAGATCTCGGTGCGCTCTAGCCTGGGCCGAGGAATCCTTCCAGGCCTCCAGATGGCCGGCCGCTACCTTCAGCCAGTCGGCAGTCCGACTGGGAGTACGTGGAGCCGGCATGCCTGGCCAAAGGGCGGAGATCGCCTGGGCCCCGACACGTTGAAGACGGCGCAGCATCCGATGAGCCGGCCGAAGGCGGGCCTGGATGCTGAGGAGCTGCTCGCTAAGGGTCCGGGGAGCATCGGCAGCAATCTACACGCCTTCTGCCCTCTGCTCCCCGCGATAAGCCTCAATGGCCTGGTTTGCGGCAACGGAGTGGCCTGGGAAGAAGTCTGCTTGGGCGGAGAGCAAGGAAGCCAGAGGTTAGAAGCCAGCAATCGGCTTGAACAAAGGTCGGCAGCTCAAAGAAAGAAAAAAGAAGAAGCTTACCGTCGACCATGTCTTCAATATTACCAAAGCCGGCAGTCAGCAGCGCCTCCTTGTCGGCCCAGGCGGAGCGTCCGGTCTAAAACTCAGCGAGGAGGTTGGTCTCTTTCGCCTCCGCCTCCTTCTGAGCCGTCTGGAGAAGCTCCGCCTGGTCCACCAGTTGCGTGACCAGCCGGTCATGCTCCTCAGCCAGCTTGCCGCACTCCGCCTCCTTGGCGTGCATTGCGGTGTTAGCTTCGCCCAGCTGCTGCTGCAAGGCGGTGTTGGCCTCTACAAAGAACAAGAAGGAAAAAGACGTCAACAGTCAACAAGGAAGGAATGCAGTCGCCGGGGAGATCCGGCCCGACTGCATAGTAGTCGGCCCGAATCTCGGGGACTAGAGCCCGCGGGTGCGCTATTGCGCCCCCGTAGAGAAAGAAGTTATCAACGGTCACAAAAAAGAAAATTCAGTTGTCGGGAAGATCCGGCCCGACTGCTCAGCAGTCGGCCCGAATCTCGAGGACTACAGCCCGCGGGTGCGCCAACGTGCCCCATAGAGAAAGGAAACAAAGACTTACTCTGGCTCTCCGACAAGTTGGCAGCCTGCCTCTCCAGCTCCCGGATGCCGGAGTTGAAGGTGGCCGCGCGAAGGTTATGATAATCCTGCAATAGGAATATTAGACGAAGTTAGCACTCAGAGCTTGCAAATTAACATTTTGAGCTGCCTGCTCAGCAGCCAGCTCGAAACTTGGGGACTACACCCAGTGGGTGCGCTAGCGCACCCCCACCGAGAAATAAAAGGACCAAAGACAAAGAAGTGAGAAACGCACCTGGATGGCCGCTCGCGAGTCCAGGAACGCCTCGTTGCACCGCTTGAGAGCGTTAGCTTTAGCTCGGAGCTTGGCTTGGACGTCAAGGGTCGCCTGGTTCAAGGCTCCCATCCCGCCTCCACGCACCCAGCCGGAGGGCGCGGTGCTGGTTGCCTCGGTGTCTGGGACCGACGAGCTCGCGGAGCCGGTTTCTAGCGGTCGTGGTGGTGAGACCGCCTTCATAAGGCGACGGTGCACGGTGTATGGGCCTCAGGAGTCAGGCCCGTCACCACCTTGTTCCCGGCTGGTGGCACCAGAGGGGCAGCCGGCTGCTTATCCCGCGCCCCGCTAGATGGCAGTGGCGGAGGCACGACCACGTCCGGCATGGCGACATCGCCGCCTTCCCTGTCGATGGTCGGGTGCTCATCACCGACTTCCCCAGTCGACGCCATGAACTCTGGCAAAGGCGGCGCGGAGTTCAGGGGAGCAACGAGTAGCGGCTCCTGGCGGCGCACGGCCTCTGCAAGCCGCTCCTTCGCCGCGGCATCAGCCTCTGCCTCCGCCAGCTTCTTCAGCGCGGCGGCCTCCGCCTTGTCAACCTCCGCCTTCTCCAAGCGGGCAGCTTCCCGCTCCTCGCACACCTCCCGCGCATTTCGCTCCTGCGCCTCCCGGAGGTCGACGGCCGGACCGATTCACCGTGTGGTGGTTGAGGTCTCCGCCAACCTAATGACAGAGGCGGTGGTCGACTTCTCGAGAGAGAGTGGGGCCCTGAGCCAAGAAAGTAAAGCAAAGAAATCTACGGCCGGTTTAGCAAAAAAGGGAAAGCACAAGGGGAAATACTTACGCCGACACCATGGGCGGTGCCTTCGGGAGCTTCTGGATCTTGGCCACCTTCGCTGCGGCCTCCTTCCGCCTGGTCGCGGCGGCCGGGTTCTTGGGTTTCTTCGGCACGCTGCCGAATAGGGCGGGGCCCTGTTTTCGCTTACGCTTGACGCCTCGAGCAGACGGCTCGACGGAGGGGCCTGCACCTGCGTTGACAGCACTTCATGCAGGGCGCGGCTCGTCTTCCTCGTCGTCGTCGTCGGGCCAAGTCTCGACGCCACCCCCTTCTTCGGAGCCGCCTGCTCCATCGCCGCCGCCTACGGCGTCGTCCTCCAAGGTGGCCGCCCCCAAGTCGGGGTCGTCCACGTCGCTCACCTCCCGGTCTGGCTGGTAGTTTCCACCCAGCCCCACGATGGCAGCCGTCGCCGAAGACATGTAGATCTACATCCCAAAAAATGACCACTCAAGACCAAAGCCAAGACCAAGGCAGGTACTAAAAAGGAAAAGCCAAGAGACTTACAACAGGCGGCGGGTTGTCGCGGGAGTATGGTTGCTTGCCAAACCGCCAGGACTTCTCCGACACCTTGAGGTCGGTGATCTCGTTCACCATCCGGGCCACCTCGGCAGTCAGCATGTCCCTCGTGCACATCCGGCTCGGGTCGCGGTGCCCGCTCATCCGACAGATCAGATGAGGCCGGCCTTGGAGCGGGAGAACCCGGCGCTCGATGAAGGCAATCAGCAAGTCGGACGCCACAAGACCCTCCGCCTCTGTCAGCACTCGGAACCGGTTGATGGTGGCGGCTATGCCGGCCGACACGGTCTTTGGCTTGTAGCCCCAGTTGGCCCGAGGCTTGGCCGGGGGGGGCGGCCTCATAAGGTGGCAAGTTGATCAAGTCGACTGCCGGATCGACGTGGTCCACATAGAAGTATGATTGCTGCCACGGTTTCATTGACTGTGACAACTTGATGACGGGGAAGGCATTCTTCACCGACAGCCGGTGCACGGCGATGTAAGCACCATAGTGGGCCGCCTTTTCCTTGGCGGAGGTGCCCAGTTTGGTGTAGAAGAAAGCTCCCCACAGCTTGATGGTGGGGAGGATGCCGAGGTAGCCCTCGTACGCCGTGACAAAGGCGGATAGCAGCGTCGTGGCATTGGGCGTCAGATGATGCGGCTGGAGGTGGTAGAACTCCATGAAGGAGCGGAAGAATCCGCTCGCTGGCAGGCCGAAGCTGCGGAGGAAATGCGAGCGGAAGACGACCCGCTCGTTCCCCACGGCACCGGTGAGATCTCCTCCCGCGATGGCACCCGCATGTAACATCCCAAATTTTCAATTTGGAATGTTATACAAATAGATCATCTTGCATATCATATTTATTGCATTTTTTCTCTCGATTCTAGGAATTCTACGCAACTCAAGGACCCACGGAGAGAGTTGGGGATTTCGTTATTTTCATATTTGAGTTTCTCAAATTTTGAAAATAGGATCATTTGATTTTATTTATTTTATCTTCAATTGTTTCAATCACAAAAATAAAAGAGAGGGAATAAAATGACTTTCCCAAAATAAAGAAATAATGAGGATTTAATAAAAAAATCAAATAAGTTTTATTTTGGGTATTTTTGCTATTTTATTTGAATTTAGGAAAAATTGCACGATTTTCAAAAATGCATTTTAGGGCCAAATAAATGTTCATCTTGTTCTAAATATTTTAATTGGGCGACGAAAATTTATTTTGGTATTTTTAGATTTTTAGTTATTTTTCTAGAATTTATTTTCTGTCGGCAAAATTATTTAAAAAAAAAACTTGCGCGCGCCGACTGGGCCGAAGCCCAGCCGAGCCGGCCCGCCTCCCCGCGTCGCCGTCTCCCTCCAGGAGACCGCGACCGCCACCGCCGTCGCCGAGTCCGACCGGGACGCTGCCCCGCGCCGCCTTGCCCCTTCCCCAAGCCACAGCCACCCCTCCCCCTTTAAATACCCCGCCCGAGGCCCACTTGGGAGCCCCAAGCTGCCGCCGCCAAC
>NC_041381.1:587844681-587885745 GCF_002162155.2 Triticum dicoccoides
AACCCCGCAGCCGCAGCCGCAGCCGCCGCCGCCTTGTGCTGTCGTCGCCGCCTGCAGCCGCCGCCGCTGGAGCCACCACGCCGTCGGAGCCCCGCCGCCCCTCACCAGCCCTGCCGGAGCCACCCCGCCGCGCCGGAGGACCTCGCCGGAGGTACCGCCCGAGCCGCCGCCGACGCCGTTTTTTTTTTAAAACCACTACGATTTTTTTTAAGAAAACCCTAGATTTTTTTAGATCGGTTTTTCTTTCGGTTTATTTAATTAGCAAGCATTCGCTCGTTTGTTCGTTTTAACGAACGCGTTCATTGTTTAGATCCAGATAACGAACGTTCGTTCGTTAATCTGTTCGTGCTTTTTTCTTTTTCTCGGATTTATTCCGCGATTTTTCTGATCGCGATTCTGATCCGAATTTTGTTTTAGTTTAACTTTTCGCTCATTTATCGGAATCAGGCGATTCAAACGCCTAGAGTTTCGTATCGAACCCCTCTTTCTAGTTAATCTACTCAAACCAGTTTTTGCTTCTATAAAATTTGACTTAGGTCCAGATTAGTAAACGAAGCTTGTTTCTTTCGCAGTTTGAGTTTTGCTTCTTCGTTTGATTTGATTCTTTTTGCAAACCGGAGTTCTTAAGTTGAACTTTCTGGTTGGATCTTTTATTTGAGTTTTACCTATGCATTAGATGAGTACTTATTGTATGCTTGTTTGTTTGTTTGCCTGCGATAGAGTACCCGGATTGCGCCACTTGCTACTTCGAATCCTTAGGTTTCACGGATCATTAGGAAGGCAAGTGACACTTTGATCATATCCCTTTACTAAACATTGCATGATTAGGATCTAATTAAATTGTGGGTTCTGGGAAGTAGATGAGGTAGTACCTATTACCTGTTTTATTATCAAACCCTTGGGAGTTACTTCTACGTTTGCTTATTTTGCCATGCTATGCTAGTAGACGTGGATTGGGTGAGTGAATATCCATGACAGATGTGAGATTGTTAATTAATGGTTTATTTAAGGTGACAACATTAATACATATTTGGGTGGATGGAGGTACCTAGTTACTCCAGGATTGCTTGTCTAGGCACCTTGGTAGACCAGGATTGCCTGTTTCTTTTCGGACCGCCACCCAGGCTCAAAGGGATCATAAGATTATTCATGCTAGAAACTTCCATGTGCAGCCACATGCTATTATGGGCTCTAGCATAGTTGAGTAAGTCGTGCGAACTCTTACAGTGATAGACTAGCAGATGTAGGGGATGTAGGTGGTACAGTCTACCCAATCGTAAGGTGCTAGCGCTTCTGAAAGACTATGTCTCGATCATCCGTTTCTCAAACACCATGCAGTGCGAGAAAACAAATGGAGGAGATCGAGTCTTGTGGGGAAAAGTGCGCAACCTCTACAGAGTGTACAAACTAATCATGATTAGCCGTGTCCCCGGTTATGGATGTTTTGAGTATCTAGTACTTGGATTATCATGTGAATCTCATCATGTTACTTATAATTAATATTGTTGGGTTTTAATGATGATGCTTAATTGTGATTGAGAATGATGTCAACCATTCTCAATGTTTAACAACTACCATGCTAGTTAAATAAATTTATTCCTTTGCAGTAGGGAAAAACTGGCTTTATGCAAAAACTGTAACCATAGAGCTTTCCACCAGCCATATATGCATGTAGAATAGTTTTATTCTTCATTACTCTCTATGTGTTACTTTGCCAGGATATTCCATGTGCTGAGCCGTTCTCGGGCTGCAACATTCATGTTGCAGACTTTTCAGACGACGAGTAAGATTGCCTTAGGATCATGGTCCTATACTCAGTGATGTCGTTGGAGTTGATGGACTCGCTTATCTTCCAAGCCTTCCACTGTTATCGTTATTAGATGGCCTTAAGCCATATTTATCGTAATAAGCTCTCTCTGGAGACACTCAATGTAATAAGTGTGTGATTGCTACTCTATTATAAATCCTTCAAGTAATGTGCGTGTCCGCATTACTGATCCAAGGATGACACAGATGCACAGAGATCGGACCGTTTGAGGTCTGGTCGCTATAAGATGGTATCAGAGCACATGCTGACTTTAGGACATGACCACTAAGCCAAAGCCCTAGATCACTACTCTCTCTTCTCGTTTCTAACTCCTCATCTTTTCTACTCTCTTAGGATGGCGGATGCAAGGAATAAGTTCGTGCAACCGGATGAAGGTACACCCTTTGGACGAACCCTGAAGGAAGTCACCAAGTAGCTGAAGATCGGAGTACCAAGCTTCACCAGGACCTACAACGCCACTTTACCTGAAGAGGAGCGCTGGATGATTCAAGTTCAAGTTCCAGGAAGGACGTTCATGCCCGTCACTGAGCCCATAGAGTTTTCCTTTGATGCACCAACCTGGAGTCTAGGAAAGAGCATGGCAGCCCACATTACCATGGGATGTATTGGAGAAGTTTACCACAAGGAGCTTAAGGATACTATCTACCAGATTTGTGGGAGCCGAGATGAGCAATGGGAGATGATCAGCAACCGGAAGGACCGATCAATTGCAGCTTTCATCCAGGAGTTAAACCAGCACATTCGACGCCAGGAGAACCAGATGTGCGCAGGCATGATGGATCTGAAGAAGGCCATGATCAAGATCATGGAACTGGAGGAAGAACTCAAGTCTACACGTGATGGATATGAGGAAGAAATAGCAACACTAGTGGAGAAGAACGATGATCTGAAGAAGAAGTTGAAAGTATTTATGGGATTCCCCACGACAGAAGGAGAAGATGAAGATTTCACTTGTCCAGAGAACTACTTCATCATTGACGACACCGTCTCGGATCCAGATGATAGTGATGATGATTATGTTGATGAAGCTGGAGCAGATATCATGGAGTCTTCATCGGAGCAATTTTTCTAGTCGAACACCATAACAGTAGTAGTATTTTCCCCCATGTATCTAGTCCAAGCACTTTTGTAACGGTAGATAGACCGTTGTATGCCCTTGCTTGTTGAATGAAGTGTTTTGATTGAAATTTGTCTCATGTACATATGGGTAGTGTTTTCCCTCTAGACCTCATTCTATTCTATATTCTCATCCTTTCTAAACCCTCAGATGCCTCTGAGGCGTGACAATGGATTTCCACTGGAGCTCACCCAGTTGATCCAGCAGCAGAATGCATTGATGCAGATACTAGTCCAGAATCAGAATCAGGGGAACAACAACAACAACAACAATCCACCACCGCCACCACCTGTTGATCACTTAACCCGTTTCCTTAGGCTAAATCCGCCGGTGTTTTCCAGTAGCGCCTAGCCGATTGTTGCAGATGATTGGCTTCGCAAGACAGCCAGGGAGTTGACCACTGCAGGATGCACAGATGCGGAGAAGGTGTGATTTGCCGCACACCAGCTTGATGGACCCGCACCATCATGGTGGGAGAATTTCACAGCCACTTATCCAGTAGACACTGTCACATGGGATCAGTTTTAGCAGGCTTTCCGTACTTCCCATGTTTCAGCAGGAGCTATGGCCATGAAGAAGCGTGAGTTTTGCAACTTACCCCAGGGAGGATATACAGTTGGCCAGTATGTGGATGACTTCAGTAAGCTAGCACGTTATGCCCCAGATGACGTTGCTATGGATGCAGCTAAGCAAGAGAAGTTTCTGGAAGGACTAAATGACGAGCTGAGTATGCAGTTGATGGTAGCAAGTTTCAACAACTACCAGGAGTTGGTAGATAGAGCTCTCATGGTTGAAGGGAAGCAGCAACAGATTGAGAACCGCAAGAGGACGTATGGACAAGGGAAGCACAATTCTGGAGCTCATCAGAAGCCACGATTTACCCCGAAGTTGGGAGGACAATTTTAGCATACCCATGGAGGAAGTAGTTCGCACAATCATAATGGTCCCAAAATGGTAATGGGAATGGAGGAAGCAACGGCCAGAACCGTACCAACCCATCAACCCCAGCCAAGAAAGATTTGAGCCAAGTCACTTGCTTTAAGTGTCAGAAGACCGGACATTACGCCAATGAGTGTCCCGAAGGCCAGAACGGAAATGGCAATGGAAGCTCAGGGAAGAAGCTGAACCCTTTCAACAGGGGACAGGTGAACCACGTTAACATGGAGGAGGTTGAAGCTCAGCCAGATGCAGTAATAGGTAAGTTTTTGGTTAAGTCATTTACTGCACTCGTTCTTTTTGATACTGGTGCATCACATTCATATATATCAAGGGGATTTGTGGATAAGTACAAACTGCCAACCCAAGCCCTTAGGTCACACATGTTAGTAACCTCGCCAGGAGCAGAGTATATGGCTAGCCTATGGTGTGATCAGTTACCATTAAAGATTGGTAGCTACTTGTTTCCCTCGGACCTAATAGTATTGGAATCACAAGTATTGGATGTGATATTAGGCATGGATTGGTTATCGAAGAATGGAGGGAACATTGAATGTGCCAGTAAGACAATTTTGCTTACAATGCCAGAAGGAAGAAGGATCAAGTATGTAACTCGGCATGAGCCGAGGAGGACAAAAGTAAACTCGTGAACAGGAGTTGTGAAGGAGGAAGTACCAGTGGTGAAGGATTTTCCTGATGTATTTCTGAAAGAGTTGCCCGACATGCCACCAGATAGAGACATCGAGTTTTTGATTAAACTTTTGCCAGGCACAGGGCCGATATCCAAGAAACCATACAGGATGCCAGCAAAGGATTTGGAGGAGATTAAGAGTCAGATTAAGGAGTTATTGGATAAAGGTTATATTCGCCCAAGTTCTTCGCCTTGCGGATCACCAGTACTTCTAGTGGAGAAGAAGGATGGATCTTTGAGGATGGTTGTTGATTATAGAGGATTGAATGTCGTAACCATCAAGAATAAGTACCTACTGCCAATGATCAATGATCTGTTTGACTGCTTGCAAGGAGCCAAGGTATTTTCCAAGATTGATTTGCGATCAGGATACCATCAATTGAAGATTCGAGAGCAGGATATACCTAAGACGGCTTTTACCACCAGGTATGGGCTGTACGAGTACACCGTTATGTCATTTGGACTGACTAACGCACCTGCCTATTTCATGAACATGATGAACAAAGTATTTATGGAGTTCCTGGATAAGTTCGTCGTGGTGTTCATTGATGATATTTTGGTCTATTCAAAGAATGAAGAAGAGCACAAAGAGCATTTGCGTTTCCTATTGGAGAAGCTCAGAGAACACCAGTTATATGCCAAGTTTAGCAAATGTGAATTCTGGTTGAAGGAAGTTGGATTCCTTAGACATGTTATATCCGGAGAAGGAATAGCAGTAGATCCCACCAAAGTTGTCAATGTGACAAATTGGGTAGCCCCAACGACAGTTGGAGAGATCAGGAGTTTTCTTGGACTGGCAGGATATTACCGGAGATTCATTGAGAACTTCTCAAAAATTGCAAAATCTATGACGGAATTGATGAAGAAGGATAACAAGTTCAAATGGACTGATGAGTGTGAGGCCAGTTTCCAGGAGTTGAAGGAACGCTTGGTTACCTCGCCAATGTTGATTCTGCTAGATCAGACCAAGGATTACGAGGTGTACTGCGATGCTTCACGTCGAGGACTGGGAGCAGTGCTCATGCAGGAGAGGAGAGTTGTTTCGTATGCTTCACGGCAACTGAAACCTCATGAGTTAAATTATGCCACACATGATTTGGAGTTAGCAGTCGTAGTGCATGCCTTGAAAACATGGAGACATTTTCTAATCGGAAATCATTGTGAAGTGTACACCGATCACAAGAGTTTGAAGTACATTTTCACGCAGAAGGAGTTGAACCTCAGACAAAGAAGATGGTTGGAGCTCATCAAAGATTATGATATGAGATTGAAATATCACCCCGGGAAGGCTAATGTAGTAGCCGACACGTTGAGCCGTAAGAGCCATGTCAATACACTCATGACCTCAGGACTGCCAAAGGAGTTAGCCGAGGACTTCTACGGCCTATGTTTGGAGATAGTTCCAAGAGGCTATATAGCAGCATTGGAGATTCAGTCGACCCTGATGGATAAGATCAGAGAAGCACAGAAGACCGATAAGGAAATTGCTGAGTTAAAGGAGAAGTTGAGCAAAGGAAAGGCCTAGGGATTTCGTGAGGACGAGCACGATACCTTGTGGTTTGAAGACCGTGTTTATGTGCCAAATAACCCAGAGATCAGGAAGTTGATTTTGCAAGAGGCTCATGATTCACCGTATTCGATTCACCCAGGAAATACCAAGATGTATTTGGATTTGAAGGAGACTTTTTGGTGGACCGGAATGAAGAAGGATATTGCGGAGTATGTAGCAGTTTGTGATGTATGTTAGAGAGTAAAGGCAGAGCATCAGAAGCCAGCAGGATTTTTGCAACCATTGCCGATACCCGAATGGAAGTGGGATAAGTTAGGCATGGATTTTATCACAGGATTACCCAGGACTTGTTCAGGCTATGACTCGATTTGGGTTGTAGTCGATCATTTGACAAAGGTAGCACATTTCATTCCAGTGAAGACCACTTACACCAGTGCTAAGTTGGCCAAGATATATATGACCAGGATCGTATGTCTGCATGGAGTTCCAAGGAGCATTGTATCAGATAGAGGAACCCAGTTTACCTCAAAGTTCTGGAATCAGTTGCACGAAACTTTGGGTACCAGATTAGAGTTCAGCACAGCTTTTCATCCGCAGACAGATGGACAGACGGAGAGAGTTAATCAAATTTTGGAAGATATGCTAAGAGATTGCGCCCTAGACTATGGATCAAGTTGGGACGACAATTTGCCATATGCAGAGTTTTCTTACAACAACAGTTATCAATCCAGTTTGAAGATGGCCCCTTTTGAAGCCTTATACAGCAGGAGGTGCAGAACCCCGTTGTCTTGGGACGAAGTTGGAGACCGTCAGTTGTTTGGACCAGAATTAATTAAGGAGTCTGAACGGAAAGTGAAGTTGATTCACGACAGGCTCAAGGTAGCTCAGTCCAGGCAGAAAAGCTACGCGGATGCAAAACGCAAGGAGACAGTTTATGAAGTCGGAGATAGAGTCTACCTACGAGTATCTCCATTACGAGGAGTTAAGCATTTTGGTGTTAAGGGAAAGTTAGCGCCACGTTTTGTTGGACCATACAAAGTTTTGGAACGTATGGGAGAAGTTGCCTACAAGTTGGAATTGCCTGAGGGATTGTCAGGAGTTCATGATGTGTTCCACGTTTCCCAATTGAAGAAGTGCCACGCTGAGATGGCTGATATACCGCTGAGAGATACAGTGCCACTGGAGGCGATTCAGTTGGACAGTGATTTGACCTATGAGGAGAAACCAGTTAAAATTCTTGAATATGCCAGCCGAATCACCCGCAGCAAAGTTATCAAGTTCTGTAAAGTTCAGCGGAGCCACCACACCAAGGATGAAGCCACCTGGGAGCGAGAGGAAGATTTGCTGAAGGACCACCCTCACCTATTTTCTAGCCAACCCGAATCTCGAGGGCGAGATTCATCTTAAGGGGGGTAGGTTTGTAACATCCCAAATTTTCAATTTGGAATGTTATACAAATAGATCGTCTTGCATACCATATTTATTGGTTTTTTCTCTCGATCCTAGGAATTCTACACAACTCAAGGACCCACGGAGAGAGTTGGGTATTTCGTTATTTTCAGATTTGAGTTTCTCAAATTTTGAAAATAGGATCATTTGATTTTATTTATTTTATCTTCAATTATTTCAATCACAAAAATAAAAGAAAGGGAATAAAATGAGTTTCCCAAAATAAATAAATAATGAGGATTTAATAAAAAAATCAAATAAGTTTTATTTTGGGTGCTTTTGCTATTTTATTTGAATTTAGGAAAAATTGCACGATTTTCAAAAATGCATTTTAGGGCCAAATAAATGTTCATCTTGTTCTAAATATTTTATTTGGGCGATGAAAAATTATTTTGGTATTTTTAGATTTTTAGTTATTTTTCTAGAATTTATTTTCTGTCGGTGAAATTATTTAAAAAAAACTTGCGCGCGCCGACTGGGCCGAAGCCCAGCCGAGCCGGCCCGCCTCCCCGCGTCGTCGTCTCCCTCCAGGAGACCGTGACCGCCGCTGCCATCACCGAGTCCGACCGGGACTCTGCCCCGCGCCGCCTTGCCCCTTCCCCAAGCCGTAGCCGCCCCCTCCCCCTTTAAATACCCTGCCCGAGGCCCCCTTGGGAGCCCCAAGCCGCCGCCGCCAACCTCGCCGCTAGAGCCGCAGTCGCCGCCGCCTTGTGCCGCCGCCGCCGGAGCCCCGCCGCTCCTCACCAGCCCCGCCGGAGCCGCCCCGCCCCGCTGGAGGTACCGCCCGAGCCGCCGCCGACGCCGTTTTTTAAAGAAAAAAACCACTCCGGTTTTTTAAGATAAACCCTAGATTTTTTTTAGATTGGTTTTTCTTTCAGTTTATTTAATTAGAGAGCGTTCGCTCGTTCGTTCATTTTAACGAACGCGTTCATCATTTAGATCCAGATAACGAACGTTCATTCGTTAATCTGTTCGTCATTTTTCCTTTTTCTCGGATTTATTCCGCGATTTTTCTGATCGCGATTCTGATCTGATTTTTGTTTTAGTTTAACTTTTCGCTCGTTTATTGGAATCAGGCGATTCAAATGCCTAGAGTTTCGTCTCGAAACCCTCTTTCTGTTTAATCTACTCAAACTAGTTTTTGCTTTTGCAAAATTTGACTTAAGTCCAGATTAGTAAACAAAGCTTGTTTCTTTCGCAGTTTGAGTTTTGCTTCTTCGTTTGATTTGATTCTTTTTGCAAACCGGAGTTCTTAAGTTGAACTTTCTGGTTGGATCTTTTATTTGAGTTTTACCTGTGCATTAGATTAGTACTTATTGTATGCTTGTTTGTTTGTTTGCCTGCGATAGAGTACCCGGATTGCGCCGCTTGCTACTCCGAATCCTTAGGTTTCACGGATCATCAGCAAGGCAAGTAACACCTTGATCATATCCCTTAGGTTTTTATGCATTAGATCAATCCTCAAACATTGTATGATTAGGATCTAATTAAATTGTGGGTTCTGGGAAGTAGATGAGGTAGTACCTATTACCTGTTTTATTATCAAACCCTTGGGAGTTACTTCTACGTTTGCTTATTTTGCCATGATATGCTAGTAGACATGGATTGGGTGAGTGAATATCCATGATAGATGTGAGATTGTTAATTAATGGTTTATTTAAGGTGGCAACATTGACACATCTGGGTGGATTGCGGTACCTGGTTATTCCAGGATTGCCTGTTTAGGCACCTGGGTAGACCAGGATTGCCTGTTTCTTTTCGGACCGCCACCCAGGCTCAAAGAGATCATAAGATTATTCATGCTAGAAACTTCCGTGTGCAGCCACATGCTATTATGGGCTCTAGCATAGCTGAGTAAGTCGTGCGAACTCTTACAGTGGTAGACTAGCAGATGTAGGGGATGTAGGTGGTACGGTCTACCCAATCGTAAGGTGCTAGCGCTTCTGAAATACTATGTCTCGGTCATCCGTTTCTCAAACACCATGCAGTGCGAGAAAACAAACGGAGGAGATCGAGTCTTGTGGGGAAAAGTGTGCAACCTCTGCAGAGTGTACAAACTAATCATGATTAGTCGTGTCCCCGGTTATGGACGTTTTGAGTATCTAGTACTTGGATTATCATGTGAATCTCATCATGTTACTTATAATTAATATTGTTGGGTTTTAATGATGATGCTTAATTGGGATTGACAATGATGTCAACCATTCTCAATGTTTAACAACTACCATGGTAGTTAAATAAATTTATTCCTTTGCAGTAGGGAAAAACTGGCTTTATGCAAAAACTGTAACCATAGAGCTTTCCACCAGCCATATATGCATGTAAAATAGTTTTATTCTTCATTACTCTCTATGTGTTACTTTGCCAGCATATTCCATGTGCTGACTCGTTCTCGAGCTGCAATGTTCATGTTGCAGACTTTTAAGACGACGAGTAAGATTGCCTTAGGATCGTGGTCCTATACTCAGTGATGCCGTTGGAGTTGATGGACTCGCTTATCTTCCAAGCCTTCCGCTGTTATCGTTATTAGATGGCCTTAAGCCATATTTATTGTAATAAGCTCTCTCTAGAGACATTCGATGTAATAAGTGTGTGATTGCTACTCTGTTATAAATCCTTCAAGTACTGTGCGTGTCAGCATTTCTGATCCAGGGATGACACTGATGCATAGAGATCGGACCGTTTGAGGTCTGGTCGCTACAACCTTAACAAAGGTTGCATTGGGCATTCGACGCGTGGCCCGGAGGAAGGCGAGGTGGTCCTCGATCACCACCGAGCCTTCCCAGTCCCCTCCCTTCTCGCACGCCATGGAATCCGAGCAGGGCTGCGTGGGAAGCTTGGGGCGAAGAAGCTTGGTGGCTGCGAGCTGTGGCGGCGCTACGGCGGGGTGCGGAGACGCAGCAGCAGCAAGGAAAGAATGGGGAGGAGGGCGCGTGTGCTCCGCCGCTCCCTCTCCTCCCCTACTTATAGCCCTCAGGGCGAAGCTGAGGGGGCGGGACGTAGGATCATGGGATTAACTGCGCCCATGACCCCACGACCCCACAATTATTACGCAGAGTTACTGCGCAGTAACTCCCCGGGAATCGCAACCACCCACCTCGGCCGCAGCGGATCCGCCTGCGCGCCGAGGCCCGGTGGTGTCAGGCCCGGCCCGCTGTCACGTCCCATCAAGAGCGTGGGTTGGCAGGCTGGCCGGGCAGACGAGCGTCGCGTGGCGTGCTGGCGGCGGGCGGCAGGCCTGGAAGCTTAGCAAGCACGCCCCCTGGTTCCCGCCTTGGTGTTTTGAAATCATCGAACAAGCCCGCCTGGTCAAATCGGCTCCTGGCAGCCGGTGCGCCAGGAGGCGGACCGAGCGTTCGGCCAAAGCACGGCAAAGAAGGAAACTGCTGAGGCATCTCGGCCTATCAGCCGCGACGCCTCACCAGCTTCGGGGACTATTGTCGGAGTAATGGGCCACGGGTAGCCTAACCCGAGTCCCTGAACCTTTCAAGACTTTGGGCCAGCTGCACCCCATGAGACTACAGAATGAAGCGCCGCCTTCTGGTGGCCGTCTCGTTCAACGGCCGGCTGCTAGAAGTCGGCCAAGCACCAGCAGACGGCACCAGGGTGAGCCGACTCCTAGCAGACGGCCTTCGGAGAGGCCGGCTCCTAGCAGGCGGCCCCCAGCGCCCTCAGAGTCTGCGCCGCTCATCAAGAGGACAAAATAGGGTGAGGCTACAGTGAAGCCCATCACCCCCGAATCCTGGGCTTGGCGTGTCCACAGTGCCCCGTACAGGCGGAGATCTCCGCATGATGCGGCATTGTTGCCACTCTACCCTAGACATCACCCCTATCAGGGGGGGCCTGCTCCCACGACGGCCTATCGGTACGGCTTGCCAATGGCGAGCCCTACCAGGCATGAAGGACTCGCAGGGCGGCCAAGCATGGCCACTGGGCTCCATGTGGACCCGGCTCCTGGCGGTCAGCTGCTACCTCTTGAGCACTGTGTTGGATTTCCCCGAAGAGGAGAGGATGATGCAGTAAAGTAGCGTAAGTATTTCCCTCAGTTTTTGAGAACCAAGGTATCAATCCAGTAGGAGATCACGTTCAAGTCCCTCGTACCTACACAAAACGATAGCTACTCGCAACCAACGCGATTAGGGGTTGTCAATCCCTTCACGGTCACTTACGAGGGTGAGATCTGATAGAGATGATAAATAATATTTTTGGTATTTTTGATATAAAGATGCAAAGTGAAAAGTAAAAGGCAAAGTAAAAACAAAGCAAGTAATAAAGTAAATGAGATTGATATGATGAGAATAGACCCGGGGGCCATAGGTTTCACTAGTGGCTTCTCTCAAGAGCATAAGTATTCTACGGTGGGTGAACAAATTACTGTTGAGCAATTGACAGAATTGAGCATATTTATGAGTATATCTAGGTATGATCATGTATATAGGCATCACGTCCGAGACAAGTAGATCGAAACGATTCTGCATCTACTACTATTACTCCACTCATCGACCGCTATCCAGCATGCATCTAGAGTATTAAGTTAAAAACAGAGTAACGCCTTAAGCAAGATGACATGATGTAGACGAATAAATTCATGCAATATGATAAAAAAAAATCATCTTGTTATCCTCGATGGCAACAATACAATATGTGCCTTCCTGCCCCTGCGGTCACTGGGAAAGGACACCGCAAGATTGAACCCAAAGCTAAACACTTCAACCATTGCAAGAACTACCCATCTAGTTGGCCAAACCAAACGGATAATTCGAAGGACTTGCAAATATAACTCAATCATACATAAAAGAATTCAAATAAGATTCAAATATTATTCATAGATAAGCCGGATCATAAACCCACAATTCATCGGTCTCAACAAACACACCGCAAAAAAAAGAAGATTACATAGAATAGATCTCCACAAGAGAGGGGGAGAACATTGTATTGAGATCCAAAAAGGGAGAAGAAGCCATCTAGCTACTAGCTATGGACCCGAAGGTCTGAAGAAAACTACTCACACTTCATCGGAGAGGCTATGGTGTTGATGTAGAAGCCCTCCGTGGTTGATGCCCCCTCCGACGGAGCTCCGGAACAGGCCCCAAGATGGGATCTCGCGGATACAGAAAGTTGCGGCGGTGGAATTAGGTTTTTTGCTCCGTATTTGATCTGTCGGGGGTACGTAGGTATATATAGGAGGAAGGAGTACGTGGTGGAGCAACAGGGGGTCCACGAGGCAGGGGGGCGCGCCCTAGGGGGGGCGCCCCCCACCCTTGTGACCGCCTCTTTTGTTCCTTGGAGCAGGGTCCAAGTCTCCTGGATCACGTTCGGTGAGAAAATCACGTTCCGAAGGTTTTATTCCGTTCGGACTTCGTTTGATATTCTATTTCTTTGAAATACTGAAATAGGCAAAAAAAACAGCAATTCTGGGCTGGTCCTCCGGTTAATAGGTTAGTCCCAAAAATAATATAAAAGTGGTAAATAAAGCCCAATATAGTCCAAAACAGTAGATAAAGTAGCATGGAGCAATCAAAAATTATAGATACGTTGGAGACGTATCAAGCATCCCCAAGTTTAATTCCTGCTCGTCCTCGAGTAGGTAAATGATAAAAAAGAATTTTTGATGCTGAGTGATACTTTGGCATAATTTCAATGTAAATCTTCTTAATTGTGGCATGAATATTCAGATCCGAAAGATTCAAGACAAAAGTTCATATTGACATAAAAGTAATAACACTTCAAGCATAGTAATCAAAGTAATCATGTCTTCTCAAAATAGCATGGTTAAAGAAAGTTATCCCTACAAAATCATATAGTCTATCTAAGCTCTATCGTCATCACACAAAGTATTTAATCATGCACAACCCCGATGACGAGCCAAGCAATTGTTTCATACTTTAGTAATCTTAAACTTTTTCAACTTTCACGCAATACATGAGCGTGAGCCATGGACATAGCACTATAGGTGGAATAGAATGGTGGTTGTGGAGAAGACAAAAAAGGAGAAGATAGTCTCACATCAACTAGGCGTATCAATGGGCTATGGAGATGCCCACCAATAGATATCGATGTGAGTGAGTAGGGATTGCCATGCAACGGATGCACTAGAGCTATAAGTAGAAAGCTCAACAAAAGAAACTAAGTGGGTGTGCATCCAACTTGCTTGCTCACGAAGACCTAGGGCACTTTTGAGGAAGCCCATCATTGGAATATACAAGCCAAGTTCTATAATGAAAAATTCCCACTAGTATATGAAAGTGACAACATATGAGACTCTCTATCATGAAGATCATGGTGCTACTTTGAAGCACAAGTGTGGTAAAAGGATAGTAGCATTGTCCCTTCTCTCTTTTTGTCTCATTTTTTATTATTGGGCATTTTATCTTTTTTTCTTTTTTTTAATGGCAACTCTTTTTTTTCGTCTGGAGTCTCATCCCGACTTATGGGGGAATCATAGTCTCCATCATCCTTTCCTCACTGGGACAATGCTCTAATAATGATGATCATCACACTTTTATTTTTCTTACAACTCATCAATTACAACTCGATACTTAGAACAAAATATGACTCTATATGAATGCCTCCGGCGGTGTACCGGGATATGAAATGAATCAAGAGTGACATGTATGAAAGAATAATGAACGGTGGCTTTGCCACAAATACAATGTCAACTACATGTTCATGCAAAAAGCAATATGACAAAAGTAATGTGTGCCATATGAACGGAACGGTGGAAAGTTGCATGGCAATATATCTCGGAATGGCTATGGAAATGCCATGATAGGTAGGTATGGTGGCTGTTTTGAGGAAGGTATATGGTGGGTGTATGATACTGGCGAAAAGTGCGCAGTATTAGAGAGGCTAGCAATGGTGGAAGGGTGAGAGTGCGTATAATACATGGACTCAACATTAATCAAAAGAACTCATGCACTTGTTGCAAAAATTTATAAGTCATCAAAAACCAAAGCACTACACGCATACTCCTAGGGGGATAGATTGGTAGGAAAAGACCATCGCTCGTCACCGACTGCCACTCATAAGGAAGACAACCAATAAATAAAATTGTGCTCTGACTTCATCACAAAGCGGTTGACCATACGTGCATGCTACGGGAATCACAAACTTCAACACAAGCATTCTTTAAATTCATAATCACCCCAACTAGCATTGCTTTGATATTATCACCTCCATATCTCAAAACAATTATCAAGCATCAAACTTATCTTAGTATTCAACGCACTCAAAAAGCAAGTTTCACATATCTTGAATACCAAGTATATTATGTTTAAGCAAATTACCATGCTATTAATGACTCTCAAAATAATCTAAGTTAAGCATGAGAGATCAATAGTTTCTTTAAAACAAATCCACCACCATGCTCTAAAAGATCTAAGTGAAGCACTAGAGCAAAAATTATCACGCTCAAAAAGATATAAGTGAAGCACTATGAGCAAAACTATCAAGCTCAAAATATATAAGTGAAGCACTAAGAGCAAAACTATCAAGCTCAAAAGATATATGTGAAGCGCTATGAGCAAAACTATCAAGCTCAAAAGATATAAGTGAAGCGCTATGAGCAAAACTATCAAGCTCAAAAGATATAAGTGAAGCACTAAGAGTATTCTAGCAAATTCCAAATCATGTATGGCTCTCTCAAAAGGTGTGTACAGCAAGGATGATTGTGGTAAAATAACAAGCAAAGACGCAAATAATACAAGACGCTCCAAGCAAAACACATAACATGTGGTGAATAAAAATATAGCTCCAAGTAAATTACCGATGGAAGTAGACGAAAGAGGGGATGCCTTCCGGGGCATCCCCAAGCTTTGACTTTTTGGTGTCCTTGGATTATCTTGGGGGTTCCATGGGCATCCCCAAGCTTAGTCTCTTGCCACTCTTTGTTCCATAATCCATCAAAAGAATTCACCCAAAACTTGAAAACTTCACAACACAAAACTCAATAGAAATCCCGTGAGCTCCGTTAGTGAAAGAAAACAAAAGACTACTTTAAGGTACTGTAATGAACTCATTATTTATATTTGTGTTAAACCTACTGTATTCCAACTTCCTTATGGTTTATAAACTAATTTATTAGCCATATATGCATTGAAATAAGCAAACAACACACGAAAAACAGAATCTGTCAAAAACAGAACAGTCTGTAGAAATCTGTAACTAACGCAAACTTCTGGAACTCTAAATATTCTACCAAAATACGAAGTACTGGAAAATTTGTTTGTTGATCATCAGAAAAAAGAATCACTGCAAAATCACGTTCCTGTGATTTATTGAATTTTTTCTCGTGAGCGCAAAGTTTCTGTTTTTCAGCAGAATCAAATCAACTATCATCATAGCTTATCCTATAGGTTCTACTTGGCACAAACACTAATTAAAACATAAAACCACATCTAACCAGAGACTAGATGGATTATTTATTCCTAAACAGAAGCAAAAACAAAAAACAAAAAATAAAATTGGGTTGCCTCCCAACAAGCGCTATCGTTTAACGCCCCTAGCTAGGCATAAAAGCAAGGATAGATCTAGGTTTTGCCATCTTTGGTAGGCAATCCATAAGTGGCTCTCATAATAGATTCATATGGTAATTTTATTTTCTTTCTAGGGAAGTGTTCCATACCCTTTCTCAAGGGAAATTGGAATGTAATATTCCCTTCCTTCATATCAATAATCGCACCAATCGTTCTAAGGAAAGGTCTACCAAGAATAATAGGACATGAAGGATTGCAATCTATATCAAGAACGATAAAATCTACGGGCACATAATTCCTATTTGCAACAATAATAACATCATTAATTCTTCCCATAGGCTTTTTAATAGTGGAATCCGCAAGATGCAAGATTAGAGAGCAATCTTCAAACTCACGGAAATCTAGCAAATCACACAAAGTTTTGGGAATAGTGGAGACACTAGCTCCCAAATCACACAAAGCATGAAACTCATAATCTTTAATTTTAATTTTAATAGTAGGTTCCCACTCATCATAGAGTTTTCTAGGGATAGAAACTTTCAACTCAAGTTTTTCTTCATAAGATTGCATCAAGGCATCAACAATTTGTTCGGTAAAGGCCTTATTTTGACTATAAGCCTGAGGAGAATCTAGCACGAATTGCAACAAGGAAATACAACCAATCAAAGAGCAATTTTCATAATTAAATTCCTTGAGATACAAAATAGTGGGTTTAGCAACATCTAGGTTTTTATTTCTTTCAATCCCACTTTCATCAATTTCATCATCAAGATCTAGAAACTCCGAATACTTAGAACTCCTTCTAGGTAAAGGAAAATCATATTCAGTTTCATCAAGATTCATATTGCAAAACAAAGATTTAATAGGTCACACATCAATAACTTTTAGATCCTCATCTTGATTTTCATAGGAATTCGGTTTAGCGGCCATCTTATTAACTAAGGTAGCTTGCATATCTGAAATTTCAGCGGTCATCTTTTCAAGACGAGCAATTTGGGCTCTTATACCATCGAATTCTTTAGACATATCATCAAGTTCTTTATTCATATAACTCATAAAACCTTTTTGTTCCTTAAGCTCGTTTCTAAAGAAATTATGATGCTCAAATTGCAAAACCATAAACTTCGTGACATTACTTTCAATCTCCTCTAGCCTTTTAAGGTGAAGATCACCAAATTTAGGGAGAGCCATAGCAACAAGTAAGCAAACTAACACACGAGCAAACAAAAAAGGGCAAACGAGAAAAAGGCAAAAGGGAAAGAGAGGAGGAGATTGGAAAAAAGAGGGCGAATAAAACGGCAAGGGTGAAGTGGGGGAGAGGAAAACGAGAGGCAAATAATGTAATGCGAGAGATAGGGATTCTCATGGGTACTTGGTATGGTTGACATTTGCGCAAACTCCCCGGCAACGGCGCTAGAAATTCTTCTTGCTACCTCTTGAGCACTGCATTGGATTTCCCGAAGAGGAGAGGATGATGCAGTAAAGTGGCGTAAGTATTTCCCTCAGTTTTTGAGAACCAAGGTATCAATCCAGTAGGAGATCACGTTCAAGTCCCTCGTACCTACACAAAACGATAGCTACTCGCAACCAACGCGATTAGGGGTTGTCAATCCCTTCACGGTCACTTACGAGGGTGAGATCTGATAGAGATGATAAATAATATTTTTGGTATTTTTTATATAAAGATGCAAAGTGAAAAGTAAAAGGCATAGTAAAAACAAAGCAAGTAATAAAGTAAATGAGATTGATATGATGAGAATAGACCTGGGGGCCATAGGTTTCACTAGTGGCTTCTCTCAAGAGCTTAAGTATTCTACGGTGGGTGAACGAATTACTGTTGAGCAATTGACAGAATTGAGAATAATTATGAGTATATCTAGGTATGATCATGTATATAGGCATCACGTCCGAGACAAGTAGATCGAAACGATTCTGCATCTACTACTATTACTCCACTCATCGACCGCTATCCAGCATGCATCTAGAGTATTAAGTTAAAATCAGAGTAACGCCTTAAGAAAGATGACATGATGTAGAGGGATAAATTCATGCAATATGATAAAAACCCTATCTTGTTATCCTCGATGGCAATAATACAATATGTGCCTTGCTGCCCCTGCTGTCACTCGGAAAGGACACCGCAAGATTGAACCCAAAGCTAAACACTTCTCCCATTGCAAGAACTACCAATCTAGTTGGCCAAACCAAACGGATAATTCGAAGAGACTTGCAAAGATAACTCAATCATACATAAAAGAATTCAGAGAAGATTCAAATATTATTCATAGATAAGCTGGATCATAAACCCACAATTCATCGGTCTCAACAAACACACCGCAAAAAAGAAGATTACATCGAATAGATCTCCACAAGAGAGGGGGAGAACATTGTATTGAGATCCAAATAGAAAGAAGAAGCCATCTAGCTACTAGCTATGGACCCGAAGGTCTGAAGTAAACTACTCACACTTCATCGGAGAGGCTATGGTGTTGATGTAGAAGCCCTCCGTGGTAGATGCCCCCTCCGGCGGAGCTCTGGAACAGGCCCCAAGATGGGATCTCGCGGATACAGAAAGTTGCAGCGGTGGAATTAGGTTTTTGGCTCCGTATTTGATCTGTCAGGGGTACATAGGCATATATAGGAGGAAGGAGTACGTCGGTGGAGCAACAGGGGGCCCACGAGGCAGGGGGCGCGCCCTAGGGGGCAGGGTCCAAGTCTCCTGGATCACGTTCGGTGAGGAAATCACGTTCTCGAAGGTTTTATTCTGTTTGGACTCCGTTTGATATTTTGTTTCTTCGAAATACTGAAATAGGCAAAAAAAATAGCAATTCTGGGCTGGGCCTCCGGTTAATAGGTTAGTCCCAAAAATAATATAACATTGGTAAATAAAGCCCAATATAGTCCAAAACAGTAGATAAAGTAGCATGGAGCAATCAAAAATTATAGATACATTGGAGACGTATCATCAGCCATATCCTTCCTCGAGGCTCGTGCGCCAATAACCAGACTAGACATGGCGAGGCTACAGTGGTCTCCCACCAGGAGGCGGGACTGTAGCCATGCCTTCCCCGACCAAGCATGCATCATTAGCATCGCGGCTACAGTGATCAGCCACCAACCAGACCCGCCAGGGGCGGGGGCGGCCTGTCGGCTCCATACCGGACCAGGCGGCGGGCCCGAGCAGCCGGCGGAGAAGCCGCGACCAGAGACACTGACAGCCGGGACCTACACCCGGCAAGTTACCATTGTACCCCTGGGGGGTAGGCCTATATAAACCCCACAGGGCACTCATGCAAAGGGTTCCCAACCTGTTAGAACTAGACTCATACATAGAGGAAGAAGAGAGCAAGCCCTGCCTTCTTCTACCTCTAGCATACAGCTCAAGGAGCACCATTGTACTCACTAGTGCCTTAGTGATCATGCGGAGACTCCACAGAGCAGGACTAGGGGTGTTATCTCCTAGGAGAGCCACGAACCTGGGTAAATTGCACTGGCGTTCGTGTCTACGCCTCATCCCGCTTCCAAGCATCGGCGACGTTCTACTCGCTCCCACCATGATAAGCCATCCTTTGGCATATGTCGCACCCAACCCTCGACACCCTACCCCCCTAGGCGTGCCCCCTGTATCGTGGGCCATCTGGACCTCCACAGACCTCAACTCCAACTCCATATATTCACATTCGGGGAGAAAAAATCAGAGAGAAGAATTCATCGCGTTTTACGATGCAGAGCCACCTCCAAGCCCTGTTCTTCCTCGGGAGGGCTGATCTGGAGTCCATTCAGGGCTCCGGCGAGGGGAATCCGTCGTCATTGTCATCATCAACCATCCTCCATCACCAATTTCATGATGCTCGCCGTCGTGCATGAGTAATCCCATTGTAGGCTTGCTGGATGGTGATGGGCTGGATGAGATTTACCATGTAATCGAGTTAGTTCTGTTAGGGTTTGATCCCTAGTATCCATTATGTTCTAAGATTGATGTTGCTATGACTTTGCCATGCTTAATGCTTGTCACTAGGGCCCGAGTGCCATGATTTCATATCTGAACCTATTATGTTTTCATGAATATATGAGTGTTCTTGATCCTATCTTGCAAGTTATAGTCACCTACTATGTGTTATGATCCAGCAACCCCAGAGTGACAATAGTCGGGACATTTCCCAGCGATGATCGTAGTTTGAGGAGTTCATGTATTCACTAAGTGCTAATGTTTTGGTACGTTTCTCTATTAAAAGGAGGCCTTAATATCCCTTAGTTTCCATTAGGACCCCGCTGCCATGAGAGGGTAGGACAAAACATGTCATGAAAGTTCTTCTCCATAAGCACGTATGACTATATTCGGAATACATGCCTACATTATATTGATGAATTGGAGCTAGTTCTGTGTCACCCTATGTTATAACTGTTGCATGATGAATGCCATCCGACATAATTATCCATCATTGATCCATTGCCTACAAGCTCGTTTCATATTGATCTTTGCTTAGTTACTTCTCCATTGCCACTGTTATGATTGCTACAAAACTACTACTGTTACTTTTGCCATTGTTACCGTTACTTCCATACTACTTTGATACTAAATAATTTGCCGCAGATATTAAGTCTTTTAGGTGTGGTTGAATTGACAACTCAGCTGCTAATACTTGAGAATATTATTTGGCTCCCCTTGTGTCAAATCAATTAATTTGGGTTGAATACTCTACCCTTGAAAATTGTTGTGATCCCCTATACTTGTGGGTTATCACCCGTCGCCTCTCGCCGCTGGACCGCCGCCCCGGACCGCCGTCACCTCTCGCCGGAGCCCTTCGGCTCGACCATTTCATCCTCATCTCCTCCCCCAAAGGCTCCATGGATCCATGCTGACCCCCCCCCCTGTCCACCAACGCCGATAAGGGCCACATCCTCCCATCTCTCCCTGTCTTGCGCGCTCACGCCGTCCGCCATACCCCGCTCACGCGCCGCACCGTATGCACGCCCTTCGACCTGATCCAGGCGCGCCCCTGCATGCGCCCTGGTGCGCGAGCCTTCATCCCTGGAGCCACGCGGCCGCAGACCCCTGTGCCCTCGCCATCGCTCACCATTGCTGCTCCAGCCCCATGTCCTGTCGTGCCGCCCGCATCCGCCTTCCCTTGACCGGTCGCTGCTCTGCTGCGCAAGATGTCGCTGCTCATCTGCTCCACCACTGCAGCCTGCCCTGGCTTGTCCTCCTCGCGCGCGCTCACGCCCTCCTGCTAGCCACAGCCCACTCACGCTCACCTTACGGCCGCACGCGCCACCACGTGCGCATGTCGGCCCGCTCGCCATCTCTGCTTGGGGCCACCCACGGCGACCCCGCCGGCCACCGCGGCCATCTGCGCCCGCCACCCGCTCCACTCCCACCGCTCCATCGAATCCCCTGGCTTCGTCGTATGCACCAGCGGCCGCGCCGCTGGCCTCGCCCGAACCAGCGCCCACGCGCCCGTTACCACTAGCGCCCGCGCCCGGTTTGGCCTATGTGCCCATGATAGTCGGGCCCCACGCCCTAGAGATAAGAACCAAAAAGGGGGAAATAAAATATATAATAATTAAATTAACTAATTAAATGATTAATTAATTAATCTAATTAATCATGTTAACTACCTAATTAGTGAAACTAAAAATGTTAGTTAACTAGGCAGACAATGACAGGGGGCCCACCCCCTGTTGACCAATCAAAGTTTGACTGGTCGACTAGGTCCCCCTGGTCCCATATGTCAGCCAGTGTACATTTTTGTGTACACTGTGCTGGGTACATCTAGCAAGTTGACATTTAATTTTCAAATTAAAATAATTTAGAAAATGAACTAAAACTTTAAAAATTAATATAAAATAATCCGTAACTCGGATGAAAATACTTTGTACATGAAAGTTGCTCAGAACAATGAGACGAACCCGAATACGCAGTTCATTCATCCGCCACACGTCCCTAGCATAGCGAACCTGCAACTATCCCCCTCCGGTCCATTTTTCCGAAAACGTGAAGCACCGGGAATACTTTCCCGGATGTTTCTTCCCTTTTGCCAGTATCACCTAATACCGCGTTAGGGCACACCTAGCACCGTTATATGTCATGCCATGGATCGTCATGCATTTGTTTGCATTGTATTCATTGTTTCTTCCCCCTCTTCTCTCCGGTAGACTACGAGACTGACGCCGCTGCTGCCCCGATCGACTACGGTGTTGGCGAGCCCTCCTTCTTGCCAGAGCAACCAGGCAAGCAAACCCCCCTTGATCAACCAGATATCACCCACTCTCTTCTCTCTTATTCTTGCATTAGGTTTTCTACTGTTGTTGATTCGATAGCTCCTATTCTGTTGTATAGCCTGTCATTGTTGCTACTGTTGTTACCTTTACCTGCAATCATAAATGCTTAGTATAGGATGCTAGTATTCCATCAGTGGCCCTACATTCTTGTCCGTCTGCCATGCTATACTATTGGGTCGTGATCACTCGGGAGGTGATCACGGGTATATACATACATACATATTATACAGGTTACATGATGTGATTAAAGTCGGGTCGGTTCGTAGAGTACCCGCAAGTGATTCCAATGTGGGGGGCTGAAGGGACAGGTGGTTCCATCCAGGTAGTGATGGGCCTAGGTTCCCGAAGGCCCCCGACTGTTACTTTGTGGCGGAGCAACAGGGCAGATTGAGACCACCTAGGAGACAGGTGGGCCTGGTCGCTGGTCGGCGTCCGTGGTTACTTCAAAATAACACGCTTAACGAGATCTTGGTATTTGATCCGAGTCTGGCTATGAGCCTATATGCACTAACCAACTACGCAGGAATAGTTATGGGATCCCGACGTCGTGGTATCAGCTGAAGCCTCCTAGACGTCAGCGGTTGAGTGGCATGCTCCGGATTGGGCTGGAACACCTGCTCTTGTATTAGGGAGGCTAGGTCTTTTTTCGACCGCCCACGCATTGTGCAGGAGTGCAAAGGGCGATGGGCATAAGACCCCTGCACGCTCAGGATTTAGACTGGTGTGTTGACCTCTCTGTTAGGCCTAGGTAGGGCTGCGACGTGTTGATCTTCCAAGGCCGGACATGACCCAGGAAAGTGTGCCCAGCCAGATGGATCGAGCATGTTGGGTAATGTGGTGCACCCCTGCAGGGAAGTTTATCTATTCGAATGGTCGTGTCCCTCGGTAAAAGGACGACCCAGAGTTGTATTCTGACCTCATGACAACTAGAACCAGATACTTAATAAAACATACCCCTTACAAGTTCCAGATACAACCCGATGATCGCTTTCCCATTGGGCGACGAGGGGAGGATCGCCGGGTAGGATTATGCTATGCGATGTTACTTGATGTTGCACTTGATACTCTCTTCTACATGCTTCAAGATGGAGGCTGCCAGAAGCGCTTCGATAGCCCTAGCTATCCCCCTCTTATTCTGGCATTCTGCAGCTCAGTCCACAGATAGTACCCATTTCATTGATATCAATGCATATGTAGTGTAGATCCTTGCTTGCGAGTACTTTGGATGAGTACTCACTGTTGCTTTTCTCCCTCTTTTCCCCCTTTTCCTTTCTTCTCGTATGCCGCAACCAGATGCTGGAGCTCACGAGCCAGACGCCACTGTTGCCGACGACTCGTACTACACTGAGGGTGCCTACTACTACGTGCAGGCCGCCAATGACCAGGAGTAGTTAGGAGGATCCCAGGCAGGACACATGCGCCTCTTTTGATCTGTATCCCAGTTTGTGCTAGTCATCTTATGGCACCTTGTTTAACTTATGTCTCTACTCAGATATTGTTGCTTCCGCTGACTCGTTTATAATCGAGCACTTGTATTCGAGCCCTCGAGGCCCCTAGCTTGTAATATGATGCTTGTATGACTTATTTGTTTTTAGAGTTGTGTTGTGATATCTTCATGTGAGTCCCTGATCTTGAATGCACACGTTTGCGTGTATGAGTAGTGTGTGATTGAATCGGGGGCGTCACTGAATCTTACCAAGCTATTTCCATGGATTTAGCGTAGTTCAACATGTGGGCTAGTGGCACGTACAGAGCATAATTTGGGTTAATTCCGTAAATGTTCTTGAAAGTCTCGACATCATTAATTATGAGGCAAGATAGTTTTTCTCCTTGCAAGTTAGTTTGGAGCCATAACTATAGTAGGTATTGTCTACTACCTTCTATACATTTCTTGAAGAATGGAAATAAGTTGTCAACTATTTTTAAATAAATAATATAAATTACTTAGCAATTTATTTGACAAACTCATATAGAGGTAGAACTGGAAGCATGTCCACATCCATCCAAATGTCGATATTATCTTCAATATCATCTTCAGGACGAATATCGAAGGTTATTTGCATATCCTCCTGAAATCCATATGCCTTGCATAGAGCTCTCTAATTTGAGCAACCAAAATGTGAGTGATTAACTGCATTGTAGAGCTTAACCCGAAAAGCGTAACCATGTTGAGTCCTAAGGCGAGCTTTCCTCGTCTCCATATTCTCACTATCTTGGAAAGCGGGCTTCTCCAAGACATACCGTTTTGCATGGAAGGGGATGCACTAGTCGAATTGTAAAAAACAGAAATTACACATTGAAGCAAAGAACAAGTCATGATTAATTACGAAAAATACTTGTCGTCATTACATACCATAAAACATCGAAGGTACCATAAATATTTTTTCGACCGTCATGTATGGAGCCCCGACAGGATGCAAGCCAACCCATTACATATATCGAGTAATGACATAAAAATGGCCTATATGTTTTACCAGAATATCATTTAATTCTCTTTCCTACATATCTAGGGCACTCGATATTTCCTATATTCTATCACAAGTCATGCTAAAATTCATGAAAAAATCGGCACGACCTTTTCTAAAAATAGGACATATCGAGCGCCCGGAATTTGCCGGAACAGAAATGAATCGACACTCCAGCAAAACATAGGCCACTCGGATTTTCCCTCCAATACAAAGAGTCAAATGTGGCCATCTTTGGCACCATATACACAACCACTCAAAATCAACATGTCCATACAGATACACATGTTCTTTTTTATACATAAAAGTTTAAACTTGAAATGCTATCCGAATCAAATATCACTTCAAAAAAAATACTAGCTTCACATTTTCATTTCAAAAAAATACTAGCTTCACGTTGTCTCAGCTATTCATCTACTACTACTACATCTATAAAAACAATCATGAAAACTTGCATATAACAGGACTATTTAGCACATCATCAGATCATCTCCATCTAGACCTAGAACTTGAATAATTTGTAGAACTTCAAAAAGAACATCCACAATCAACACATCCATCTAAGAAGATCCACAATCTATGCATCCTTACATCTAGCAAATGGAGGCATAAATCTATCCATCTAATTAAGCAACATCAATCCATCCACCTAAGCAACAGGCTAGGAGGGAGGAGGGAGGGAGGAAGGAAATGAGAGAAATACCTCGATGGAGGAGGAGCAGGGGCGATGGCGGCGGCGGGCAACGGTTGCAGGGGTGACGGCGGCGGTGGGCAACGGTTGCGGCGGGTGACGGCCGTAGTAGGTGATGGCGGCGGCAGAGAGAATGTGAGAGTGTGAGGAGAGAGTGAGGGAGAGAGGAACGGATGATAAGTTGCCCATAGTAGTAGCGCGGTATGGGGCCCCGCTGGTATAAAATAGTAGCAACGCGGGTAGCAAAGCACGCACTGCTACTAAATATGTAGTTGTAGTGCGTATTCAAAGGCCTGCGTTGCTACTAAGGGCAGCACCGCGGGCCACATAGTAGTAGTGGTGCCAAGGAGGCCCGCGCTGCTACTAAAGTTTACTTGTAGGGCGGTTTCTTGGCCCACACTACTGCTAAGTAGCAGTAGCGCTAGCCCCTTACCTCACCCTATTCTTAACCCTAGACCTATAGGGGTTTTCCAAGTAGTGACCACCTACATGCAATTGGGCTCCAAGTTTTATGTTGCAATTACAAGTTCACATGAACCAACTGGGGTGAGTGACTAGTTTTTCTGCCAAATAAAATTCATCTTAAATACGCAAAATGTGGGCCCCAAACCTTAGTTACCAGTCCACCTTTTTTTCCTTTTTAGCTGCTCAACATTGTTTATTTTTTTTATTTTTTGAGCCTAACCATTTTTCAAATGTCCCAGTTGCACGCCCATCTTCGACCCATTTTGTTTTCTTAAAGATACGCAACCGAGTCGGAGGGACCCAAGTTTTCATATGTTTTGTTTAAAGCCACCATTTATATGATTTTTAGTTCCCAAGCATTGAACTAGTTCACCACCTTTGTTTGAAATCTCATAGTTGCTTTCAAATGAGACACAACCTATTGAGTCACATCCTTCTGTATATAAGGCTCGTTTGTTCACCAATTCTAACAATGTTTTGGAATTTTAAAATGTGTTCATTTTTTCAAAATTGTGTCCAACAATTCAAAAGATGTTCACATTTAAAACAATATTCTGGAATTTTTTTAAATGTTTGTGTTTTCGAAAATTGTGTTCACCAATTCAAAAAATATTCACATTTCAAAACAACATTCTAGAATTTTAAAAATGTTCATGTTTTCAAATATTGCTTTGAATTTCAAAAGATGTTCACATTTTTAAGTTTTGTTGTTATGAATTCAAAAAATGTTCTGGAATTTTTAAAATTCTTCACAGCTTAAAAAACGTATAGAAAGCTGCTTGCGTTTAAAAAAAATGTTTGTAATTTTGAAAAATTCTTTGAAACCTGAAAATTTGTTTGTAATAGTCTAGTTAATACCGTTAGTTCTTTAAACCACGCTCTACTTTTTTGTGTCCCTACAAGTAGTTTGTTTCCGTGGCTTGCAAGACGAGTGCACCAACAAAAGGTCCGCGGTTCGAATCATGGCACTCATGGGACATTTCTTTTTTGGGATTTTCGGCTGCGGCCCAGTCGGAGAAGCCCGTGTCGTTCTAGGTTGTGTGTCGTGGGCGACAAAAGAAATAAAAAAACAAAACAAACAAAACAACGAAATCACTAGTTAAGGAGTACTTCTTGCGAAGAATACTATAATTTTTCAGGTTGCAACAAGTGACGTGCTGCATGTGCGCCACTTGTCGCAACCTGGGAGTTTTCTCTTTTTTCGTAGACTCGTTTGTTCAAAACGTTTTATCTTTTTAACTGTGCGTTCAAATCTCGAACTGCTTTCGCCGTTGAATTCCTCATGTCTAGATCTTCAAAACTAGATCTCAGGTTGATAGGTTTTGACGAACTTTTTTTCATGAAAAAACCGACAAAAAAACCGGATGAGGAACACGGGTTTTTTCCCTTTCCGAAAGAGGCACGCCCGTACCTCTGACGAAATCACAACCATGCCTCTCGCTGAAGCAAAACCGTGCCTCTCGCGAAAGAAAAAAAAAATAGAAAACGTGTTTTTCCCTTTGAAAGAGACACACCCGTGCCTCTCGCGAAAGCACAACCGTGCCTCTCGTGGAAGCAAAACCGTGCCTCTCGCGAAAAAATACAGAAAACATGTTTTTTTTCGTTTCTGAGGAGGCACGACCATGACTCTCGCAAAAGCACAACCGTGCCTTTCGCGGAAGCAAAACCGTACCTCTCGTGAAAGAAAAAAAACAGAAAACACAGTTTTTTTTTGTTTTCAAGATGCACGGCCGTGCCTCTCGCGAAAATAAAACCGTGACTCTCGCGAAAAAAATGCGTTTTTTGCGTAATAAAATTCTTTCTTTCAAAAAGAATGTTTGTCGAAAAGCTAGGGAAGACCGGTGAAAAACCAAAACGTCAAAAAACCGAAAAAATCGTTTTAAAAGCCGAAAACGCGTGCGAAAAAATAAAAAACAAAATCCAGAGGGAACGCCCAGAACGCGACACATGGCGAATGGCTGAGAGCGCGCCAACTGGTGCTGATTATTGCGAGGCTGCCAAAGGAGCGCTCGTTAATTAGTTACTCCCACAAAACAATACAATGATGGGGCTTTATTTATATGCTAACGTGGGATAATGTCATACATCCATCTAAATGTCTAAATATTTGTAATTGTCTGTCTCGCCGCCCTGCCCTTTGCTGATGTGGGATAATGTCAGACTTCCATCTTGATTTTGTAATTATCTGTCTCGCCACCCCGCCCATTCCTGAACCGCCTCCCACCACCGGTCTTGCCGCTGAACCGGCCCCCAGCGCTAGTCTTGCCGCCGCCGCAGCCATCCCTCTAGCCCCTTCCACGTTTAGTTTCTTTTCTTTGACGAAGCCTCATCATCGTCCCTACCTTAAACCCTAAGATAAATAATAGGATTGCGCAGTGGCGAGCCTTTCTTTCTCCTTCCTTCCCTTCGGCTCACTCTGACAAACTACTCAAAATCGATTGACCCAAATTTAAAATTCAGTCAACTGCTCCTTTCTTTATTTATTGATGACTTGAGGTTGCACAACTTTTTTCTACCCCGAAACAAGCTTCAAATTCGCGCGACTCAGTAATACTCCGGAGGAAGCAGCAACAACGTCGACGTCCTCCTCGTCAGGCGTCGTCCGGCTTGGTGCCTTGGTGGGTGGCCCGCTCGTACTCGTCGAGGCACCTCTGCGCACAGCCCGGCTTGCGCGGGCCGGCGCGGCACTCGTGCAGGCACCGGTCGCGCTCCTTCTCCGCGCGGCGTCGACCCTCATCCTCCCGGCGCCGCTTCATCCGGCCGTACTCGTCGCACGCCGTCACGCAGTACCGCCGCTCCTCCGCGCCGAACTGCCGCTGCCCGGCGCACTGCTGCCTGCACGACGTCACCTCCGGGTCCTCCTCCTCCCCCCTCCCCGCGTATGCCGCGGCGACCAGGAGGAGCACGACGAGGAGCGCCGCTAAGGGTACGGCCCCTCTCATCGTGACCTGACCTCGATGGATAATAGATGGGTATGGCACGTCGTGCGTGCGTGCGTGCGTGCAAGGATGAGGATGAGGACCCGTCGGTCGGTTCGGTTAAAGCGGTGGTGGTGTCGCCGTAGTTCGTACGCAGACCGATCGAGCTAGGAGTGCACGCGAGTGATATGATGGAAGAAACAGGGCGAGCGTGTGTGAGCATGAGACCGTCGGTCGGCTCGTACTGCCTGCTGCTGGTACGTACACGTGTCCTCTGCATGCTTGGCACGTGGACCCTTGCATGCTCCACGCCTGGGTGGTGCAGTGCGGTGTGGTTCGCGCTGGAGGTTGATCGAAGTGCATGCATGCACGGGAGCTGTGTCCAGGGTGCGTCTATATCTCGCTTATAGCGACCTAGACGCCTGCCTCGCCTACAGGACACACAGTGCTCGGCCTGCTCCACGAAGGAACGCAAACCACCGGTCTTCTCTTCTTCTTTTTTTCTGAGAATCACCACCGGTTTTCTCCTAGGACAGACACGTTCCGTATGTGGTCGCTTCTGCTGTAGAAACTATTTCAAAATGCCCGTAGTGCATTAGAAATATTTTATTTTACAGTTTTCTCTTGGATATTACCAACAAAATGTTCATCGCATATTAACAAAATTTTCATTCTGTATTTGCAAAAGTGTTAATGATGTATTCAGAAAATCATAGAGCAATTAAATATATAATTATCTTGTATTAAAAAGGCATTCCTGCAATTAAAAATACTCTTCAAGGTTTAAAAAAAATGCATGTCTACATTAAGAAAATATTCAACGCATATTAAAAGGTTCATGATGTATTAAAAAATTCATGATGTATTTAAAAAAGTTATGGTGTATTGTATGTTTATCATGTATTACCCAAAAATTCACCGTGTATTTCAAAAACAATCATGTAAAAAACTCATTTGAATTTTTTCATGTAACAAAAAAGAGTTATCACTAGTTTAAACAAATGTTCTTGGAGTATTAAGAAAGCGTTCAAGGGGTATTAAAAGAATTGTTCATCGTGCATCTAAAAAAAGGTCATGACGTAAAACAAATATACTTTTCTCTCTTTAGCACGTTTTTTCTCTCATTGTAGAAGCAACGACTTACGATGATGATCAATACACTTTTCTCAACTCTAACTCAATGTAAACATAGAAAATACTATGAACATGAATAAATTCTATATGAATGCCTTTGGCAGTGTACCGGTAATCCCAAGCTCGAGCACAACTCCTGAATATGATAAACTATGGTCATTTTGTGTTATGAAGCTAGCTATAATGATCATGTAAAGCACACGACAATAAGGATCATATCTCTAGTTAAGTAATGTGAACAAATGATGGTAGTGCATGGCGATATGCTTGGGATGGCTATGAAAATTTCATAATAGGTAGGTATCGTGTTGTTTTGCGGAAATATTGTGTTTATGTGTAGGATAACGAGAGGAGGTCATCCCACGGGGTTGGATGTATCATCGAAGTATGCACCATGTCTCAATGTTAAAGTGGACAATATTAAATACATAAGAGTCTAGCAATAATGCTATTTTGGTGGAACCATAAAAACTTAAACTTGCATTAATCATAAAGAACTCAAAAAATAAACAAGAAAATCAGGGCATTATATTGCATAGAACAAAATGCTAAGTATCCCGAGGAGGATAGTTGGTAGGAATTAACCATCACCTCGCCCCAGCCGCCACTAGTAGAAAACAGGGCTAACGTTCGGGCCTGGCCAGTCCATTAGTCCCGGTTCTTCAAGAACCGGGACCCATGGGGGGTATTAGACCCGGTTTGTGAGCCCAGGGGGCCGGCCGGGGCCTCATGGGCATTGTGAAGGAAATATGCCCTAGAGGCAATAATAAAGTTATTATTTATTTCCTCATATCATGAGAAATGTTTATTATTCATGCTAGAATTGTATTAACCGGAAACATGATACACGTGTGAATACATAGACAAACATAAAGTCACTAGTATGCCTCTACTTGACTAGCTCATTAATCAAAGATGGTTATGTTTCCTAACTATAGACATGTGTTGTCATTTAATTAATGGGATCACATCATTAGGAGAATGATGTGATTGACATGATCCATTCCGTTAGCCTAGCACTTGATCGTTTAGTATGTTGCTATTGCTTTCTTCATGACTTATACAAAGTTCCTGCAACTATGAGATTGTGCAACTCCCGTTTACCGGAAGAACACTTTGTGTGCTACCAAACGTCACAACGTAACTGGGTGATTATAAAGGTGCTCTACAGGTGTTTCCGAAGGTACATGTTGGGTTGGCATAATTCGAGATTAGGTTTTGTCACTCTGATTGTCGGAGAGGTATCTCTGGGCCCTCTCGGTAATACTCATCACCTAAGCCTTGCAAGCATTGTAACTAATGAGTTAGTTATAAGATGATGTGTTACAGAACGAGTAAAGGGACTTGCCGGTAACGAGATTGAACTAGGTATTGGATACCGACGATCAAATCTCGGGCAAGTAACATACCGATGACAAAGGGAACAACGTATGTTGTTATGCGGTTTGACCGATAAAGATCTTCGTAGAATATGTAGGAACCAATATGGGCATCCAGGTTCCGCTATTGGTTATTGACCGAGAATAGTTCTAGGTCATGTCTACATAGTTCTCGAACCCGTAGGGTCCGCACGCTTAACGTTACGATGACAGTTTTATTATGAGTTTACAAGTTTTGATGTACCGAAGTTTGTTCGGAGTCCCGGATGTGATGACGGACATGACGAGGAGTCTCGAAATGGTCGAGACATAAAGATTGATATATTGGACGACTATATTCGGACACCGGAAGTGTTCCGGGTGATTTCGGAGAAAACCGGAGTGCCGGAGGGTTACCGGAACCCCTCCCGGAGAGTTAATGGGCCACATGGGCCTTGGTGGGAAGAGAGAGGGGCGGCCAGGAAGGGACGCACGCCCCCTCTCCCTCTGGTACGAATTGGACTAGGAGGTGGGGCGGCGCCCCCCTCTTTCCTTCCCCTCCTCTCCCCCTTCCTTCCCCTCCTAGTAGGAGTAGGAAAGGAGGAGTCCTACTCCTACTAGGAGGAGGACTCCTCCTCCTGGCGCGCCCAACAAGGGCCGGCCGGCCTTCCCCCTCCTTCCTTTATATACGGGGGCAGGGGCACCCCATAGACACACAAGTTGATCTACGGATCGTTCCTTAGCCGTGTGCAGTGCCCCCCTCCACCATATTCCACCTCGGTCATATCGTCGCGGAGTTTAGGCGAAGCCCTGCGCCGGTAGAACATCATCATCGTCACCACACCGTCGTGCTAACGGAACTCATCCCCGAAGCTTTGCTGGATTGGAGCTCGGGGATCGTCATCGAGCTGAACGTGTGCTGAACTGGGAGGTGCCGTACGTTCGGTGCTTGGATCGGTCGGATCGTGAAGACGTACGACTACATCAACCGCGTTGTCATAACGCTTCCGCTTACGGTCTATGAGGGTACGTGGACGAACACTCTCCCCTCTCGTTGGTATGCATCACCATGATCTTGCGTGTGCGTAGGAATTTTTTTGAAATTACTACGTTCCCTAACAGTGGCATCCGAGCCTAGGTTTTATGCGTTGATGTTATATGCACGAGTAGAACACAAGTGAGTTGTGGGCGATACAAGTCATACTGCTTACCAGCATGTCATACTTTGGTTCGGCGGTATTGTGAGATGAAGCGACCCGGACCGACATTACGCGTACGCTTACGCGAGACTGGTTTCACCGTTATGAGCACTCGTGCTTAAAGGTGGCTGGCGGGTGTCTGTCTCTCTTACTTTAGCTGAATCGAGTGTGGCTACGCCCGGTCCTTGCGAAGGTTAAAACAGCACCAACTTGACAAACTATCGTTGTGGTTTTTATGCGTAGGTAAGAACGGTTCTTGCTAAAAGCCCGTAGCAGCCACGTAAAATTTGCAACAACTAAGTAGAGGACGTCTAACTTGTTTTTGCAGGGCATGTTGTGATGTGATATGGTCAAGACGTGATGCTATATTTTATTGTATGAGATGATCATGTTTTGTAACCGAAGTTATCGGCAACTGGCAGGAGCCATATGGTTGTCGCTTTATTGTATGAAATGCAAACGCCCTGTAATTGCTTTACTTTATCACTAAGCGGTAGCGATAGTCATAG
The DNA here is from genome assembly GCF_002162155.2 of Triticum dicoccoides. Taxonomy (NCBI): domain Eukaryota; kingdom Viridiplantae; phylum Streptophyta; class Magnoliopsida; order Poales; family Poaceae; genus Triticum; species Triticum dicoccoides. Next base: position 587,877,708 of record NC_041381.1, read on the forward strand.
AAGCAATAGTTGGCGAGACGACAACGATGCTACGATGGAGATCAAGGTGTCGCGCTGGTGACGATGGTGATCATGACGGTGCTTCGAAGATGGAGATCACAAGCACAAGATGATGATGGCCATATCATATCGCTTATATTGATTGCATGTTTATCCTTTATGCATCTTATCTTGCTTTGATTGACGGTAGCATTTTAAGATGATCTCTCACTAAAATTATCAAGAAGTGTTCTCCCTGAGTATGCACCGTTGCCAAAGTTCGTCGTGCCCAGACACCACGTGATGATCGGGTGTGATAAGCTCTACGTCCATCTACAACGGGTGCAAGCCAGTTTTGCACACACAGAATACTCAGGTTAAACTTGACGAGCCTAGCATATGGAGATATGGCCTCGGAACACGGAGACCGAAAGGTCGAGCGTGAATCATATAGTAGATATGATCAACATAGTGATGTTCACCATTGAAAACTACTCCATCTCACGTGATGATCGGTTATGGTTTAGTTGATTTGGATCACGTGATCACTTAGATGACTAGAGAGATGTCTGTCTAAGTGGGAGTTCTTAAGTAATATGATTAATTGAACTTAAATTTATCATGAACTTCGTACCTGATAGTATTATTGCTTGTCTATGTTTGTAGATAGATGGCTCGTGCTGTTGTTCTGTTGAATTTTAATGCGTTCCTTGAGAAAGCAAAGTTGAAAGATGATGGTAGCAATTACACGGACTGGGTCCGTAACCTGAGGATTATCCTCATTGCTGTACAGAAAAGTTACGTCCTGGAAGCACCGCTGGGTGCCAGGCCTGGTGCTGATGCAACTGACGATGTTAAGAATGTCTGGCAGAGCAAAGCTGATGACTACTCTATAGTTCAGTGTGCCATGCTTTACGGCTTAGAACCGGGTCTTCAACGACGTTTTGAACGTCATGGAGCATATGAGATGTTCCAGGAGTTGAAGTTAATATTTCAAGCAAATGCCTGGATTGAGAGATATGAAGTCTCCAATTAGTTCTACAGCTGGAAGATGGAGGAGAATAGTTATGTCAGTGAACATATACTCAAAATGTCTGGGTATAATAATCACTTGATTCAACCGGGAGTTAATCTTCCGGATGATAGCGTCATTGACAGAATTCTCCAATCACTGCCACCAAGCTACAAGAGCTTTGTGATGAACTATAATATGCAAGGGATGAACAAGACTATTCCCGAGCTCTTCACAATGCTAAAAGCTGCGGAGGTAGAAATCAAGAAGGAGCATCAAGTGTTGATGGTCAATAAGACCACTAGTTTCAAGAAAAAGGGCAAAGGGAAGAAGAAGGGGAACTTCAAGAAGAACAGCAAGCAAGTTGCTGCTCAAGAGAAGAAACCCAAGTTTGGACCTAAGCCTGAAACTGAGTGTTTCTACTGCAAGCAGACTGGTCACTGGAAGCGGAACTGCCCCAAGTATTTGGCGGATAAGAAGGATGGCAAAGTGAACAAAGGTATATGTGATATAAATGTTATTGATGTGTACCTAACTAGAGCTCGTAGTAGCACCTGGGTATTTGATACTGGTTCTGTTGCTAATATTTGCAACTCGAAACAGGGACTACGGAATAAGCGAGCACTGGCCAAGGACGAGGTGACGATGCGCGTGGGAAACGGTTCCAAAGTCGATGTGATCACGGTCGGCACGCTACCTCTACATCTACCTTCGAGGTTAGTTTTAGACCTGAATAATTGTTATTTGGTGCCAGCGTTGAGCATGAACATTATATCTGGATCTTGTTTGATGCGAGATGGTTATTCATTTAAATCAGAGAATAATGGTTGTTCTATTTATATGAGTAATATCTTTTATGTTCATGCACCCTTGAAGAGTGGTCTATTTTTATTAAATCTCGATAGTAGTGATACACATATTCATAGTGTTGAAACCAAAAGATGCAGAGTTAATAATGATAGTGCAACTTATTTGTGGCACTGCCGTTTGGGTCATATCGGTGTAAAGCACATGAAGAAACTCCATACTGATGGACTTTTGGAATCACTTGATTATGAATCACTTGGTACTTGCGAACCATGCCTTATGGGCAAGATGACTAAAACCCCGTTCTCCGGAACTATGGAGCGAGCAACTGATTTGTTGGAAATCATACATACTGATGTTTGTGGCCCAATGAATGTTGAGGCTCGCGGCGGGTATCATTATTTTCTCACCTTCACAGATGATTTGAGCAGATATGGGTATATCTACTTGATGAAACACAAGTCTGAAACATTTGAAAAGTTCAAAGAATTTCAGAGTGAAGTAGAAAATCATCGTAACAAGAAAATAAAGTTTCTACGATCTGATCGTGGAGGAGAGTATTTGAGTTATGAGTTTGGCCTACACTTGAAACAATGTGGAATAGTTTCGCAACTCACGCCACCTAGAACACCACAACGAAATGGTGTGTCCGAACGTCGTAATCGTACTTTACTTGATATGGTGCGATCTATGATGTCTCTTACTGATTTACCGCTATCGTTTTGGGGTTATGCTTTAGAGACGGCCGCATTCACGTTAAATAGGGCACCATCAAAATCCGTTGAAACGATGCCTTATGAACTATGGTTTGGCAAGAAACCAAAGTTGTCGTTTCTTAAAGTTTGGGGCTGCAATGCTTATGTGAAGAAACTTCAACCAGATAAGCTCGAACCTAAATCGGAGAAATGTGTCTTCATAGGATACCCAAAAGAGACTATTGGGTACACCTTCTATCACAGATCCGAAGGCAAGACATTCGTTGCTAAGAATGGATCCTTTCTAGAGAAGGAGTTTCTCTCGAAAGAAGTGAGTGGGAGGAAAGTAGAACTTGATGAGATAATTGTATCTACTCCCTTATTGGAAAGTAGTTCATCACGAGAACTAGTTCCTGTGACAACTACACCAATTAGTGAGGAAGCTAATGATAATGATCATGAAACTTCAGATCAAGTTTCTACTGAACCTCGTAGGTCTACCAGAGTAAGATCCGCACCAGAGTGGTACGGTAATCCTATTCTGGAAGTCATGTTACTTGACCATGATGAACCTACGAACTATGAGGAAGCGATGATGAGCCCGGATTCCGCAAAATGGCTAGAAGCCATGAAATCTGAGATGGGATCCATGTATGAAAACAAAGTATGGACTTTGGTTGACTTGCCCGATGATCGGCAAGCCATTGAGAATAAATGGATCTTTAAGAAGAAGACTGACATTGATGGTAATATAACTGTCTATAAAGCTCGACTTGTTGCAAAAGGTTTTCGACAAGTTCAAGGGGTTGACTATGATGAGACTTTCTCACCCGTAGTGATGCCTAAGTCCGTCCGAATCATGTTAGATATTGCTGCATTTCATGATTATGAAATTTGGCAAATGGATGTCAAGACTGCATTCTTGAATGGATTTCTAAAAGAAGAGTTGTATATGATGCAGCCGGAAGGTTTTGTTGATCCAAAAGGTGCTGACAAAGTGTGCAAGCTCCAGCGTTCCATTTATGGACTGGTGCAAGCATCTCGGAGTTGGAATAAACGCTTTGATAGTGTGATCAAAGCATATGGTTTTATATAGACTTTTGGAGAAACCTGTATTTACAAGAAAGTGAGTGGGAGCTCTGTAGCATTTCTAATTTTATATGTAGATGACATATTATTAATTGGAAATGATATAGAATTTCTGGATAGCATAAAAGGATACTTGAATAAAAGTTTTTCAATGAAAGACCTCGGTGAAGCTGCTTACATATTGGGCATCAAGATCTCTAGAGATAGATCAAGACGCTTAATAGGACTTTCACAAAGCACATACCTTGACAAAATTTTGAAAAAGTTCAAAATGGATCATGCAAAGAAAGGATTCTTGCCTGTGCTACAAGGTGTGAAGTTGAGTCAAACTCAATGCCTGACCACAGCAGAAGATAGAGAGAAAATGAAAAATGTTCCCTATGCTTCAGCCATAGGCTCTATCATGTATGCAATGCTGTGTACTAGACCTGACGTATGCTTAGCAATAAGCTTGGCAGGAAGGTACCAAAGTAATCCAGGAGTGGATCACTGGACAGTGGTCAAGAACATCCTGAAATACCTGAAAAGGACTAAGGATATGTTTCTCGTATATGGAGGTGACAAAGAGCTAGTCGTAAACGGCTACGTCGATGCAAGCTTTGACACTGATCCGGACGATTCTAAATCGCAAACCGGATACGTGTTTTTATTAAACGGTGGAGCTGTAAGTTGGTGCAGTTCTAAACAAAGCGTCGTAGCGGGATCTACATGTGAAGCGGAGTACATAGCTGCTTCGGAAGCAGCAAATGAAGGAGTCTGGATGAAGGAGTTCATTTCTGATCTAGGTGTCATACCTAGTGCATCGGGACCAATGAAGATCTTCTGTGACAATACTGGTGCAATTGCCTTGGCAAAGGAATCCAGATTTCACAAGAGGACCAAGCACATCCAGAGACGCTTCAATTCCATTCGGGACCAAGTCCAAGTGGGAGACATAGAGATTTGCAAGATACATACGGATCTGAATGTTGCAGACCCATTGACTAAGCCTCTCTCACGAGCAAAACATGATCAGCACCAAGACTTCATGGGTGTTAGAATCATTACTATGTAATCTAGATTATTGACTCTAGTGCAAGTGGGAGACTGAAGGAAATATGCCCTAGAGGCAATAATAAAGTTATTATTTATTTCCTCATGTCATGATAAATGTTTATTATTCATGCTAGAATTGTATTAACCGGAAACATGATACACGTGTGAATACATAGACAAACATAAAGTCACTAGTATGCCTCTACTTGACTAGCTCATTAATCAAAGATGGTTATGTTTCCTAACTATAGACATGTGTTGTCATTTGATTAATGGGATCACATCATTAGGAGAATGATGTGATTGACATGACCCATTCCGTTAGCCTAGCACTTGATCGTTTAGTATGTTGCTATTGCTTTCTTCATGACTTATACAAAGTTCCTGCAACTATGAGATTGTGAAACTCCCGTTTACCGGAAGAACACTTTGTGTCCTACCAAACGTCAGAACGTAACTGGGTGATTATAAAGGTGCTCTACAGGTGTTTCCAAAGGTACATGTTGGGTTGGCATAATTCGAGATTAGGTTTTGTCACTCCGATTGTCGGAGAGGTATCTCTGGGCCCTCTCGGTAATACTCATCACCTAAGCCTTGCAAGCATTGTAACTAATGAGTTAATTATAAGATGATGTGTTACAGAATGAGTAAAGAGACTTGCCGGTAATGAGATTGAAATAGGTATTGGATACCGACGATCAAATCTCGGGCAAGTAACATACCGATGATAAAGGGAACAACGTATGTTGTTATGCGGTTTGACCGATAAAGATCTTCGTAGAATATGTAGGAACCAATATGGGCATCCAGGTTCCGCTATTGGTTATTGACCGAGAATAGTTCTAGGTCATGTCTACATAGTTCTCGAACCCGTAGGGTCCGCACGCTTAACGTTACGATGATAGTTTTATTATGAGTTTACAAGTTTTGATGTACCGAAGTTTGTTCGGAGTCCCGGATGTGATCACGGACATGACGAGGAGTCTCTAAATGGTCGAGACATAAAGATTGATATATTGGACGACTATATTCGGACACCGGAAGTGTTCCGGGTGATTTTGGAGAAAACCGGAGTGCCGGAGGGTTACCGGAACCCCTCTAGGAGAGTTAATGGGCCACATGGGCCTTGGTGGGAAGAGAGAGGGGCGGCCAGGAAGGGTCGCGTGCCCCCTCTCCCTCTGGTCCGAATTGGACTAGGAGGGGGGGCGGCGCCCCCCTCTTTCCTTCCCCTCATCTCCCCCTTCCTTCCCCTCCTAGTAGGAGTAGGAAAGGAGGAGTCCTACTCCTACTAGGAGGAGGACTCCTCCTCCTGGCACGCCCAACAAGGGCTGGCCGGCCTCCCCCCTCCCTCCTTTATATACGGGGGCAGGGGGCACCCCATAGACACACAAGTTGATCTACGGCTCGTTCCTTAGCCGTGTGCGATGCCCCCCTCCACCATATTCCACCTCGGTCATATCGTCGCGGAGTTTAGGCGAAGCCCTGTGCCGGTAGAACATCATCATCGTCACCACACCGTCGTGCTGATGGAACTCATCCCCGAAGCTTTGCTGGATCGGAGCCCGGGGATCATCATCGAGATGAACGTGTGCTGAACTCGGAGGTGCCGTACGTTCGGTGCTTGGATCGGTCGGATCGTGAAGACGTATGACTACATCAACCGCGTTGTCATAACGCTTCCACTTACGGTCTACGAGGGTACGTGGACGAACACTCTCCCCTCTCGTTGCTATGCATCACCATGATCTTGCGTGTGCGTAGGAAATTTTTTGAAATTACTACGTTCCCCAACACATTGGTCCCGGTTCATATGGAACCATTTGTCCCGGTTCCAGGCACGAACCGGGACCAATGGTCCTCGCTCCTGGCCCACAACCATTGGTCCCGGTTCGTGCCTAGAACCGGGACAGAAGGGGTGGCTTTAGTTCCGGTTCATGCCACGAACCGGGATAAATAACTTGCCTATATATACCCACCGCCGCGGCAGAGCACTCCATAGCGCTCTGTTTTTTCAAGCCGGCGAGGGGAGGGCATTTGGGTTCTCTAGTTCACCTCCTATGCACATGAGGCGTTCGATGAAATGCCCGAGCCACACTAGTTAAGCTTTCTCCTCTCGAAACTCAACCTCCGAGCTCCATTTTCAATGAGATTTGTCTAGATTTAGCGGTCCATCACGCTCTGTCACCGTCTTCACCGCCGTCGATCGCCCGCGCCGATCTCGTCGCTGGCACCACCATGGTGAGCCTCTTGTTCTTATCTTCTTTCTGAAAGAAAAAAATTCTTACTTCAGATAGATACTTGTCTAATTTTCTTACTTTTATTATTCCTTGTTATTATATAGTGCGTTGGTTTTGGTATCCGCCCCCGTCGGCCCTTATCCTGTCTATGATTCAGATGTGGTATATATTATCTTTTCATAACTATTTGGTTCATTTACTGTTTATGACAATTATGCCGACGAATGTGACATAGATTTTATTTATCTAGGAGGTTGTTGAACCAGAAATTCCAACCGACCCTATTATCGAGAGGTTAAATTTAGTTGAAGAAGAAAACAGTTACTTGAAGGAAAAAATAGGAAAATTTGAGGAGGAGAAGATGATATTGGAGTTGCATGTTGCGGATGTCGTCGATGATCACAAGATCAAGATGGATGCAATGCGGTTGAAGATTAAAAAGATTAGAAAATATGCCATTCATACCGAGGCTTGGTATCATTATGCAGTTGGATCAGTTGTTACCTTGGTTGCGATTATGATCGCATTTGTTGTTGCATTAAAATGTTTTACATAATTTCAATGTATGGTTTAATTAGATGCTCTGGACAGCTATATGTTGTTCAATGAGAAATATGTATGTACTTTGGTTTTAATGCTCTAGAGAACTATGTATATACTTTGGTTTCAGAGTTCATTTCAAATGCTTTTCAACTTCATGGTCTTATAGCTCAAAATAATCAGTAAATGCATGAAAAATAATAAATGTAATCAGAAAGGGTTGTAAATTGATGATGTGGCTTTGAATGGTGCATTTTGAACACAGAAAAACAATGGAGTTCAAATAAGTTCCAAAAAAATGAAATCCCTTTGTAACAGACGAGTTTCCGTATGAAACCCTGATACTTCGAAAGAGATTATCCGTTTTGTACACGAAGTGCATCCAGTTTTTGCCATAACCCTCTCTACTTTCTCGCACATGCTATGTGGGTGAAATGATGATACCATGCCAACTTGGAACCTTTTTAGAGTTCATTTCAAATGCTTTTCAACTTCATGGTCTTACAGGTCAAAATAATCAGTAAATGCATGAAAAATAACAAATGAAGTCAGAAAGGGTTGTAAATTGATGATGTGGCTTTGAATGGTGCATTTTGAACACATAAAAACTATGTAGTTCAAATAAGTTCCAAAAAAATGAAATC
>NC_041381.1:587886728-587887930 GCF_002162155.2 Triticum dicoccoides
GTCCGTTTTGTACACGAAGTACATCCAGTTTTTGCCGTAACCCTCTCTACTTTCTCGCACATGCTATCTGGGTGAAATGATGATACCATGCCAACTTGGAACCTTTTCAGAGTTCATTTCGAATGCTTTTCAATTTCATGGTCTTATAGGTCAAAATAATCAATAAATGCATGAAAAATAACAAATGAAGTCAGAAAGGGTTGTAAATTGAAGATGTGGCTTTGAATGGTGCATTTTGAACACAGAAAAACAATGGAGTTCAAATAAGTTCAAAAAAATGAAATCCCTTTGTAACAGACGAGTTTCCGTATGAAACCATGATAATTCGAAAGAGATTGTCCGTTTTGTACACGAAGTGCATCCAGTTTTTGCCGTAACCCTCTCTACTTTCTCGCACATGCTATGTGGGTGAAATTATGATACCATGCCAACTTGGAACCTTTTCAGAGCTCATTTCAAATGCATTTCAATTTCATGGTCTTATAGGTCAAAATAATCAGTAAATGCATGAAAAATAACAAATGAAGTCAGAAAGGGTTGTAAATTGATGATGTGGCTTTGAATGGTGCCTTTTGAACACAGAAAAACAATGGAGTTCAAATAAGTTCAAAAAATGAAATCCCTTTGTAACAGACGAGTTTTCGTATGAAACCCTGATACTTCGAAAGAGATTGTCCGTTTTGTACACGAAGTGCATCCAATTTTTGCCGTAACCCTCTCTACTTTCTCGCACATGCTATGTGGGTGAAATTATGATACCATGCCAACTTGGAACCTTTTTAGAGTTCATTTCAAATGCATTTCAATTTCATGGTCTTATAGGTCAAAATAATCAGTAAATGCATGAAAAATAACAAATGAAGTCAAAAAGGGTTATAAATTGATGATGTGGCTTTGAATGGTGCATTTTGAACACAGAAAAACAATGGAGTTCAAATAAGTTCAAAAAAAATGAAATCCCTTTGTAACAGACGAGTTTCTGTATGAAACCCTGATACTTCGAAAGAGATTGTCCGTTTTGTACACGAAGTACATCCAGTTTTTGCCGTAACCCTCTCTACTTTCTCGCACATGCTATCTGGGTGAAATGATGATACCATGCCAACTTGGAACCTTTTCAGAGTTCATTTCGAATGCTTTTCAATTTCATGGTCTTATAGGTCAAAATAATCAATAAATGCATGAAAAATAACAAATGAAGT
>NC_041381.1:587892379-587893527 GCF_002162155.2 Triticum dicoccoides
TCGCACATGCTATGTGGGTGAAATGATGATACCATGCCAACTTGGAACCTTTTCAGAGTTCATTTCAAATGCTTTTCAATTTCATGGTCTTATAGGTCAAAATAATCAGTAAATGCATGAAAAATAACAAATGAAGTCAAAAAGGGTTATAAATTGATGATGTGGCTTTGAATGGTGCATTTTGAACACAGAAAAACAATGGAGTTCAAATAAGTTCAAAAAATGAAATCCCTTTGTAACAGACGAGTTTCTGTATGAAACCCTCATACTTCAAAAGAGATTGTCCGTTTTGTACACGAAGTGCATCCAGTTTTTGCCGTAACCCTCTCTACTTTCTCGCACATGCTATGTGGGTGAAATGATGATACCATGCCAACTTAGAACCTTTTCAGAGTTCATTTCAAATGCTTTTCAATTTCATGGTCTTATAGGTCAAAATAATCAATAAATGCATGAAAAATAACAAATGAAGTCAGAAAGGGTTGTAAATTGAAGATATGGCTTTGAATGGTGCATTTTGTACACAGAAAAACAATGGAGTTCAAATAAGTTCAAAAAAATGAAATCCCTTTGTAACAGATGAGTTTCCGTATGAAACCCTGATATTTCGAAAGAGATTGTCCGTTTTGTACACGAAGTGCATCCAGTTTTTGCCGTAACCCTCTCTACTTTCTCGCACATGCTATGTGGGTGAAATTATGATACCATGCCAACTTGGAACCTTTTAAGAGTTCATTTCAAATGCTTTTCAATTTCATGGTCTTATAGGTCAAAATAATCAGTAAATGCATGAAAAATAACAAATGAAGTCAGAAAGGGTTGTAAATTGATGATGTGGCTTTGAATGGTGCATTTTGAACACATAAAAACTATGTAGTTCAAATAAGTTCCAAAAAAATGAAATCCCTTTGTAACAGACGAGTTTCCGTATGAAACCGTGATACTTCGAAAGAGATTGTCCGTTTTGTACACGAAGTGCATCCAGTTTTTGCCGTAACCCTCTCTACTTTCTTGCACATGCTATGTGGGTGAAATGATGATACCATGCCAACTTGGAACCTTTTCAGAGTTCATTTCAAATGCTTTTCAATTTCATGGTCTTATAGGTCAAAATAATCAGTAAATGCATGAAAAATAACAAATGAAGT
>NC_041381.1:587896492-587900144 GCF_002162155.2 Triticum dicoccoides
TTCATGGTCTTACAGGTCAAAATAATCAGTAAATGCATGAAAAATAACAAATGAAGTCAGAAAGGGTTGTAAATTGATGATGTGGCTTTGAATGGTGCATTTTGAACACATAAAAACTATGTAGTTCAAATAAGTTCCAAAAAAATGAAATCCCTTTGTAACAGACGAGTTTCCGTATGAAACCCTGATACTTCGAAAGAGATTGTCCGTTTTGTACACGAAGTGCATCCAGTTTTTGCCGTAACCCTCTCTACTTTATTGCACATGCTATGTGGGTGAAATGATGATACCATGCCAACTTGGAACCTTTTCAGAGTTCATTTCAAATGCTTTTCAATTTCATGGTCTTATAGGTCAAAATAATCAGTAAATGCATGAAAAATAACAAATGAAGTCAAAAAGGGTTATAAATTGATGATGTGGCTTTGAATGGTGCATTTTGAACACAGAAAAACAATGGAGTTCAAATAAGTTCAAAAAAATGAAATCCCTTTGTAACAGACGAGTTTCTGTATGAAACCCTGATACTTCGAAAGAGATTATCCGTTTTGTACACGAAGTGCATCCAGTTTTTGCCGTAACCCTCTCTACTTTCTCGCACATGCTATGTGGGTGAAATGATGATACCATGCCAACTTGGAACCTTTTCAGAGTTCATTTCGAATGCTTTTCAATTTCATGGTCTTATAGGTCAAAATAATCAATAAATGCATGAAAAATAACAAATGAAGTCAGAAAGGGTTGTAAATTGAAGATGTGGCTTTGAATGGTGCATTTTGAACACAGAAAAACAATGGAGTTCAAATAAGTTCAAAAAAATGAAATCCCTTTGTAACAGACGAGTTTCCGTATGAAACCATGATAATTCGAAAGAGATTGTCCGTTTTGTACACGAAGTGCATCCAGTTTTTGCCGTAACCCTCTCTACTTTCTCGCACATGCTATGTGGGTGAAATTATGATACCATGCCAACTTGGAACCTTTTCAGAGTTCATTTCAAATGCTTTTCAATTTCATGGTCTTATAGGTCAAAATAATCAGTAAATGCATGAAAAATAACAAATGAAGTCAGAAAGGCTTGTAAATTGAAGATGTGGCTTTGAATGGTGCATTTTGAACACAGAAAAACAATGGAGTTCAAATAAGTTCAATAAAATGAAATCCCTTTGTAACAAACGAGTTTCCGTATGAAACCCTCATACTTCGAAAGAGATTGTCCGTTTTGTACACGAAGTGCATCCAGTTTTTGTCGTAACCCTCTATACTTTTTCGCACATGCTATGTGGGTGAAATGATGATACCATGCCAACTTGGAACCTTTTCAGAGTTCATTTCAAATGCTTTTCAATTTCATGGTCTTATAGGTTAAAATAATGAGTAAATGCATGAAAATAACAAATGAAGTCAAAAAGGGTTGTAAATTGATGATGTGGCTTTGAATGGTGCCTTTTGAACACAAAAAACAATGGAGTTCAAATAAGTTCCAAAAAATGAAATCCCTTTGTAACAGACGAGTTTCCGTATGAAACCCTGATACTTCGAAAGAGATTGTCCGTTTTGTACATGAAGTGCATCCAGTTTTTGCCATAACCCTCTCTACTTTCTCGCACATGCTATGTGGGTGAAATGATGATACCATGCCAACTTGGAACCTTTTCAGAGTTCATTTCAAATGCTTTTCAACTTCATGGTCTTACAGGTCAAAATAATCAGTAAATGCATGAAAAATAACAAATGAAGTCAGAAAGGGTTGTAAATTGATGATGTGGCTTTGAATGGTGCATTTTGAACACATAAAAACTATGTAGTTCAAATAAGTTCCAAAAAAATGAAATCCCTTTGTAACAGACGAGTTTCCGTATGAAACCCTGATACTTCGAAAGAGATTGTCCGTTTTGTACACGAAGTGCATCCAGTTTTTGCCGTAACCCTCTCTACTTTATTGCACATGCTATGTGGGTGAAATGATCATACCATGCCAACTTGGAACCTTTTCAGAGTTCATTTCAAATGCTTTTCAATTTCATGGTCTTATAGGTCAAAATAATCAGTAAATGCATGAAAAATAACAAATGAAGTCAAAAAGGGTTATAAATTGATGATGTGGCTTTGAATGGTGCATTTTGAACACAGAAAAACAATGGAGTTCAAATAAGTTCAAAAAAATGAAATCCCTTTGTAACAGACGAGTTTCTGTATGAAACCCTGATACTTCGAAAGAGATTGTCCGTTTTGTACACGAAGTGCATCCAGTTTTTGCCGTAACCCTCTCTACTTTCTCGCACATGCTATGTGGGTGAAATGATGATACCATGCCAACTTGGAACCTTTTCAGAGTTCATTTCGAATGCTTTTCAATTTCATGGTCTTATAGGTCAAAATAATCAATAAATGCATGAAAAATAACAAATGAAGTCAGAAAGGGTTGTAAATTGAAGATGTGGCTTTGAATGGTGCATTTTGAACACAGAAAAACAATGGAGTTCAAATAAGTTCAAAAAAATGAAATCCCTTTGTAACAGACGAGTTTCCGTATGAAACCATGATAATTCGAAAGAGATTGTCCGTTTTGTACACGAAGTGCATCCAGTTTTTGCCGTAACCCTCTCTACTTTCTCGCACATGCTATGTGGGTGAAATGATGATACCATGCCAACTTGGAACCTTTTCAGAGTTCATTTCAAATGCTTTTCAATTTCATGGTCTTATAGGTCAAAATAATCAGTAAATGCATGAAAAGTAACAAATGAAGTCAGAAAGGCTTGTAAATTGAAGATGTGGCTTTGAATGGTGCATTTTGAACACAGAAAAACAATGGAGTTCAAATAAGTTCAAAAAAATGAAATCCCTTTGTAACAGACGAGTTTCCGTATGAAACCCTGATACTTCGAAAGAGATCGTCCGTTTTGTACAGGAAGTGCATCCAGTTTTTGCCGTAACCCTCTCTACTTTCTCGCACATGCTATGTGGGTGAAATTATGATACCATGCCAACTTGGAACCTTTTCAGAGTTCATTTCAAATGCTTTTCAATTTCATGGTCTTATAGGTCAAAATAATGAGTAAATGCATGAAAATAACAAATGAAGTCAAAAAGGGTTGTAAATTGATGATGTGGCTTTGAATGGTGCCTTTTGAACACAAAAAACAATGGAGTTCAAATAAGTTCAAAAAAAGAAATCCCTTTGTAACAGACGAGTTTCCGTGTGAAACCCTGATACTTCGAAAGAGATTGTCCGTTTTGTACACGAAGTGCATCCAGTTTTTGCCGTAACCCTCTCTACTTTCTCGCACATGCTATGTGGGTGAAATTATGATACCATGCCAACTTGGAACCTTTTCAGAGTTCATTTCAAATGCTTTTCAATTTCATGGTCTTACAGGTCAAAATAATCAGTAAATGCATGAAAAATAACAAATGAAGTCAGAAAGGGTTGTAAATTGATGATGTGGCTTTGAATGGTGCATTTTGAACACATAAAAACTATGTAGTTCAAATAAGTTCCAAAAAAATGAAATCCCTTTGTAACAGACGAGTTTCCGTATGAAACCCTGATACTTCGAAAGAGATTGTCCGTTTTGTACACGAAGTGCATCCAGTTTTTGCCGTAACCCTCTCTACTTTATTGCACATGCTATGTGGGTGAAATGAT
>NC_041381.1:587900578-587901538 GCF_002162155.2 Triticum dicoccoides
TTTGCCGTAACCCTCTATACTTTTTCGCACATGCTATGTGGGTGAAATGATGATACCATGCCAACTTGGAACCTTTTCAGAGTTCATTTCAAATGCTTTTCAATTTCATGGTCTTATAGGTCAAAATAATCAGTAAATGCATGAAAAATAACAAATGAAGTCAGAAAGGGTTGTAAATTGATGATGTGGCTTTGAATGGTGCCTTTTGAACACAGAAAAACAATGGAGTTCAAATAATTTCAAAAAATGAAATCCCTTTGTAACAGACGAGTTTCCGTATGAAACCCTGATACTTCGAAGGAGATTGTTCGTTTTGTACACGAAGTGCATCCAGTTTTTGCTGTAACCCTCTCTACTTTCTCGCACATGGTATGTGGGTGAAATGATGATACCATGTCAACTTGGAACCTTTTCAGAGTTCATTTCAATTGGTTTTCAATTTCATGGTCTTATAGGTCAAAATAATCAGTAAATGCATGAAAAATAACTAATGAAGTCAGAAAGGGTTGTAAATTGATGATGTGGCTTTGAATGGTGCATTTTGAACACGTAAAAACAATGGAGTTCAAATAAGTTCAAAAAATGAAATCCCTTTGTAACAGGAAAAAGAATCACTCAAAATATATTTTTATAGTGAAGTTATTCATAAACTAGTGATTCACACAAATTTCAAAGAATTAAAATTTAAACTATTCAAATTTCATTTGAAATGCTTTTCAATTTCAAGGTCTTATAGCTCAAAAAAACAGTAAATGCTTTTATAAAACTCTAATAGCAAAAGGAATCAACTAAAAAGCTTTTATAAACCTCTAGTATTTTTTAAACTAAAATTATATAAAATTTATGCAACTAAAATTATCAAAGTATTTTCTGTTCAAAACATGAAAAGCAGAAAGAATTATCATAAAGAATTTTTTGTTAGAAACTTTAGTAGCAAAAAGAATTTTCATAAAGAATTTT
>NC_041381.1:587901587-587902810 GCF_002162155.2 Triticum dicoccoides
ATTTATGCAACTAAAATTATCAAAGTATTTTCTGTTCAAAACATGAAAAGCAGAAAGAATTATCATAAAGAATTTTTTGTTAGAAACTTTAGTAGCAAAAAGAATTTTCATAAAGGTTTTTTTTTATAGAAACTAAAATAACAAAATCTGTTTTTGAATATAATGATAAAACGCAGTAATATTAAATAGCAGGAAAAAGAATCACTCAAAATGTATTTTTATAGTGAAGTTATTCATAAACTAGTGATTCACTCAAATTTCAAAGAATTAAAATTTAAACTACTCAAATTTGGAAACTAATAGAGTAACAGAAAGATTATAATTATTGTGAGCTAAAAGTAAAAAGAATAAAAAAATAAAGCAAAAATCAGAAGAAATAAATAAATAATTCAAAAAATACTGGAAAAAATAAAAAAAGCCGCCTAATGGGCCACACGACCTGCATACGACTAGAAACCCATCTGTACATGGGCCAGGATGCAGGCCCGCAGGCCCAATAGGCCCAACACAGCAGTGTCAAGGGTAGGCAACTAATGCCTGCATATTAGAGAGGCGCTCAGCACCTGAGCTGCAACGCAGCTTATAAACAGGTGTTGAGCTCTCTCAGCTTGCGAGGTGGGACTAAACATCCCACCGCACCGCGCCAGCACAAGGCCTTTGGTCCCGGTTGGTGCCACCAACCAGGACTAAAGGGGTGCACTGGTCCTAGTTGGTGCTACGAACCGGTACCAATGCCCCCCCTTTAGTCCCGGTTGGTGCCACCAACTAGGACTAAAGGCCTCTGCTTCCCACCCTTTGGGATGCTGAAAAGAGGCCTTTGGTCCCGGTTGGTGGCACCAACCGAGACTAATGCACCCTTTAGTCCCGATTCGTGGCACCAACTGGGACTAAAGGCTTTGCTATATAAGTTCGCACTTAGGAATTTTTCACTCTCATCTCGCAGTTGCAGCCCCCGACGACGCCGACGACATCGACGCCGCCAGGCTGCCCCGACGCCTCCCACCGCCCCTGCTGTCGCCGTCGCTATCGCCCGCGCCCTCACCATTGCCCGTGCCCTTGCCGTCGCCCGCTCCCCTGCCCCGATACGCGCCGCCCCGGCCCACCCCCGTCGTCGCCATCGTCGTCACCCCCTACCCCGAGCGCGTACCCACTGCCCCGTCACCGTCCTCGCTGCCGACCCCGCACTCCTCCTCACTTGGTCCGGCCGGCGCCATAGCATTTTT
>NC_041381.1:587902938-587953583 GCF_002162155.2 Triticum dicoccoides
TCATATGTATATGCTTGTTTTTTCATATATATGATGATATATATGCTTGTTATCATAATTGTTTTTGTTCATATATATATGATGATTTTTTTATAGAATATGATGTTTTTTTTCATAGATGATCACATATATATATGATGTATGCATGGATGTGGATGAAATATGATTTTTTTTGTTCATAGAACATGATGTTTTTTTATTCATTGTTTTTTTGTTCATGAGGCGGGGACGTCGAGGGATCATAGATGTAATTTTTTTCAGAATTTTCTATCATGCATAGACCGATTTTAGACCACGAGAGCACCCCCCCATCGTTGCAAAAGTTGCTAAGTGATATTAAAAAGGAAGAAGAAGAAAAGGAAGGATAGGAAAAAAGAAGATAAGAAGAGGAAGAAAGAAGAAGAGGAGAGGAAGAAGAGGATAAATAAATAATAGAAGAGGAAAAAAGAAGAAAAAGAAGAGGAGAAGAAGAAAGGAATAGAGGTCTGTTTCTTTCTTCTTCTCTATTCCTTTCATCTTCTCCTTTTTTTCTTCTTTTTTTCTTCGATTGCTTCTCTTCTATTCCTTTCTTCTTCTCCTATTTTTATTTCTTCTTTTGTCTTCTTATTTTTTATCGGGTATGTCGTTGTCAATATACCCCCTCCCGATAACTTCAACACAAGGGGGGTCGATATACCCCCTCCCCGATAACATTATTTTCCCATGTATGTATGTCATGTCGTTGTCGATATAACCCCCTCCCGGATAACTTCGACATGAGGGGCGGTCGATATATATACCCCCTCTCGACCGTGATTACTTATACAACAAGAGCACCCCCCTCGGCCCTCTCGCTTGACCAAAACTCTCGAGGACACCCAAACCCTAGAAAAAAACGATGTTGGTCTCCTACCCCCTCCCGCCGCGCCCCTACCCGACAAACTCTCTTGAGGCCAGCCAAATTTACCAAGTTAAAAGAGCGTTGTCATCGAGGCCACCCCAAACCCTTGAAGCATTGTCGAGGCCACCCCAAACCCTTGAAGCGTTGCCGAGGCCACCCCAAACCCTAGAGAACCAGCATCGAGGCCACTAATATGATTCCTTATTGTGATTATATTAGCTAGCTAGTTCTACGTTTGCCACTAATATATCCAGCTGTCATGTTTGAATAATAATTGACATGTTGTAAATATTTGCAGAAACTATGGAGCACCCCCGAGACGAAGAAACAGAAGAGATGTTGGGGGAAATAATCACAAAAGGAAGTGATGTCGTTGCGTCATTTCTCAACGACACTGATGGTCTGGAAGGACAGGGTAGTGAAGAAGAAGGTTAGGATTATGATGGCTCTAGTGACCCAATGACGGCTCCGGAACAAGAAGAAGTAGACCGTCATGACGGCTCCGGTGACCGAACCGAGTCCGGCCAGGTATATATATTAGTTAAGCCTATGCTGACTAGCAAATTGATGCATTCATTGTTTTCATATGGACACATATTAATTAACTCTCGTCTTTCTTATTTTCTCTAGCCCTCTGGATCGAGCACAACTTCGGTAAAGAAACGAGGCCCGAAGAAAAAGTTGCGCTCGGATGAAAGGTTTGAGATCACAGCAATCGCGCGCGATGGCAAGCCGATTGAACCCATCCGGACAAGGGATGCATTTCGTGCTCAGTGCAGGGTTCTTGTTAGGGACAAGATCTCGATCAGTATCCATCAATGGTTAAAGCCTAAGAAGGAAGACCCTGAGGTGTCTTAGGTCTCTGATATGCAGAAAGAAGTTCTTTGGACATCGCTTAAGGCAAATTTCACCCTACCGCCAGAGGAGGATTCGGAGAAGCTAGTTAAAGAGCAATTGATCAAGTCTCATGCTCTTAAGAAGATAGCAGAACTATTCAGGAGGTGGAAGAATGAGCTGAAAATAGAGTTTGTCGAAGAAGATTTGACACCAGAATTCACCGGAAAGTATGAGAATATCAGAGATCACTGGCCCGCATTTGTGGCCCACAAGACATCGGAAAAGAGTAAGAAGATGTCAGCGATAAACAAGAAAAATGCTGCAAAGAAGAAGCATCACCATCGCACGGGGTCAGGTGGCTACCTCAAAGCCTGACCTTTGTGGGACAAGGCTGAGAATGACCTGATTGCTAAAGGCGTCGAACCAGAGACATTGAACTAGCCAGACCGTTGCCGGACTTGGTTCTTCGGGGTTGGCGGAACCTTGGACCCTGTAATAGGGAAGTGCGTTTGGACGGATGAGCAACTACAAATACCCATAAGAAAGCTTAAGGGGTGTATCGAGAAAGCGCAGCAAGGGACGTTCATCCCAGACAGAGAGAAGGACGAGCTCACAATGGCCCTCAGGAATCCTGAGCACCCTGGACAGACACGAGGCACGCCAGGCTCCGTTCCGTTGAAGGCTGGCTTTCCGGATGCAGGGGGTTACAAAACCCACGAGAGGAGGAAGAAAGTGGAGCATAGCGAACTGCAGGCGCTGCACGAAAGGGTACAAGGGCTAGAGGAACGAGAAGCAGATCGCAGCAAATGACCTGCCGAATCTTCCCCTGAAGCTACCCCGCCATCTCAGCGAAGAAGCAGTGTGGCTTCCACCAAGCAGACTCAGCAGCTGGAGCCTGTCTTCATGGCTCCTGCTAGCTACCCCGTGGATGCTATCACAGAGTCTCAACATTGCCACCTTATGACGCGATGGATGACATTGAAAGTCAAGGCAGCTGTTGGCTCTGTTATACCTAATGAACCTGGCTCAACCTACCACGGCCAGCCGATTCAAGAAGGATATGCTAGGGTGATGGTGGATCAAATAACGGACGGATTTGAGGACCTTCAGCTTGACCGCCCTACGGGTGAAGGGGAGATTCGGCTGGGTTCTTCTCTGAAGATTCCATGCCTATGGCGGAAGGAGCTCATCAACCTTCCGAACTGGACGCCTCCACCTCCTCCTCCTCCTCCGGTGAGTCAGGGCAATCTGCCTCCTCCTCCGCCTCCTCCTCCGGTGAGTGATCAGGGCACTCAGCATCCTTCTCCTGCGTGTGGCGGCACTCCGCCTCCTTCTCCGCCTACGGCGGCGGACCTGAGCAGCCAGCCTCCTCCTTCTCCGCCTCATCAACAAGGGCGGATCAAGAGACCCGCCACCACTCTGGCTGCTCTGGCGCGTCATAGTCCTTCGCCTCCGCCTCGTAAGAAAGGAAAGACAGTCGCAGCCGCTCTGTCTGCTCCGGCGTCTAGCAGCACAACCAGAGCCGGGAGGCAATACAAATACGGTCTTTCTCTCAAGACTCCAGAGAAGTTACCATACGAGAGGACCATGGAGGAAAACATGCAGATCGTGCAGGCCAGATAGAATAACTTCTTTGAAGGGGTGAAAGCAAAGATACATCCACCTCCAGAGGAGAAGATAGATCCAGTAAAAGCGAAGCGTACTCTAGCTGCCCTGAAGAAGCCGCCAAAGTCTCCGACGAAAGGCAACTATGAGCGCATTCTTACAAAGTCATTTGTGGAAGCGTCGCGGTCGGGAAGTACTATCAGTGGTCAACAACGAGCTGGGAAAAAAGTTGCCCAGCTCGGCGAACAAGAGAACCAATCGTTCCCCCCGCTCAGGTGTCTAGCGATATCGTCGCTAATGTTTCGGGCGTGATGGTGCCCGGTTATAACAATCCTGAAGATTACCTGCCCGACGATGTACATTATGATTTGTTGGAGGTGGACAAACACAAATACATGTACGGGAAGCCTCTCATCAAAGATGAAAGTTCTCTACCAACGATGATGTTCAGATTCCATGATTGGTACATGAAAACCTGCAGAGAGTCTGAGGGGACGAATATTTTGACGCTGAGAGTCAGAGAGGAGCATGACCTCGTTGGAATTGAACTGTTGAATGTTCCATTTGAGGAGTTCTTCACGTTTTTCAATCTAAAGGCCCTCCATAAATTAATGATCACATGCTACTGCCTGTAAGTACAGTACTACTTCTGTCATTACGTCTCTATGTATAGGTCAGCTCTTTCATTGCATGTATTTTTAATTATCCTCACTATATTATGCAGATTGAAGATCGCCGAATTGAAGAAACGACAAATCGGTGATATTGGGTTCATTAACACAAATCTCATAGATGCATATATGGTTAAATCTTAGGCCAAAGAAACCGAGGCCAAGCTGCTACAATCGTTTGTATTAAATCAAAACAAAGCTATAATAGTCTTCCCTTACGAATTCAAGTGAGTGTTACTGTCTTGTGCATATTCGGTTTCCCTTATTAGTCAAGGTTATAGTAATGTAATTGATGAGTTATGCATGTGTGCGCAGGTTCCACTATATTCTCCTAGAGATTAAGCTTGAGCAGGGACTAGTAACTGTCTTAGACCCGAGACGAAAAGATCCCAAGGAGTATGCGGACATGACTGAAATTCTAGAGTAGTAAGTTAAATCAATCATTATCACACCATATCGGCAACTTTTTGTTCATTTCTAGATATGAAGTAATTGTTTTGTTTGTCTGGCAGGGTTTGGAAAAAATTCACCTCAAAAACTCCGGGACTGCCGAAGAAGCTGCAATTTAGACACCCGAAAGTAAGTACTATAGTAGCATGTTCCACGCATCTCCTAGTGATTCAAGCGCTAGTTTCATCAATACCATTTAGCATGCTTGCTAATTAATTATCAGTTTGATTGACCTCTATTTCTTTTAAAGTGGTTGTGGCAGGAACAAGGGAATAATTATTGTGGATACTACATTTGTGAGTCCATCCACCACATGACATGTGAGCGGGGCTACTCTAACAAACAATATGAAGTGCGTAAATAATAATATTCACAATTTTATTTTATTACCATCATTTGTGTTCAGTTTCATTTATTCATATATATGTATTGACCCCCTTCTTCAAATTAGATATTTCGGATGCGGGATGAACTCCTACCACCAGATCATATGCGAGGAATTCAAGAGGAATTGGCGGCATTCTTTCTTGACCACGTGATCACTAAAGACGGAGAATACCATGTGGACCCTGAGTTCATTTGGAATTAGGAGATTATATTGTAAGAGATAATTATATTGTATATATGTAGCCAGTACGTAGCGTAGGATAGATATACAAGAACTTGTTGTTCGACCAATCTCTCAGAGAAGGCGAGGTGGTCGATATCACCTCTCTCTATGCATATGTTCATGACGATCTTCTGTTTCCTTCATTTGCTTACTAGCTAGCATGTCTAGTCCTCCCTATACGAATAGTACGTAGCGTCGACCAAGCACGGAGATAAGAGAGGACACTTCTCTCTATTAATTAGCTAGCTAACACAATATATGAAACACCTAAATTAACCCCCCAAAACCCCCTAACCCCCACCCCCTTCAAAAAAAACAAAAACCCCAACACCTGAAATGTTGACGCGTGGATGCCTATTGGTCCCTGTTGGTGCCACCAACCGGGACCGAAGGGCCTCCTGCCTGGGCTCGCCGCACCGGCCACGTGGAGGCCCATCTGTCCCGGTTTATGCAAGAACCGGGACTAAAGGTTTAGGGCATTAGTACCAACACTTTAGTCCCGGTTCAAAAACCGGGACAAATGGCTCTCACGAACCGGGACAATAGGCCTTTTTCTACTAGTGCGCATCAAAGACGCTAGTCTATCAATGGTTACAAACAAAATAAGATTGTGCCAATCTAGTCAATTACTAGAGTTTCAAAATGTTGTCGTATTTACATGAAAGAATGGGAATGGTTCAACTGAACATTAATGTGGTATTGTATCTCTAAATAATAGGAGCTTTAACCAATGCAAATTTAGTGGCTTTCAAAATGTCTCAAAACTATTGCCAACTATTCAATCATGTGTATTCCAACTTTAGTTGATGTTTTTATCATGTCTTATTCTTCTCAAGCGTGCAAGTCTTATTATTCAATACCAAGTCAACGAAAATATGCCAAAGATATAATAACTCAAGTGCCAACCATGATTTCAACTTTCTGGTAAGTATAAGTAAAATGGGACGTTTTATGTGTTTAGTTGGTCACTTTTAATATCACAGAGATAAGTGAAGTACATAGGGCAAATAATCAAGCCATGCAAAACTCTCGCTTTCTCATAGGTGACTCTTAGATGTGATGATACAAAAAGTTAAAATAAAACTGAAACTCCAACAAACTACACATAGTGCAAGGATGAATAAAAGAAGTTTAACGGAGTCATAGTGGAAGGTTGATAAAGAATGGGGATGCCTTACGTATCCCCAAGCTTAGCCTTTTGAAACTTCTTTCGCACAAATTGGGGGTGCCTTGGGCATCTCCAAGCTTTAATCTCTTGCTCTCCTTGACTTTCCTTAGCTATGGCTCCTCTAAATTAAAAAGACTTCATCCCAAACGAAACTTAAACAAAACTGTTAGTTGGTTAGTTCACAAAATAATTAGTCATATGTATAATTTTGTGTATTTAAATCATGGCAACATTGTATAACAATGTCTACAACAAAGGACATAGTCATATGCTTTCTTGATGAAGGAAAACCAACCACTATGCAAACATATATGTATAGATAAAGTTGCACAAGAATGTACCAATCCAGAATGGTGGGTAAAGACATACTCCCTCCGTTCTTGAAAAGAAGGCATACAAATTTTGATTGAAGCGAAATAATGTAAAAGCACAAAAACTATCAAGAACTACCATACCAAATTAATCATTAAACACACAATAAAATATATTTTCATATATTATACCAATCTAGCGTTGTGGTTCTTGGTAGTTTTTTCTACCAACTTGGTCAAACTTTGTATTGTTTGACCTTGAACAAAATCTATATGCCTTCTTTTCAAGCACGGAGGGGGTAAGTTATAACATGAGCCAAAACCCGTCCTCTTTAAGAAAAAAGTGAAAGCCCAAAAAACCCGAGGAAAACTGCTCCTACCATTGAGAAATGATCGAATGGGCCTAGCCCATTTGCTCGCCACGGGCACTATACTTCACCCAAGTCAAATTAAAAAGATAATGATGCACTACCCTATATGCGGTCCTTTGATATAGGGTGTTGATTGGCCAGACCCAGATAATTTCACTTATCGTCGACACTTGGCAATGGTCGCCAAGGTGGGGGCAATCTCTTACAAGTCGGAATCGCCGTCCATCTACCGGTATTCTTTGGACACCGATAACTGCCACACGTGTGGTGTATCGGGGGGTTGTGTCGCACACCTTGTGCGGCCTGGAGAAGAACCTGCTCGCACGATCGCGTTCGGGCGCGTGCAGCCACAGCCCGCACGTCCGGTATGTGGCAAAACAGCCCACATGTCCGGGCCAGACGCCCGCGCTGCCCGCACGACCCAGCCGTCCCGGCCTCCTTTCGATCCCCAGTCCAAACTGCCACCATCATCTCCCACCTCTCGATCCCGTACCTACATCGTCGTCCTTCTTTGGTTGCCATGGCAACCAGAGAGGATCTGTAGGGCCTTCCCACCGCTAACCACACACCCCCTCCCCCACTCCAACCCTGCCTTCTAGAGACGACCAGCTAAAAGCAGGTGAGTCTCCGATCTATCACTATTTCTCATCCTTCTTCTGGCCAGAATTTAGAAGTCCAATTGCAAATTTACCAACGAAGATGGCGACTGGATCTCCTCGAACAGCATACACCAGATCTATCGTGGAAAAACACTACACGTTTTTGTGTGTGTTCGCATTTGCCAGGCAGTATACACTAGATCTGCCACGTAGTACACTAGAGTTAAGCTTAGGCTCTCGGTTCATTTGGTGCAAGTAGTTGGTAATGAAGGATGCGTAGGAATCCCTAAAAAAGGGAGAGAAAGGAGAAATTTGGCATAAGGGGGATAGGAAAAATAGTTGCCACTTGTGTCTAACATCAGTTGCCACCTATCATTGCCGTTAGCTGCCACCATGTTATCATGTTGCTTGCCATCCTGTTGAAGTGGCTGTTGCCATTGATTCGAAAGGATAGCTGGTACCTAGATTTCAGAAAAGAGAGTGGATGTGCATGTCCTATTTGCCATGATATGTTGGTTGCCTACGCAGGAAAATGTGATAAGATTGCCGTGTTATCTTCTACATGCAAACAACAGAAAATGCATTTTTTGCGGATTGTTGATGCGTTCTTGTTCATGCAGTGACTGAGAACACATTGGCAGAAACAAAACACGGAAAAGAATGAATCACAAAGATGGCACTGATCCTTGGGTTTCTCAAAGGCCAGAAACGCCCCCTTGGGATGCAGCAGAGTACAGTCAACTTATTTCTGCAGGGCCGTTGCTTACACTACTAGAGCAGTATGCAGGCATTGGTATGATGCATGATAACAAGAAAAGAACATTTTTCCATGTTTGCGACGATGAAAATGACATTCTACTTATGTCCTACAATCTCATTTTTCGTAGGTTCTTATGACCAAAACACATTTAGGGGGCCACCATGGCAAGATCAGTCATAGGGCGCTAACACTGACAAATGTACGGGCAACCAACTTCAACTAGCTAATGTGGAAAATCAAGGTAACACATACGAAAAAGAAACATACTGGTTGTGGACATGAAAATTAAACTTGTTAAGGATGGCAAAAAGACTCATGAGTTATATCGACAAAAATATAGGACCTTCATGCAGCACGTGGCATCAGACAGCAACCATGTACCTGCCATCGATGTCATACACAGGCGAGTCCATAAAAATTGAAGTTGCGGACGGTGAATTAGCAGAAGGAACATAGATGACAACTGGAGTTGCCATCCCTGTACAACTGCAGTTGCCATCCATGGACAAACTACAATTGCCATCCATGGACAACTGCAGTTGCCATCCCTGGACAACTGCAGTTGCCATGTATGATCAAATGTGATTGCAATGTATAAACAACCATGGATGGCAAGTGTGAACAAATCTGTATGGCATGGTTGGACAACTACACATGCCATGTTGAAGAAACTACATTTGACATGCAGTGACCAACTACTACCATGATTACAGGTTGTTACGGTGGGACTACATCGCAAACGTCTCATGGCAAGCTTCACAGTTGCAGGACAGTGCTATTGCAGATAGAGCACATCAAATTGGAATGACAGACCACACAAGATGGGCACATGCGGCACAGCAAGGTAAGAAAAAATTGAACCACAAAAATAGCACTGCATTTGTTTTTTGTGGGAATAGCATGTGAGGAAAAGAAGATTTGTAACGATGGTGGTGGAAAAACAAACAGAAAATGCTAACAAGTCGTCGTGTGCAATGAGTCATGTATTGTCTTCGGGATTTGCCAGTTGCTAGAAGAGTGTGTGCAACACTAATGATTGATCGCATTTGCCTAGTGAGCTCAAGCCTAGAATACAAAGTTTTGATGCTAGAATATATTGGTTGCCATGTATTGGCAGCAATAATTGCCATGTATGTAGGACTACAGCTGCCATGGATATAGAATCCAAGTTTTGGTACTGAAAGAAGCTGGTTACCATGCATTGGCAACAGTAGTTGCCATGTTTGTTGGAATGTAGCTGCCATGACTACAGAACTACATTTGCCATGCATGTCCACATGCAGACTCACACCTTGCTATGTGAATGATGTCATGCCAAATCACATGTAGTTGATGTACTCCCTTATGATAAACATGTCATTCAAGCAGAATCTTACGCTCGTAGCTATTTTTTTATTATAGGACCTTCAACTACAGTCAACAGCGGTGCGGGGACATCTACTGCCAAGAGCTCTGAGCGCACGGAAGACGCATTCCACCAGCCAGACAACAATCATGCCACAAACAATGCCGAGTCAGTGTCAGAAATGGCAATCATTCCAGCAATGCCGACAAGCACACCTTTGAACACAAGCACTGTCAACACTCAAGTAGATGAAACTGCCACCGATACTGAAGTGAATGATGAAACTGATGACGAAGCACAAGGGGATGAAGATAGTGGGCAATCAGAAATCATGGCACCTCAGGCACCGTACGTTGGGCAGAGATTTGATTCGTTCGCAGAAGCAAAGGAATTCTACAAGACATATGCAAAGTTCCCTGGGTTTGCGGTCAACATGGAATACCAGAGGAAAATTAAAAAAACGAATGAGTACAACAGAGGTGAGATGAGGTGCTACAAGGCATGAAAGAATAAGAAAGGTAAAGGTGTTGCGCCTGTCGTTCCGGAACGAAAGAGAGGTATCATTCTCAAGACGGAATGCCCTGTCCGGTGTAAGCTGAACGTAGATGGAGCACGGTGGGTGGTCACGGAATATTTTGACGAGCACAATCACGAACTCATAAAGAAGTTCGACCTGGTGAAATTTCTGACCGCCCACAGAGGATTCACCCCCCTCGAGAAGAAATTCGTAAAGCTGCTACATGATTGTAATGTCGGTCCATCAAGAATGGTACAGATACTATCCCTCATCCACAACAAAAATGGGACTCTGAGTAGCATGCCCTACATACCAGCTGATGTCACAAACCTAAAGGCAAAATACCGTAGAGAGAGGAAGTTGGCTGACATAGAAGCCACGATGGCCTACTTCGATGAGAAAGCGAAGGAAGATCCAGATTTCTTCTACAGGATAAGATTCGATGATGAGGACCATTTCAGGAACATGTATTGGGTGGATGGTGCTGCAAGAAGAGCCTACAAACATTTCCGAGAAAGCATTTCATTCGACGCGACGTATCTCACTAATATGTACAAGATGCCATGCGCTCCATTCATAGGAATAAATAACCACAATCAGTCATTGCAGTTTAGATGCGGGCTCGTTCGGAACAAAGACATTGATGGGTACACTTGGCTGTTCAAGACCTTCTTGGAGTGCATGGATGGACTTGCTCCGATGAACATAATAATAGACCAGGATTTTAGCATGCGTGCAGGCATAGATGAGGGCCTTCCATTGGCAGCGCACAGGCACTACAGGTGGCACATTATAAAGAAGGCTGAGGAAACGCTAGGACCATTCTTTGCAGACCGTCCAGAGCTGCACAAGGCATTTGAGCTGTGCATGGACAACAACTTGACGGTGGAGGAGTTTGAAAGGAGTTGGATGGCCATGATTGAAACATATCAAGTCCAAGACAACGAGATGCTTGCTAACCTGTGGGAGAAGCGAATGTACTGGGTGCCTGCCTACTTCATGCAGTGCTTCTTTCCGTTTCTATAGACTACACAGCGCAGCGAGGGGTTCAACGTTGTTTTGAAGCGGTACGTGAGCCCTGGCAACTCATTGCTACAGTTTGCCAAGCAATACATAGCTTTGCAACAAAAAATACTGGGATCTGAGCTATAGCAAGAAGCGAACACCACGCTAAAGCAGCCAAAATTACTAATGTATTTACCGATGGAGAGGCAGATGAGCAAGATATACGCCAACAAGATCTTTAACAAGTAAGTCAGTTGTGTTACAATTTGCACAATCATGAAGGTAGTAGGTGCCATCTAGAATGCACTGCAGTTGAATAGCTTATTTGAAAATGATGATTTCTTGAAAAGTAGTCATTGAGTACAGAGTAACCATGATATGCAGTTGCCATGTTTACTCAACTGCAGTTGCCATGTTTACTCAACTGCAGTTTCCATGTTTACTCAACTGCAGTTGCCATGTTTAATGCACTATACTTCCATTGGGCATGTTGGTATGGACAAGCCAATGCCAATTAAAGATGTTATGCAGTTGCCAATGTTTAATGAATTGCAGTTGCCATGTTTAATGAAATGCAGTTGCCATGTTTAATGAACTGCAGTTGCCATGTTTAATGTACTGCATTGCGCCATGATCAAATGAAATGTACTTCTATTGGCCACGACAACATAAGGTGCTACAAAAAAACATCACACAAGAGTTTAACAAAAACACACAAAACTTGTAGATTCCAGGAAGAAATAAAGCGTGCTAGCATGTTCACGGCTCTCCAGGTGGACGAATATACATTCAAGGTGTGTTCTATTTTGGGCATGTTGGATTCAGAACCTGAAGACCCGGACAAAGGAAGGAACTACTTCGTGAAAACCTCGATAAGCCAAGGCAAATACTAGTGCCAATGCTGCAAATTCGAACGGGACGACATTGTGTGTTGTCACATAATAAAAGTAATGGACATGAACGCTGTGACATGGATGCTCCGCCATTTCATAAGGCGGCGATGGACTTGGGACGCTGACGACGCATTGGCGCCGCAGACATCAAACACAGTTTTGGCTGTGCATGACGAGAGACCAGAGTCAACCATGGAAGTTGTGCGGCATGTTGTGTTGACAAAGAACTATGCTGAACTAATTGATGAAGCGTGCAAGAGTGATGAGACTGCGAGGGTCGCAGAAAAACACAGGAAGGCCCTGAAAAGAGAGCTTGATGAGAGGAAAGCCGAGGAAGCCTTACACAGGTCCCCCCGCACATCAAGTGTGCCTTCGTCCACAGGGCCATCATCTAAAAACTCGGAGGTAGGATCTGGAACAGCAAGCACACAAACCCAGGTCAGGAACTCGCCCCGATCTATCACAAAGGGGCGTCCAAAAGAGATAAGATACAAATCAGGATTGGAGATTCAAGCAAAACACAAGAAAACAAAGAAAGGGCCGGTCAATCCGTAAGCAACATTGGGGCACTATGACTTGGTCCTTGGTGACATTTTTTGTTGAAATCTAGATGTTCTAAAAAATTTTAAAATGGGAGAATGACTCTTGAGGGGCATCAGAATTTGAAGGAAAATGCCATGAATGGATAACTGCAGTTGCCAGCTGTATGGTACTTAATTTGCCATGTTATGTATACTGAATCTGCCATGTTATGTATACTGAATCTGCCATGCTAATTTATACTAAATCTGCCATGCTATTTTATACTGAATCTGTCATGTTGTGTGTACTGGATCTGCCATGTTATGTATACTGGATCTACCATGTTAATTATACTGAACCTGTCGTGTTGTTTATACTGAATCTGCCATCTTAGTTCTACTGAAACATGCCATGTTATTTGTAATGACTCTCCATCGCGTAGATTTATGTGTTCAGTCAACGCATTTTAGTCACACGTAGTGTATTGAGTGCAAAACTA
This sequence comes from Triticum dicoccoides, assembly GCF_002162155.2. Taxonomy (NCBI): domain Eukaryota; kingdom Viridiplantae; phylum Streptophyta; class Magnoliopsida; order Poales; family Poaceae; genus Triticum; species Triticum dicoccoides. The sequence continues at coordinate 587,915,982 of NC_041381.1, forward strand.
TGGGAAACAAGTTGAAAAGGTTCATGTGCAGCAACCACGAAAAAGGTTACGGCTACATGATCAAACTACCATGCTAGCCGGTATAGTTAGCGATGAAAAAGAAGAACCAAACAGACAAATGAAAAACGACGATAACTTTCACTAACCATGTTTGATGAACTACATTTGCCATGTTTTAAAAACATCGTAGACGCATTCGAAACACCAAACTGGTGCTACCAAAGATGAAAGCATAATAATAATGATAAACATAAACATATCTGCTGTCACGCCTAAAATAGGTTCACATCCACAAATACATTACAGAAAATATTCAAATGTCGCTCACACACCACCACTACATACTAGGCTACGCGGGGGGTTGCAGTCATAACATAGCACACAGACGTAGTTTTGAAAAGAACAAAGGTAATACCTTACATTCCTCGGCAATAGAATGTAAGGTAGGCGTTCGGTATGGAGCACCACGTGATAACTTGTACTTCTTGGTGACTTTCTTGACAGCTTCCTCTACGAACTCACATGCTCCGGACCGCGTGTTGAAATCTTCATTCGTCAACTAGTTCCATGTGTAAATTTTCTGGAGCTCAACGACCATTGCAGCTGTGACAACAGGAATCAGTCTACCTTCCCACTTTGCAAGGTATTCCAACATGTGTGAGCCATAGTCCATCCTGTACAAGAAAAGAATCAGGTGAACTCGCAAAATGACAGAGATAACAATGATAAACTTCAATTCAGATGTAACAAAGAGGGTTAGCATTGGTGTAGAGGACACATGAAAAAGGAGATGGAAATTACTTGTTCCCTTGCTTCGTAGTCGCCATGTACTTGTCGGGGAAGCTGATCCACGAACACCTATGGGACCGGCGGACCGAGCCCCTTTCGGTTCGGCGGGGGGCGGAGATCGCACGAAGAGCGGATCGACGCGAAGCACACGAGTAGTTTACCCAGCTTCGGAGCTCTCCGGAGAGATAATACTCCTACTGCTGCATGTCTGAGTGTATTGAGTTCTTGCTCGGGAGCGCTGAGTGCTACAGTACACACTAGCTGCTAACGAGACCGAGCGTGAGTGTTTTTCTGCCTTCCAACCCCCCCTCTACGTTGTGCATGCGCCTCCTTTTATATGCTAAAGGGGTCTCCGACAGGTGCCAACGTAGACAAGGGTAAAAATGGAACAGGAATTGCAGTTGGTACAACTACCTGTACAGTGTATCATACCTAACCCTGACAGCAGGGGTCAAAGGCATTAAATGCCCGTCTATGTCGCCCAAATAGTGCAAAAAGGGACCGTTAGGGACGCCACCGCTCGCCACGATGGCAATCTTGTCAGCGCCGCTTGCCACCGCGCACCGCTGGCTGCACAGCCTCTTGCCACGCGCGCCTGGAAAGGCCCTAGGGCGACACGTTGGTGGATGTGCTGGAGCGCGGGTACAGAGTGGTAGCTTGCTGCGGCAAGCGCTTTGCCGCGGTCGTTGTCTTGTCGCGTCCGGAAGCTTGTCGCTCACCGGGCCTCGCCGGGACGCGTGGCGCGTCACGGCAAGTTCCTTGAGATGCCTTGGTTGGCCTTCCCGGCAAGCTCCTCTTGCCGGGGCCTTGTCTCCTTGGCTTGAATACTTTGTTCTTGAATGGCTCCAAATGAACCATGGAGGACCTTGGCGGTCACCCGGCAAGCCTTGCCGCGGGGTGCTGCAACTGCCCGTGCACAAGTTCGGGATACTAGGGTACCCCTACTCTAGTACACCGACAGGAGCCCCCGGGCCTGGGACACACACGGTGCCGAGCGCTGTTGGGCCAGGCCCAAAACAGGGCACGGGCAGGCGCGGCCTGGGTTACGCCGTATCTCACTCTGTATCCACCGCGCCCTCCCCGAACGGCACGCATCGAATGTGGTGTCGTGGGAGAGATCATGGTGGTTTCTTTATTCGGAAAGACGGAACGCCCGCCCCCTCCCTCTTTATAAGCAGGGGAAACAGGGGCAGTTCTCCCATCTCGCCGGTTGCTACTCCGATCTCAGAAATCTCCGCCGCTCGCCCCTTCTTCCCAAAGCTGAAAGAGAGCAGCGCTCCACCCCCCATCGCCACCAGCATCACCAACACCGTCGATCTCCCCCACCACCTCCGCCATGGCTCCGAAAGCCGACAAGGGGAAGGTCGTGAAGTCGGCCGAGGCGCAGCAGCTCGCGGCGCTGCGGAAGGAGCGGGCAATCTCCCCACCCCCCCCCCCCAGCTTGCCGCGAAGGAGCTGAGGGAGTACTACTACCTCTTCTGGTCGACGGAGACGCGAGCGCATCCGCGTACGAAGGTACTCCCAGCTGCCGCTTCGGAACTGGCTCCGAATGGATACCCTTTCTTCGCGCTATTCTTGTACTGCGGGCTCTGCCCGCCTTTCTCTGAATTTTTCTGCGATATCATGAACACCTACGGGTTCCGCCTCCTTGACTTCACCCCCAATGCTGTTCTGACCATGGCAGTTTTCGCACATCACTGTGAAAACTTTGTCGGAGTCTATCCAAATGTAGCTCTTTTCCGCCACTTCTTTATGCCCCGAGTTGAGAGAGGGGAGCCTTTATCTGGTGGAATCGCCTGGATCTCGAGAGTTGGCAAGAAGAAAGCTTATCTGGAGGGAGAGCTCCGCAGCAAGTGGGAGGAATGGAGAGCAGACTGGTGCTGGATTGTCGAGGAGAACCCGCAGACATTTACCGCCCAGCGCCAAGCCCCAATAGCGTGCGGCAACGATTGGAGCAACGTGGCCCCGGACGACGATAGGCTGAAGATTGCCGTCACCCGGATCCTACACTTCAGGCTTGTCGGGCTAACCGTAGGCGCCGTTGGCGCAGATTTTCTTCGCCGCCGCATCGCCCCCCTGCAGGAGACGAGGAGACCCGCCTGGGAGTTCCAGAATGCGGCGGATATCATGAGGCTGCGCCCGGGCCTCAACTTCAACTTCACTATCTTGGAACTGGACGCGATGATCCTCGAACTGTTCAAGCGCGATCCTCAACATCCCGAAGCGTTCATGTTGCCGAGGGGTGTCGTTCCGCTGTGCAACAACTCCTCGCTCGACCGCATCCGTGCAATGATGCCGCTGTGCGATTCGCATGGAATTGTCCCAACTTGGCAAGAGCCTGCAGATGATGTCGTGCAGGAGTTTTTTGACGGCCTGGTAGAAGTGCCGGTCCGCCCCGATGAACAAAAGAGCCTCATCCGCGACACCACCGATGATGAGATGCAGCGCATCGCCACCAGGCTGGAAGAGGCGGCAGCAGCCGCTGCCACGGGCGAGTTCGGATTCACCGTGGAGGAGGCAGAGGCAGCAGAGGCGGCAAGCCTTGTCGAGCGAGAGGAGCTTGCCGGCGAGGAAGAGCTTGTCGGGCCTGAAGCTGAGTCGAGCAAGCCCGCCGAGGGCGCAAGCGACTCGTTGAAGATCGGCTCCTCCTTCTCCCCACCTTCAGCTAGCTCGCCGCAAGCGGAGCCCCCAGCTCCACCAAGAAGGCCTCTCCGCAAGGCCGGGGACGTAGCGGGGCGGCAGACGAGTCAACAGTCGCCGTGCCGTGCGACACGCTCTACCGCGGCAAGCACTGTTGCCGCGGGAGCGCCTCACGCCGCTGCGGCAACTGGAGCGGGGTCTTCCCGGTCCACTGCTACTGCTCCTGCCAAGCGGACAAGGGAACCTACTCCTCCGCCTCGTTGCACCGGAGGTGAGCCGGACTTCGATCTCTCCGCGCTCAGCTCCGACGAGGAAGAAGAAGAGTAAGATTCTTTGCTGTACTTGTAGTTCTTCAATTTTGTTGCTTTGTCTTGTATCTGATTTGCTTCACTCTGAACCCATTCCTTTTCAGGACGCTGGCCCAGAGAGCGGCGAGGAGAGCCAAGGTCCCGGTGATTGTCATTGAGGACGAACCCACCGCGACAGCAGGGGGTGTGTCCGAGACCACCTTGCCGGACCCGGCAACTATTCCCCAAAGCAGCCCCCAGCGCAGCCCCCAGCGTAAGTATATGGTTTACTTTCTGCTGTTAGGCGCGCATGGGTGCTCTTTCTTTGCTGATATCTAACTGTTGGTTTGTGTAGGAGCAGAGCAGCTTCACCAGGAGTGCCCGGAAGCCGCTCCCGAAATGCCATCTGCTTCAACTACACCGCCAAGGGAGGATTCCCCGGCAAGGGAGCGTCCTCCGGCAAGGGAGAATTCTTCGGCAAGGGACAGTTCTCCGGCAAGGGACAGCACCAGCGACCCTCCGGTGGTTGAGACCACGACTGCGGGTCCTAGTAGAGGTAATCCTCTTGCTTGAAAACTTCCCTTGGGTTCTTCTTCTTCTGATTTTCTTTTTGGATATTTACTTGATCTTTCTCCTTTTTCCGTTCGTCAGATCCATCTGCCACGGAGCCGATGGAAACCGAGGTCGCCGGCGAGGAGAACGCGCGCAGCAATACCGACGACGCCGTTGCCACCGAAGGAGAAGCCGGCGCTGATGATCCCGCCGGCGAAGAGGCCGCCAAAGCTGCCGCCGCAGAAGCTGGCGAGGGATCCGGCGATCGCACTGACGGCCCCAAGGCCGCAGGAGCGTCAGGCGCTACACCGACCGCCGATCCCTCCGCCGCTGCTGCAGCGCCTGGCTCCGAAGAGCCCCAGCCCGGTGCCTATTTGAAGGCCGGCGACGACATCTTCATCAAGCTCCCCTGTGCGTCAAGCTCCAGGGCGCCGGTCGAAGGAGAGATCTTGGATGGAGAGGTGCTCGCCTCTGCTGGGCTGACGCTGGTCGACGCGCCAAGCAGCAGCAGCGACGAGCCTGAGGAGGAGCAGCTACTGCGGAAGCTGTTGTTGCTCTACCGCGCCCAACAGGCCAAGCTGGTATCCCGAGAAGCGCTTGTCGCGAAGGCGGGAGTGGACATCGAGAAGCGCGCGCAGGAGCTCCGGGGCCTCAACCAGGAAGCTCTTCGGTCCCTGGCGAAGGAGCGGGAGCAACTCGCCGAGGAGCGGAAAGCCTTCCTCCTTGAGAAGGCTGAAGTTGAGGAGCAACAGCGGCTTGCTGCCGAGAAGCTGTCTGCGCAGGAAGGCGAGTTGGCGCAGCGGAAGGTTAACCTTGACAGCCACGAGGAGGAGCTTGCCGCGCACGAGCAAACATTTGGCGGGGCTCTCAAGGAAGCAGAGGATGCTGCCGGAGCTGCCGAGACCGCCAAGAAGGAGCTGGAGACGAAGATGGCGCAGCTGGAGGCCGATCTCAAGGCGAGCGGCGAGGAGCTTGCTGCGCTCAAGTGTGAGCACGAGAAGGACGCCTACACCCATGGCGAGCTGCAGGGTCGTCTCGCCGAGAAGAGCAAGGAGCTTAGCGCCGCCAAGGACTCCAACGTGGATCTTGAGTTGAAGCTGACTACTTTGGCCAAGGCGCTGGACGGCGCCAGGGAGCAGGAGGTGGCCTTGAAGGAGAAGATCAAGGCTGACGAGGCGCTGCTGGCCAGTGCTGCTGCCGCCCAGAACACTTTTAGGGAGAATGTGGAGCACTGGACCGAGGGTCTCATGGATGTTGCCGCAGCCATCGACAGGGAGCTGGCGCAGTTGGGGGTGGAGGATCTCGGGTACTCCTCCGATGAGCACCTCCAACCCAGCGCCAAGCTCAGCTTGTTCTTCAAAGGCGTGGCGACGGCCCTCCAGTGACTCCGGGAGAAGATCCCAAAGCAGCTGGCCGACGAGTCGCGCAAGATCTGCGCGGGAGCTCTTCAAAAGGTGCTGGTGAAGGTGGCCTTCTGCAACCCAGGCCTCAACCTCACCAACGTCCTCAGGACCTTGCCGCCGGATGCTGATCTGGAAGCGCTCAAGACCCTTGTCGCACCCATTGTGGACAAGGTGAGCGGGATCAAGAGGGTTGAGGGCGATCGCGTAGATTAGGCCGCCCGTTTTCTCTTTTTCTTGTCGCTACTGGTCATGTTATGAGAACAATCTGTTAGAGCTGCGACAAGCTATCTTGTAATATGACTCTATTTTGGGTAGCAATTGCTATGTTATTTCCTTTACTTGATTCCTTCCTTTGTATGTTTTTGCCCTATGCTTTTAGGTAACTTGTCGGCGCAGGCACCTTAGCCGCGAGCGCTGAGTGCGGGACGTCAGCAGCCTGCTGGCGGTGCCGCTACCGACAAGAAACCTTGTCGCAACTAGTCGCAGCTCACTTAAGTTGTTGAGCGGACTCGAAACAAAGTAAGTGCGCAACTAGCTACGAGTTGGTTCCCCCGCGCGCAGGTTTTCCATACAAAGCACGGTCGTTCGAGGAAGATAACTTAAAAACTAAAACTGATTGCTCAAACTTTGGCAACTTAGCTTTTCTGTCGTTTGCTTTTCGGTAAGGCGAAACTTCCTTGAATGACACCTGGTCCACACCATTATCTTCTCCTTTCCCCCCGGCAAACTTGTGGGCGAGGGAACCTTCCTTCCTTTGAGAAAGAAGAGAAAATAAAGATACGGAGCCTTATGGCTCGTTATTGCTTACCGGGGGTAGGCGCTGCACAAAGTGTCAGATACATGCAAAAAAAAGTATAAAGCATGAAATTGACAAGATGTGCGGAGCACATGAGCTTTACTTATGCACGGGGTCTGCGCCCAGCTTTGTACAAAGGATTACATGCAACATCGGCAAGACTTGTACAAAAGGTGGTTGCCGTAACAGGTTCCGGCAACCGCGCCTTACGGGTAAAACTTACGAAGATGCTCAATGTTCCAGGAGTTGCTCACCGGAATGCCATCTTCGGTCTCAAGGCGGACAGCGCCAGGCCTAGTGACTCATTTCACCCGGTAAGGGCCTTCCCACTTTGGCGTCAACTTGTTGGAATTCTTGGCGGACTGAACTCGCCGAAGAACAAGGTCGCCTTCCTCGAGACTTCTGGCATTAACTTTGTGGCTATGGTAGCGGCACAAAGCTTGCTGGTATCGAGCAGCTCGTACAGCGGCCTGAAGACAGTCCTCCTCAAGGAGCAGCGCATCATCTTGTCGCAACTGCTCTTGCTCAAGATCATCATAAGCGAGCACTCGAGGTGACCCATATACGAGTTCCGTGGGGAGAACTGCCTCTGCTCCATAGACTAGAGCGAAAGGTGTCTGGCTAGTGGCTCGATTTGGCGTCATCCTGACCGACCAAAGAACCACCGGCAGCTCCTCAATCCAGTTCTTTCCGCACTTGCGCAGCCTGTCGAAAGTCCTGGTCTTGAGCCTGCGCAGCACTTCAGCATTCACCCTCTCCGCTTGACCGTTACTTCTCGGATGAGCAACAGAAGCGAAGCAGACCTTGGCGCCAAGATCTTGGACGTACTGCATGAAGGTGCGGCTCGTGAATTGCGTGCCGTTGTCGGTGATGATCCTGTTAGGGATCCCGAACCGGCAAACAATCGACCTGAAGAACTTGACTGCTGACTGTGCTGTCACCTTCCTCACTGCTTCCACTTCTGGCCACTTTGTGAACTTGTCGATTGCAACGTACAAGTACTCAAAGCCCCCGACAGCTCGGGGAAAGGGGTCGAGGATGTCGAGCCCCCAGACCGAAAATGGCCAGGATAAAGGGACCGTCTAGAGAGCTTGAGCTGGCTGGTGTATCTGCTTGGAATAGAACTGGCACGCTTCACACTTGGTTACTTGTGCAGTTGCATCCTGGAGGGCTGTCGGCCAAAAGAAACCTTGCCGGAACGCTTTGCCGGCAAGTGCTCTTGCGCCAATGTGGTGACCACATATGCCTCCATGTATCTCTGCCAACAGCTTTTGTCCGTCTTCCTGGTGAATACACTTCAATTTCACGCCGTTGAGTCTTCTTCTGTACAGTGTGTTGTCGACAAACTGGTACATACTTGACTGTCGGGCTACTCTTTCCGCTTCTTCTTGGTCTTCGGGAAGTTCTCCTGTCTGAAGGAAATGGACAATCTGTTGTGCCCATGCTGGAGCTTGTGGCTCGACAACAAGGACTAAAGGCACATCTGCTGCTACGGGAACATCCGCTTCTACGGCGAGAACCTGCGGCTCAGCCGGAGCTTGACATTCCCCGGCAAGCTTGCCGGAGCAAAACTTGTCGGGAGCGTCTGCTTCAACGGAACAAACCCTAGGGCTTGCCGGAGCAGACTGCTCCTCAGCACCCTTGGTGTTGATCTTGAGGACCTTCTTGGTGGCGGCTTCGGGGAGCTCTGCCGGAAAATAGTCACCAGAAATCAACTTCCTCTTCTTGCTCTGTCCAGTTGATGGCGTTACAGATGGTTGAGTCAGTTTGAGCACAAAGATCCCTGGTTCCACAGGTAACTTAAGTGCGGCGCACTTTGACAGGCCATCGGCAATGTCGTTCTGAGCTCTTGGAACATGTTCCATCTGCAGGCCGTCAAAGTGCTCTTCTAGCTTTCTCACTTCATCAACGTAAGCTTCCATCAACGGACTCTGATAATTCTTGTTCACTTGGCGGACGACAAGCTGTGAGTCACCCCTGACAATGAGCTTCTTGATCCCAAGGTCTGCTGCGATCCTGAGACCGGCAAGCAAACCTTCATACTCTGCGGTGTTGTTCGTTGCCTGCTCCTTGGGAAAGTGCATCTGGACTACGTACTTGAGGTGCTCTCCGGTGGGTGCAACAAGTAGCACGCCCGCACCGGCGCCTTGCAGTGAAAAGGCACCATCAAAGTACATCAGCCACTCTTTGCTTGCTTCCTTGACGGGGATGCTCGTTTCTGGAATTTCTTCATCTTGTGTTGGCGTTCATTCTGCTATGAACTCCGCCAACGCTCTGCTTTGGATAGTTGAAGTGCTCTCAAACATGAGGCCAAAGCCTGACAGTTCCAGTGCCCACTCGACAATCCTGCCTGTTGCTTCTGGATTTTGCAGTATCCTCTTCAGCGGAAAACGAGTGACGACTGTGATCTCATGTGCTTGAAAGTAATGGCGCAGCTTTCACGAGGCCATGAGAAGGCCGAAAAGCAATTCTGCACACTAGAGTACCTTGACCTAGCCCCCTGTAGAAGGGAACTGACAAAGTAAACTGGGCGCTGCACCATTCTTTTCTCCATCTTCTCACGCGACTGCGCAGATCCATCTTTGTCGGGACCAGAGCTTGCCGGTGAAGTCCTCTGCTTGTCGCTGGATGCATCTGTCGTGGTTGCTGGCTCATCATCCTCCTCCCTCTCCGCTACTAACGCAGCACTAACCACTTGATTGGTTGCCGCTATATATAGCAGCAACTTCTCTTGTGGCTTAGGTGCGACAAGTGTTGGAGTGGAGGACAGGTATCTCTTTAAGTCCTGCAGTCCAGCCTCCGCTTCTGGAGTCCATTTCATTGGACCTACCTTTTTCAATATTTTGAAAAATGGCAGGGCGCGCTCAGCAGACCTAGAGATAAACCTGCTGAGAGCAGCTACGCAACCGGCAAGTCTTCGTACATCCTTGACGCGCTTTGGTGCTTCAATCTGCTCAATGGCCTTGATCTTCTCGGGATTGGCTTCAATTCCCCGCTGAGACACGAAGAAACCGAGAAGCTTGCCGGAGGGGACTCCAAACACACACTTCTCGAGGTTAAGCTTGAGGTTGATCTTGCGCAGATTTGCAAAGGTTTCGTCTAAATCTTGAATCAGAGTCGCCTTGTCCTTGCTCTTGACCACTATGTCATCCATGTAGGCTTCCACATTTCTGTGTATTTGCGGCTCAAAAGCGTCATGGACTACCCTTGCAAATGTTGAACCAGCATTCTTTAAACCGAAAGGCATCCGTACGAAACAGTATGTGCCACATGGGGTGATGAATGCGGTCTTCTCCTCATCATCTTCTGCCATGAAGATCTGATGGTATCCTGAGTATGGATCAAGAAATGAAAGCAAGTCACATCCGGCCGTGGAGTCAACAATCTGGTCGATGCGCGGCAAGGGAAACGGGTCTTTGGGACAAGCTTTATTAACATCGGTAAAGTCGATACAAAGCCTCCATTTCCCGTTTGCCTTGCGCACGACTACAGGGTTGGCCAACCACGTAGGATGGAGCACTCCTCTGACAAGGCCTGCTGTTTCCAATTTCTTGATTTCTTCTGCGATGAATTCTTGGCGCTCCACTGCTTGCTTCCTGACTTTCTGCTTGACGGGCCGCGCATGAGGACAGATGGCAAGATGGTGCTCGATTACTTTCCAGGGAACACCGGGGATGTCAGACGTTTGCCACGCAAATACGTCGACGTTCGCCCGCAGGAAAGCAACGAGCGCGCTTTCCTATTTAGGGTCGAGAGTGGCACTGATGGTGAAGGTACCACCAGTGCCATCCTCCTTTGCGGACACCTTCTTGGTCTCTGGTGGAGCTGCCATTGTCTTCTTACACTTGCCGGTGGAGCTCGATGGTGCGCCCTCAATGGTAGCGCAGCACTCCGAAGAGGTGCGCTTGCTGGAGTGGGCACCAGAACTCTTGTCGGACTTGGTCTTCTTCTTCGCCCCGGGAGCTTCAACGGCAAGTGACTTGCGATCTGTTGCGGCTGCTGCTTCCCAGTAGATCTTGTCGGTGCAGATAAGAGCATCCTTCTTGTCGCCAGGGACAGAGATGACACTTATCGGGCCTGGCATCTTCAGCACATTGTATGCATAGTGAGAGGCTGCCATGAATTTGGCGAGTGCTGGACGGCCGAGTATCCCATTATAAGGCAATGGAAAGTCAGCAACGTCAAAAGTGACCCTCTCAGTCCTAAAGTTCAACTCGCTGCCAAACGTCACCGGCAACGTGATCTTTCCCTTCGGCTCGCTCCTTCCCGGATTAATTCCTTGGAATGTGCTGGTCTCTTCGAGCTCGCTATCAGGGATCTGGAGTTTCTGGAGTACCGCGGAGGAGATTAGGTTCAAGCCGGCCCCGCCGTCAACTAGCATCTTAGTGACCTTGAGGTTGCGGATAGTTGGTGAAACCAACATCGGCAAGCACCCGATCGCAGTTATGCGATCAGGGTGGTCCTCAATATCAAAGATGATAGGCGTGCTGGACCATTTCAGAGGCTTGCGTGACTCGACGGGTGGTTCTGCCGCATTGACTTCCCGCACCCACCGCTTGAGCTGGCGGTGTGAAGTATGCAGAGAAGCACCGCCGTCAACGCACAGGACCTCTGTGGCTTTCTGGAACTCCTGCTCATCGGTCTCATCATCATCCATATCTTCATCGTCGTCGTCATCTTCATCCTTGTCGCGGCCGCGGGGAGGTCTATCTCCTTGCCGCTGCTTGGCCTTGCCGCGGCGTCCTCCTCGGCCGGGGCATTTCTTGCCAGCTCTTCCAGCACCTTCCTGGGCCTTCTCCTTGTCGCGTCGCTCGTATTCAGCCTTTTGCTGTTCGACAAGCTGCTCGACCTTCTTGCAGCTCTGGAGGTCATGGCCCTTGGTGCGGTGGATCTTGCAGTACTGCTTGTTGGTGCCGTCCTGCTTGTCGGCGACCGCCACAGCCTGGTAGTTGGTGCCACCGGAGCTACCAGCTTTGGCTTTCTTGGCGCCACCTCCATTGCCGGACTGCTCAACGACTAGCACATCTTTGCCTTTCTTCTTCCTGTTGTTCCGCCGCCGGTTTTTCTTTGCCGGGGCGGCCTCCTCACTATCTGATCCTCCTGCTTCTGTATTCTCTCCGGGGAGTTTCCTCCCTTCCTTAGCACGCGCACACTTGTCGGCCAGGGCATATAGCTCACTGACTTCTTTGATCTTGCACATCGCCATCTCCTCCCGCATCCTGCGGTTTCGCACGTTCTGATGGAACGCGCTGATTACCGTGGCAGGGTGGACATCTGGGATGTTGTGCTGTACGCGGCTGAATCTATGAATGTACTTGCGCAGGGGCTCCCCTTCCTTCTGGGCGAGCAGATGAAGGTCGCTCTCTTGGCCATGAGGCTTGTGGCCGCCTGTAAAGGCGCCGACAAACTGATGGCATAGTTCTGCCCAGGAGGATATGGTGTTGTCCGGCAAGTGCATGAGCCAGGATCTGACATTGGGCTTGAGCACTAGCGGGAAGTAGTTGGCCACGATCTTGTCGTCCCGCCCCCCGGTAGCTTGCACCGTGATGGTGTAGATGCTGAGGAACTCCGACGAATGCGACTTGCCGTCGTACTTCTCTGGTACGACTGGTTTGAAATTCTTCGTGCTGGGCCACTGGACTTGCCACAGCTCACGAGTGAATGCAGGGCAACCTACCGCGTACGGCAAGTCGCCTGGTTTCCCTGGTGCATGCATGTCGATAGAGGGCCCAGCGCGCTGGTCCGATTGACGCCGCGCTTCCCTTCGGCACTCGATGCGAGTCCGAGCGTCTTCTTGCTGTCGTTCGTGAAGAACTTGGCGCTGATCGCGGCGAGCTCATGGATCTGATGATGCGGTGGAGTCGCTGTCGAGGTGGATCCGGCGAGTCGGCGATCTTGGCCTTCGGGGTGGAGAGCGCATGGTGGTTGCACCCCCACCGGTTTCGTCGCCATCGGCTCATGCCCGGCAGTCCTGCCGCGGCAGCGATGTACTCGGCTGCCGCGGGGTGTCGCCGTTGGTGAAGCCGATGAGACTCTGAATGGTGGCCCTCCATTCATCGATCTTGTCTGCAGTTGGAGGGTAATCCAGGAGTAGTTGAGCTCGCGCCAAAGCTTCTGTTGGAGTGGTGGGTGGCAGTGGCGAACGGTGCGAGGAGCGGGATATGCTCGGACTTCTAACTATGTTAGAAGGAGCAGTATCCCGTCCAGGCGACCGTGTCTCGCTCGTGCCAGCATGTTCACGTGCATGCTGGTCCTGAGCACCCCGAGATCCACCAGCTCGATCTTGGTCCAACAAACGTATGGCCCTGCGAATACCATGACGCTGTCGGTCCTGCGCCTCCTGAGATGGGCGCGGTCCATGTACGGACGCCGAGGTCTGCGCAGCCTTGTCCTTGGACCTGGCAGCACCGTGAGCTCCCTCGTTGATGCCCGTTCTTCCGCCGGCTTCTACCCCACCACCCGTTTGCTCCGGTGGTGGTGGGATCGACGTGGACGGAACAACTGCCGCCGAAGCATTCTTCTTCGGTGGCATGTCGATGAAGAAGATGAAGATCTAGCTCGTGTGAACGCCGGATCAGGTTCACACAACCTCAACGCCCCCTACCTGGCGCGCCAAAGATGTCGGGGAAGCTGATCCACGAACACCTATGGGACCGGCGGACTGAGCCCCTTTTGGTTCGGCGGGGGGCGGAGATCGCACGAAGAGCGGATCGAGGCGAAGCACACGAGCAGTTTACCCAGCTTCGGAGCTCTCCGGAGAGATAATACTCCTACTGCTGCATGTCTGAGTGTATTGAGTTCTTGCTCGGGAGCGCTGAGTGCTACAGTACACACTAGCTGCTAACGAGACCGAGCGTGAGTGTTTTTCTGCCTTCCAACCCCCCCTCTACGTTGCGCATGGGCCTCCTTTTATATGCTAAAGGGGTCTCCGACAAGTGGCAACGTAGACAAGGGTAAAAATGGAAAAGGAATTGCGGTTGGTACAACTACCTGTACAGTGTATCATACCTAACCCTGACGGCAGGGGTCAAAGGCATTAAATGCCCGTCTATGTCGCCCAAGTGCAAAAAGGGACCGTCAGGGATGCCACCGCTCGCCACGATGGCAATCTTGTCAGTGCCGCTTGCCACCGTGCACCGCTGGCTGCACAGCCTCTTGCCACGCGCGCCTGGAAAGGCCCCAGGGCGACACGTTGGTGGATGTGCTGGAGCGCGGGTACAGAGTGGTAGCTTGCCGCGGCAAGCGCTTTGCCGCGGTCGTTGTCTTGTCGCGTCCGGAAGCTTGTCGCTCACCGGGCCTCGCCAGGACGCGTGGCGCGTCGCGGCAAGTTCCTTGAGATGCCTTGGTTGGCCTTCCCGGCAAGCTCCTCTTGCCGGGGCCTTGTCTCCTTGGCTTGAATACTTTGTCCTTGAATGGCTCCAAAGGAACCATGGAGGACCTTGGCGGTCACCCGGCAAGCCTTGCCGCGGGGTGCTGCAACTTCCCGTGCACAAGTTCGAGATACTAGGGTACCCCTACTCTAGTACACCGACAGTACTCAATTGGAAAATGTTTGATCTGGACCTTTGAGTGTTCGTAGTGACGGTTCCATGTCTCTTTGAGGTTTTTAATGAAGTATTCAGCATGCGTAATAAGGTCTGCATCAGCTGTCGAACGCATTAAATCAAGCACCTCAAAACGTTGGTTCTTCAGGTCAAGGCAGATCACGTAGTTGTGACCACACTTGTCGTGTAGGTCATGTGGTGCAAGCTCCTGGAACATGGGAAATAGGACCTGCAAGTAAAATGAAGGAAATAAGAAGCAGAGTCCGCATGGAGAACAGAAAATGGTGTGATTGGGAAAATGGCGTGTAAGAATATCACCGGTTGCAGTAAGAGGCACATGAGTAACATAAAGCAACAAGGGGCCAAAAAGTAGAATCACATAGAATGTTTAGTTATAGTGGGTAGTTAAAAGAAGTTTCCATCCATGTATGAACAGAGTTGCCATGTATTTTACTTTGAAGTTGCCACATAGTTTGTACGTGGATGCAAGTCAAAAAGTCAGTTTATACATGGCAGTTGTTGCCACATGAAACAACTATCACATAAACAGGGTGTAGCTACTGGCAAAAAAACATACCATGGGAGGAAAAAATGTGCAAAATAGAAGGAGTACTCACACTTTCTTCATTGTGAGCTTGAATTCACCGTGCGCAGCAAAATGCTTCCTCAGGATTTTGTGTGGAAGTCACCATCCCATATTTTGCAGGTCACACTGTAATTCATGATTGTTTTGTCAGGAGAAATATCTGTATGCCTGTTGATGAAGTCAATCCCACATGCAACTACATTCGTCGACATTTTACCGAGTGGCCTCATGGACTCAGCAAGATCACCCAGGTCGACGTACGTCGCTTCGCATTGTATGACCTTGGTTCTGTCCAAACATGAGCTGTATGAAAATGATATAACATGAAAGAATCATGTCTACTAAGTAAAAAAAAGAAATAAAATGTAAACGGATCATCGTCGATCTAGAAAGTAGAAAAAAGATGAATGGTAAAAATAGCAAAGCAAAATGAGAGGTTAGGTGGTGTGGTCATTACTTTTTCAGCTCCTTCATGTGCTTGCTGTTGGACCTCGCATTTCCAAATTGCTTGACAATATCGCACAACTGGTTCTGCTCCTTTGTGGCCTTGACTTTGGGCTCGTAGTCATCCGCGGGAGGTGGGTGAACTACCCTCTGCTGCCTCATAGAACCAGGGGTGGCACTTCTAATGGTATCCTCAGATACCGTCTCAGCAGTCACGTTGGAACTTGATTGCCCCTGACCTCGTGAGGACCTCCTCTGTAATGCTGCCTCCTCAATCGTGTGGTAAACTTCATCAAGTGACGGCGAAATCTCCTCAGGGGTGTCTGCAAGGATCAAAAAGTGGGTTAGGATGCCTGGAAAACAAAACAAATGTAGTGTGAAAATAAAAGGGGCATGATATGAAATGTAGGTACAAAAAGTAGGGAGTTGCCATGTGTAGGCAAATCCAGTTGCCATGTGTATTGCACTGTAGTTGCCATGTGAAAGCAAGTGCAGTTGCCTTGTTGTGTCAACTCCTGTTGCCATGTGGTTGCCGAATGAAAAATTCAGCATGGAAACAAAATTTGCAGGTCACATGCTGCAGTAAATCCAGTTGCCATGTGTAGTGCACTGTAGTTGCCATGTGGAAACGAGTATAGTTGCCATGTGTTTGCCGAATGGAAAATATAGCATGGCAACAAAAATTTAGGTGTCATGGTGCAGCAAATCCATTTGCCATGGCATCACATAACAGTTGCCATCACAAGTGAGAACCCCAAAAAAATTGCTTGGGACAAAAGTCAGACTACACAGATGTATACAAGAAAATGATAAACGCAGAAGAAATGTACCTTGGATGATCGGCTCTGCGAACTTGACAACCTTCCTGCCCTCGACCATTGGTTGCGCCATCATTGCGGTCATGCCTGCCGGGAAAGCAAAGGCAACTGGCGTAGGATCTTGCACCGCTGGTTGACCTTGACTGATGCCAAGGCTAAAGCTCGGTGGGGTGAAGGCCATTGGGTGCCTCTCCTACCTACTGGCCGCACCGCGAATAATTTGCGGGGCAGAATCCAAGGGTGAAAGATCGACAAACATTTCTGAATCGGCCGCTACAGAATCATCGGGCTTATTCGTAGGGTGGGGCATGCTGTCAGCGGTGCCGGTCGCAGATTTCTTGACAATCTTCTTGTTGGGGCTGTAGGGGACACCAACATTGACTGCGAGCTTACAAGTGTGCAGATTTAAGCTGGGGTTCTCCACACCGGGTAAAGATGCAGACTGCTCCGGACGTTCACCTCCATCAGTCGTGCCCGGCTTGAGACCTGGCTCAGTTGTACTCCGGTCTTCTGGTTTCTCCGTAACATTGCTTTTGGCATGTGGTGGGAACAGTGTGGACGCAGGAACATAACCAGAGTCATCTATGCTGCTCCTAGCTATAGCCGGTGCGTTGGATATGTCTATTGATTTCTTGCGGGGGCTACGACGCCTAGGCGGAGGACCAGCTCGCGAAACGGTCGCCTTAGCAACCTATGCACCACCAGAAACTGGAGCTGTTGTGCCAAGACTCTCACCTGTGGATGGCATATCATTGTGAACTGTCGCCTCAGCCACTTCTGTCATGGACACAGGAGTGCCACCGCCCACGCGCTTGGAATCCGTGTCAGATGAGCGGGAATCTTCCTTGCTTAGGTTGGTCTCGGGGGCGTCCACTTCAACACTTGCTAATCGGGTGGCATGGCTCACAGCAGCATCCTTCATTGCCAGCAGGGTGGGCAATATTTCAGTAGTCCTGGCTGATACCGACTCGTCACTCCCAGATGTACGGATGCCTGTTGTTTTAGCCTACACATCTGCAACCGGCGGAGATGGTCGGCCGCTTGCGTCAGAGCTAGTGGGAACAGTTGACGGTGCAACAGCAGTTTTGGCGACTAGTGCATCATGAACATCTGAGTTGCCACCTGTCGATAGCTTTGAATGAAGGCGTTCGAGTGGGTCCCTGATGATATGATTGGTTGCGCGTGTAGTAGTCTTCTTCACCCTGCGGAGAAAAAGCACATGAAAAGTATTAAGAAAATGACCAATTTTTTTTGCCATTGTAGCCATCTTAAAAAAATGAATGAAATGTGTGAAGTGCCAGGGTTGCCATTTAAAAACTAGTTCCGGGTGAGCACACAAGCCAATGAAAAGTTGGGTAGTTGCCATGTAGGTGGAATAAGAGTTGCCATATGGCATAGTTAGCAGTTGCCATGCAGAACAAGTAGGGGTTGCCATGGCAGCCATCTTGAAAAAATGAATAAAATGTCTGATGTGTCAGGGCTGTAGTTTCAAAACTAGATATTGATGAGCACACAAGCCAATGAAAAGATGGTAGTTGCCATGTAGGTGCATTAAGAGTTGCCATTTGGCCTAAATAACACTTGCCATGCAAAAACTAGCAGGAGTTGCCATGCAGTTAAAAAGAGAGAGATGATTGGAAAAAACAGCAGTTGCCATGTGGGACTGATGGCATTAGCCCATGTGGCAAGCTGAACAGCTGCATCGAAAAGCAAAAATATAGCACTGTGGCAATGAAAAGAACAGGGATAACCTACTTCTGGACTGGCTTCCTCAAGTCGGGCAACACGACAGGATCCCCGGTGTTGGACGTCGTCGTACGAGGAGATGACCTGGTGGAATGGGTGTCACCAGCAACGGCGGCACCCTTTTTCAATCGAGCAGAAACACGGGTTGGCGTTGGTGCTTGTTTCTTCATAACTGCTCGTCCACCAGCTGACGCCTCACTACACATATAAGAAAGTGGCAAAAAAAGATGCCAAGTGTCAGACACGAAAATCATTGCCACGCTTACCAAAGCAAATTCAAAAAAGGGTCAGTCTATTCAAAAAGATAGGCAAAACAAAACACTAAAAATAGAAGTCGAACCTCCTCCTAGCAACTACAGGATCGGTCCTATACCTCTTGTCAGGAGAGCCCTGCCCAACATCCTCTGGAGCCCTCTCCCTCTTTGATGGTGACACCCACTTGCCTCTCGCAGCTGTATGTTCTTTGACTTTCTCCGATGAGGGGACATCTGTTGTAGCCTTGCCCTTCTTACCGCCTTCACAAATTTCAACATGTTCATCATCGTCGGTGTCGCGCTGCATGTTTTCCATGACATCGCCATCGTCCTTGTTGAGAGCAGCATCTCCATCTAGTTCATCTTGTGTGTCAGGGAGCTCCTGGGAACTGTTGTAGTCGTACCGACCACGGCAACCAGTTGGCCGATGTGTCCGTTCTGCAACAAATGTTGTGAACTGCCTCGCGACCGCGTCTTTGTCAGAGCGATTGAGGAACGTCCAACCTTCAACCAACTTCCCGAGCAAGCCGGTCATTTCGGATGAAAACTGCCCAATTAGATGCTCGATAGGTGCCCTTGCCTGTGCACAAAACAAGAAGCGGCAGTAAGCAACCATATTAGAGTCATGCGCACAAGATCAAAATAAACCAAAGCAGCCATAGATATATATCATTGATTACCTTAGTAGGACAAGACGGAGCTGAGTGCACGCCCATCCACTTTCCAAAGTTTTGAGGCCCACCAAACACGATGTAGTCTATAGCATGCTTGGCCATTAGCTGGAAATAACCAAAAAACAGCTAGGATGTGAGAGAGAAAATAATGAACACAAACTAACAGTTCATGTATTACAAAAAAAAGAGGAATAGAGTAAGAGTTTCAGCATGGATGGAAGAGTTGCCATGTGGCGTGAGACATGGAGACCATGCGCAGACAGCCATGGCTAACAAGGTAGTCATCTCTTGTTAGCCACAGACAGTTGCCATATGAGGATTTTTTTTCATATGTTATGCAGTAATAAAATTGAAAGAATGTTGTGTAAAGAAACAAACCAGAACTAACCTGCAGTTTCCCATATTTCGTATCAGTTACCCTGTCTGCAGCAAGCACCACCTTGACAGCATCGTAAGTCCACGCAGAAATAGCAAACTTGTGTGTAGGCGGCTGTAAGTGCATCTAGTGCCCCTTAGTGATTTTGGTGTATTTAAGACTTATAGGTTAAGAGACTGATGCGTTTGTGAGTGTACACAGGTCTATAAGTCTATAAGGAGTTTGATATTTACCGAGAAAGTCGACCCCTAAAAATGAAGTTCTTCGACTGAAGACTTTGGATTTCTGAATACTTTCTGAAGACTTTGAAAGTGAAGAAATTGGTGTTGAAGACTTGGTAATCATTCGAGGAACATGAAGCGTGAAGACTTTTGTTTTTACTGTTTCATTTTTCTCTTTCTTGAGTCATAGGAAACACCGTACTGTTAAAGGGGGTAGAGGAAATACTAAGGAGAAATTTCCATGTGATGCTCAACTCAAAATCCTACACCTACCGATCCTTTCGAGTGAAGCCATTGGAAATCTTGCACAGTTCAGCCATATTCTTCAATGACAGAGACGAAGTTCTTCTGGTCTCTCAGGAATTTGTTCTGACTGAAGAGTTAGGAATTCGCCAGTGCGAATTACCTACCAAGTGAGGAACATGATAGCCCTGAGGAATTCGAACCTCAAATATTCCGACCGTTGCTGTGCTATGCGCCAGCTGTCCCAAAATATCTACCCACCTAACGGTCATATCAGACAAGGGCATTTATGTCTTATCATGCCTGGCTGCTCCCTAGGCTATAAATAGCCGCCCCCTTCAACCACTAGCTGGTTGGCTCCTCCGAGAGAAACTGACACTTGTCATTTGAGAGCAACCCATCCTCCGAGGACTTTGAGCGAAAATCATCAGGAAATCCCAAACCCAAACCTACAAAACCCCAAGTGATTGAGGATCATTGAAGAGATTGATCTTGCATGGATCCGACGCTTGTTTCCTTTGAAGACTGTGCTTCTTCCAGACGGTTAGGCGTCAAGGTCTAGAGCATCGAAGAGAAATTGTGAATCGCCGAGTGACCGAGTTTGTGAAGGTTCGGAAGTCACCTGAAGACTTACCATGAGTGATTGGGCGAGGTCTGTGTGACTTTAGCTCAAGGAGAAAACGGTGAGGACTGTGTGTCCGGGACTGGGTGTCCTCGAGTTTAAATACTCAGCCGCTCCAACCAGATGTACAACTTAGACAGCAGTTGGAACTGGTCTACCAAATCATTGTCTTCACCAAGCTAACTGGTTCTATCTCCTCAACTCTTTAAATTCCTCATGTATGTTGTTCTGTGTTTGTTCATATCTGTTTGAAGACTTTGACTGAAGATTTTCTCAATTTCCTTAGTTCTATTTCTTCAGTCTGATCGTCTTCTTCCTTATGTTATCATGTGTTTGCGCTTTCTGTACGCTATGCTTGTCTTCATTTCATCATGATGACTATGCTTGTGTTCTGTTATGTTCCTTTCTGAGTACTTATTCCGCTGCAAGTAGTTCTTCATTTAGGAATTTCCTCACCAGCAAATTCCTCAATGAAGAATTCATAAAAATCGCCTATTCACCCCCCCTCTAGTCGATATAACGCACTTTCAATTGGTATCAGAGCAAGGTACTCCCTTGTTCTGTGTGATTTTGGTTTAACCACCTGGAGTTCTAGTTATGTCGACCGCAGGTATGATCAAGGTCTCTGCTGGGTGTCCTACCTTCGATGGCACGGACTACCGCTACTGGAAGAATAAGATGTGAATGCATCTTGAAGCAATTGACAACGATCTCTGGTACGTTGTGGAAAATGGTGTTCCCTCAGTCACACCTTCTCTGAATGCTGCTGATGTGAAGAGATTCAAGCAACTCGATTCTCAAGCGAAAAATATCATATGTGGCCATCTGAGTAAAGGGCAGTATGGTAGAGTGAGTGCTTTGGAAACTACTAAACTCATCTGGGATAGGCTCTCCAAAGTAAAGAAGGAGTCTCAACTCAACGTGACTCTCGTGTTGACGTTCTTCGTAATCTCTTCAACCGCTCCAAAAGACTCGACAATGAAAATGTTCAGCAAACCTTCGATCGCGCACTGATATCTCAAATGAGCTTCAAGCGCTTGGCACCACTGACATCACCGACCATGAGGTGGTGAAGAAATTGCTGAGATCACTCGATTCTTCATTTGACACTCCAGCACTGATGATTCAAGAGTGTGGTGATTACAAGTCACTTGATCCCGCTGATATCCTCGAGAGGCTAAACACTCATGAGTTCCAGCTTGCTGAGAAGAGAGATCTCTATGGTCCGAGCTATGGCAAACCACGTGCTCTGAAGGCCAAGGCAATCTCTGAGTCTGAGGAAGAAGACTCTACAAGTAACCTTGGTGATCCTGAAGAACTGAGCCAGGAACTAGCACTGCTTGTGAAGAAATTTCAGAAGTTCTCAAGACGTGGTCGCTTTGGAAAATCCTCAAGGAGCAACGATTCCTCATCCAGTGACTGCAAGAAAAGGTTGTGCCACAAATGCAAGAAGCCTGGTCACTACATTCAAGATTGTCCTCAGTGGGACAAGGAATTAAAGAAGAAGAAATACAATGATTACAGTTCTGATGATGCGAAGAAGAAGAAGAAATCTTCAAAATCTTCATCATCAAAATCCTCAAAGTCTTCATCTCACAAGAAGAGCAGCTCCAAGAAGGCTCGGGCATTCATTGGCAAGGAAATGGATTCTGAGGCTGAATCTGAGGATCATGAGGAAGACGAGGCATCCGAGGAGTCTGAGTCTGGTGTGGCAAGTATAGCTCTTGCTACCGCATTTGTCAGCAAGTCTATCTTCAACGCTGAAGAAAATGGCAACACCAACAATGCTGATGAAGCCAATGATGACTATGCTCCCACCTATTGCTTCATGGCAAAGGGTGCCAAGGTAACTAAATACCCCTCCTCTGAATCAAGTGAGGATGAATCTGATGAAAATCTTAAGCCTAGCTACTCTAAACTTGCTAAAATTGCTGTGAAACAACAAAAGGCTATTGAAAAGCTTCAAAACATGCTTGACAAAAGTGATGATATGTTGGGTGATGAAATGGACCGCAGTAAAGATTTAACTGAAAATCTTCAGAGACTTCAGTCTAAGTTTGACAACCTTCAAAGTCGTCATAACACTCTCTCATATGATCATGAGAAGCTTTCCTATGAATTTCTTCAAAGAAAGCAAGATCTTGAGAATCTAAGAGTGTGTTATGAAGATCTTCAGAAGGAGCGTGATTCATTGCTTGCTCAACAAATCAGCGCTACTCAGGAAGAATTTGTTCCCCCATGTCTAAAGTGCATTGAACGTGAAACTGCTAATTCTTCACCTGAATGTTCAAATGCTTCAAATGTTACAAATTCTTCACCTGTCTCTGCTATCACTAATTCCTCATCTGAGGACATTGCTAGTACTACTAATGATGCAGGGGTGAAGGAATTGTACACAACAGGCATGTACAAAAGCCTCAAAGGGCATCAGATTCTTTGTGATGTGCTCAAAAAGCAGATCCTCAACAGAAACCCTAGGAAAGAGGGTATTGCCTTTGAGAGGAAACTCAATGCTGATGGAACAAATTGGAAGCCTGAGCAGTACCCCAAAACCTCATGGGTTGCTGCAAAGGGACCTCCAGTTGATCCATCCAACTTATCTGGCTTTACATGTGAATCTCCTCATTATTCTGATGAGTCATTTGACTCCAACTATAAACTGTTCAAAAATCAGAATGGTGAAGTATTTGCTAGATATGTTGGCACTAACTATAGGAACGGTTCCCCTATGAAGAAAATCTGGGTTCCCAAAAGTTATCTTGAAAGTCTTCAAGTGAATGTCCTCATGACACCACCTGTGAAGAATAGGAACCCCAGATCAAATTCTTCATATGGACCTAATTCTTCATATGGATCAAATTCCTCAAATGGATCAAAGTCCTCATATGATCATCATTGTGTTAACCCTTCTGTTTCGCAGGGTAGAGATAAGGGCTATGAATATATGCATTATTCTTCAAATCATTATGTTCATAAGTCCTCGAAGAATTTCTCTGCTTATTCATATGCTTACCCTAACCCCTCTTATGTGAAACAAAGTGGACTAGCTTCTATGCCACCTTTCTCATATGGTCCTCGCAGAGTGATGAATTCTTTGCCACCCCTTCAGATGTGGCTGGTGAAGAAAAAGAACTAATCTCTTAGGGTCAGGTCTCCAGTCGTGCTCAAAACGACTGAAGAATTTGATGGAGACTTGAGTTGCCTGAAAGGACGCGGGCTAATCATGAAGAAATGAATTTTCATTTCTCACGTCCTCATCATGTTTTATCTGTGCTATTGCTTGATGAAATTGAACTGATGATATTGATGTCATATTCTTCACTGATGAAGTATATGAGTTCGTAAGTTGCAATAATTCATCTGCAGGATGATCGGCCCAAAGCAAACGAGTGGCTCCTCGATAGTGGATGTACAAATCACATGACGGGTGACAAGAATCTATTGATGGATGCTCCTTTATCACCATCATATCTAAGCATATCATCTTCGCTGGCAAAGGCAAAAGTCAGGTATTGGGTCTAGGTGAGATTGCGATCTCAAAGGATCGACACATGGACAAAGTCATGCTTGTCGAGTCCTTAGGATACAACCTCATGTCTGTCTCAATGCTTTGTGATCTTGATATGGTTGTTTTCTTTGGAAGATATCGTTGTTTTGTGATCATGGAAGCTGACCATTCCAAAGTCTTCGAAGGCTTTAGGAGAGGAGATCTGTATATTGTTGATTTCTCTACAGGACCACAACCAGCCATGTGCTTACTTGCAAAAGCTTTAGAAAGCTTCAGAATGCTGGCATGAGGAATATGCATACGCTTGCGAAGAAGAAGCATGTCATTGGCATTGAGAATGTCAAATTCCTCAAGGATCACTTATGCGGAGCTTGTGAAGCTGGAAAGATGACAAAGGCCAAGCATCCAGCAAAGATTGTCATGACTACCACTCGTCCATTTGAATTGCTTCACATGGATCACTTTGGTCCTAATCATTATTCTGTTGTTTCAAATGATGCATCTCTATATGACTTTGTTATTGTTGATGACTATTCTCGTTACACATGGGTACACATTGTCACTTACAAACATGAAGTGCAGGAAGTCTTCAAACGACTTTCCTCGAGGGCTTCAACCAACTTTGGTGTGAAGATCAAGCACATCAGAACTAACAATGGAACCGAGTTCAAGAATTTTGGTCTTGCTGGCTATCTTGATGAACTTGGTATTACTCATGAGTTATCTACTCCTTATACACCTCAGCAGAATGGCGTCGTGGAGCGCAAGAACAGAACCCTCGCTGAATTGGCTCGCAGTATGCTTGATGAATACAAGACGCCTCGTCGTTTCTGGATTGAGGCAATTGATATTGCGTGCCACGTCATCAACACGGTATATCTTCACAAATTCTTCAAGAAAACTGCTTATGAACTCCTCACTGACAAAAAGACAAATGTGAGTTATTTCAAAGTCTTCGGTGCTAAATGTTGGATTAGAGATCCTCATCACACATCTAAATTCTCACCGAAAGCACATGAAGGTTTTATGCTTGGTTATGGAAAGGACTCACACACCTACAGAGTCTTCAACAATGTTCTTCACAAAGTTGTTGAAACTGTAGATGTGCGATTCGATGAAACTAATGGCTCGCAAAGAGAGCACCTACCTTCTGTGATAGATGAACCTGCACCTGAAGATTCTATCAAGTTCAAGGCTACTGAGGATGTCATTCCTACCGAAGAATCTGCTGAAGAATTCATTCCTGATCGTGATGATTACCAAGCTGGCGCACCTGAAGAAAATGGTGCTGAAGAAAATGCTCCTGAAGGGAATGCGGATCAAATTCCTCGAAGACAACCCACTCATCCTCGCATCGCTAATGAAGTGCAAATTGAGAAGATCATTGATGACATTGAAGCACCAGGTCCTCTCACTCGCTCAAAATCTTCACATTTATCTAACTTTTGTGGGCACTTTGCTTTTGTCTCTATCGTAGAGCCCACTAAGGTAGATGAAGCATTTCTGGAGCCTGAGTGGATTCAGGCTATGCAAGAAGAATTACATCAGTTCGAGCTCAACAATGTCTGGGAACTGGTCAAACGTCCAGATCGTCGCAAGCCCAACATCATTGGCACAAAGTGGATCTACCGCAACAAGCAAGATGAAAATGTCCTTGTGGTGAGGAATAAGGCACGGCTTGTAGCTCAAGGCTACACATAGGTTGAAGGAATTGATTTCGATGAAACTTTTGCACCTATTGCTAGACTTGAGGCTATTCGCATATTACTTGCTTACGCTAACCATCGTGATATTATCTTACAACAAATGGATGTGAAAAGTGCATTCCTCAATGGTAAGATTGAGGAAGAAGTATATGTTGCTCAACCCCCAGTTTTTGAAGATCCAAAGAATCCCGACAAAGTCTTCAGACTCAACAAGGCCCTGTATGGTGTCACGCCCAATATGCGATACTATCCTAAAGAGACTTGAAGGTCCCACCAAGGATAGAACCGCATATTGAAACGCTTTTGCAAGGTGGATATCATTACATCAACATTACATAATAGATGGGGATACATACAAAAGGCATACAATGCCACACGAATACAACATCATCATACATAAGATCAACATCCGACTATGGATGAAACACAAACAGAAGCTCAAACGACATCCACCCTGCTAGCCCAGGCTGCCGACCTGGAACCTATCCCCTGACCGAAGAAGCAGAAGAAGAACTCCAAAATACCAAACATCGCTCTCGCGTCATGAACATCGCATAACCTATACCTGCAACTATTGTTGTAGTAATCTGTGAGCCACGAGGACTCAGCAATCCCATTTCCATGGATATCAAGACTAGCAAAGCTTAGTGGGTAAGGAAGGGGTAAAGTGGTGAGGTTGTAGCAGCGACTAAGCATGGTGTGGTGGCTAACATATGCAAATAAGAGCGAGAAGAGAACAAACGGAACGGTCGTGAAGCTAGCAATGATCAAGAGGTGATCCTGAACTCCTACTTACGTCGAACATAACCCAAAAACCGTGTTCACTTCCCGGAGTCCGCCGAGAAGAGACCATCATGGCTACACACGCGGTTGATGCGTTTTAATTCGGATCTGGTGTCAAGTTATCTACAACCGGACATTAACAAATTCCCATCTGCCACATAACCGCGGGCACGTCCCTTGAAAGTTTATACCCTGCAGGGGTGTCCCAACTTAGCCCATGATAAGCTCTCGCGATCAACCAAGGATATTCCTTCTCCCAGGAAGACCCGATCAGTCTCGGAATCCCGGTTACAAGACATTTCGACAATGGTAAAACAAGACCAGCAAAGCCGCCCGATGTGTCGACAATCCCGATAGGAGTCGCACGTATCTCGTTCTCAGGACACACCGGATAAGCGAAGCATACAGGTACCGACGTATCCCAACTTGCCAAGGGATGGTCCCGCACGGTGCTCTAGTTTGGACCAATACTTAGACAAGCATTGGCCCGAGGGGGCTAAAATAAGATGACCCTCAGGTTAATTACTCCCAAGGGAAATGTATAGGTGGTAGGCAAATGGTAAAACCAATGTTGGGCCTTGCTGGAGGAGTTTTATTCAAGGGGAACTGTCAAGGGGGCCCATAAATCACCCAACCGCGTTAGGGATGCAAAATCCGGGAACATAATACCGATATGACGGAAACTAGGG
Organism: Triticum dicoccoides; assembly: GCF_002162155.2. Taxonomy (NCBI): domain Eukaryota; kingdom Viridiplantae; phylum Streptophyta; class Magnoliopsida; order Poales; family Poaceae; genus Triticum; species Triticum dicoccoides. Next base: position 587,942,663 of record NC_041381.1, read on the forward strand.
CGGCAAGAGTGGAACAAAACACCAGGCATAAGGCCGAGCCTTCCACCCTTTACCAAGTATATAGGTGCATTAATTAAATAAGAGATATTGTGATATCCCAACATAAACATAATCCAACATGGAGCAATCTTCATCTTCACCTGCAACTAACAACGCTATAAGAGGGGCTGAGCAAAGCGGTAACATAGTCAAGCAACGGTTTGCTAGGAAGGGTGAAAAGGTTAGAGGCTGACATGGCAATTTGGGAGGCTTGAAGAGCAAGTGATAGGTAGCGCAACATAGTGATAGAACGAGGCAACTAGCATAGCAATGATGTTGGGGAACGTAGTAATTTCAAAATTTTCCTACGCACACGCAATATCATGGTGATGCATAGCAACAAGAGGGGAGAGTGTGTCCACGTACCCTCGTAGACCGAAAGCGGAAGCGTTAGAACAACGCGGTTGATGTAGTCGTACGTCTTCACGGCCCGACCGATCAAGCACTGAAACTACGGCACCTCCGAGTTCTAGCACACGTTCAGCTTGATGACGTCCCTCGAACTCCAATCCAATCAAGTGTTGAGGGAGAGTTCCGTCAGCATGACGGCATGGTGACGATCTTGATGTTCTACCGTCGCAGGGCTTCGCCTAAGCACCGCTATGATATTATCGAGGTGGACTATGGTGGAGGGGGACACCGCACACGGCTAAGAGATCCAAAGGATCAATTGTTGTTGTCCTAGAGGTGCCCCCTGCCCCCGTATATAAAGGAGCCAGGGGGAGGGGTCGGCCGGCGAGGAGGGGCGCACCAGGAGGAGTCCTCCTCCCACCGGGAGTAGGACTCCCCCCCTTCCTTGTTGGAGTAGGAGAGAAGGAAAGAGGGGGAGAGGAGGAAGGAAAAGAGGGTTGCACCCCTTGTCCAATTCGGACCAGAGGGGGGCTGCGCGCCTCCTTCCTTTCGGCCTCTCTCCTCTATTCCCGTATGGCCCAATAAGGCCCATATACTCCCCGGCGAATTCCCGTAACTCTCTCGTACTCCGAAAAATACCCGAATCACTCGTAACCTTTCCGAAGTACGAATATAGCCGTCCAATATATCAATCTTTACATCTCGACCATTTCGAGACTCCTCGTCATGTCCCCGATCCCATCCAGGACTCCGAACTCCTTCGGTACATCAAAACTCATAAACTCATAATATAACTGTCATCGAAACCTTAAGCGTGCGAACCCTATGGGTTCGAGAACAATGTAGACATGACCGAGACACGTCTCCGATCAATAACCAATAGCGGAACCTGGATGCTCATATTGGCTCCCACATATTCTACGAAGATCTTTATCGGTCAAACCGCATAACAATATACGTTGTTCCCTTTGTCATCGGTATGTTACTTGCCCGAGATTCGATCGTCGGTATCTCAATACCTAGTTCAATCTCGTTACCGGCAAGTCTCTTTACTCATTATGTAATGCATCATTCCATAACTAACTCATTAGCTACATTTCTTGCAAGGCTTATATTGATGTGCATTACCGTGAGGGCCCAGAGATACCTCTCCGACAATCGGAGTGACAAATCCTAATCTCGAAATACGCCAACCCAACATGTACCTTCGGAGACACCTGTAGAGCTCCTTTATAATCACCCAGTTACGTTGTGATGTTTGGTAGCACACAAAGTGTTCCTCCGGTAAACGGGAGTTGTATAATCCCATAGTCATAGGAACATGTATAAGTCATGAAGAAAGCAATAGCAACATACTAAACGATCTAGTGCTAAGCTAATGGAATGGGTCAAGTCAATCACATCATTCTTCTAATGATGTGATCCCGTTAATCAAATGACAACTCATGTCTATGGTTAGGAAACTTAACCATCTTTGATTAACGAGCTAGTCAAGTAGAGGCAAACTAGTGACACTATGTTTGTCTATGTATTCACACATGTATTATATTTCCGGTTAATACAATTCTAGCATGAATAATAAACATTTATCATGAAATAAGGAAATAAATAATAACTTTATTATTGCCTCTAGGGCATATTTCCTTCAGTCTCCCACTTGCACTAGAGTCAATAATCTAGTTCACATCGCCATGTGATTTAACACCAATATTCACATCTGTATGTGATTAATACCCATAGTTCACATCGTCATGTGATCAACACCCAAAGGGTTTACTAGAGTCAATAATCTAGTTCACATCGCTATGTGATTAACACCCAAAGAGTACTAAGGTATGATCATGTTTTGCTTGTGAGAGAAGTTTAGTCAACGGGTCTGTCATATTCAGAGCCGTATGTATTTTGCAAATATTCTATGTCCACAATGCTCTGCACAGAGCTACTCTAGCTAATTGCTCCCACATTCAATATGTATCCAGATTGAGACTTAGAGTCATCTGGATTGGTGTAAAACCTTGCATCGTTGTAACTTTTTACGACGGGCTCTTTTATCACCTCCATAATCGAGAAACATCTCCTTAGTCCTCACTAAGGATATTTTTGACCGATGTCCAGTGATCTACTCTTAGATCAAAATTGTTTTCCTTTGTCAAACTCAGAGCAAGGTATACAATAGGTCTGCTTCACAGCATAGCATACTTTATAGAACCTATGACTGAGGCATAGGGAATGACTTTTCATTCTCTTTCTATTTTCTGCCATAGTCGGGTCTTGAGTCTTACTCAACTTCACACTTTGCATCATAGGCAAGAACTCCTTCTTTGACTGTTCCATTTTGAACTATTTCAAAAATTTATCAAGGTATGTACTCATTGAAAAATCATATCAAGCGTCTTGATCTATCTATATAGATCTTGATGCTCAATGTGTAAGCAGCTTCACTGAGGTCTTGCTTTGAAAAAACTCTTATTCAAGTATACTTTTATGCTATTCAGAAATTCTATATCATTTCCAATCAACAATATGTCATCCACATATAATATTAGAAATGCTACATAGCTCCCACTCACTTTCTTATAAATACAGGCTTCTCCAAAAGTCTGTATAAAACCATATGCTTTGAACAACTCATCAAAGCGTATATTCCAACTCCGAGATGCTTACCCCAGTCCATACATGGACCACTGGAGCATGCACACTTTGTTAGCACCTTTAGGATTGACAAAACCTTCTAGTTGCATCATATACAACTCTCCTTTAAGAAAACCATTAAGGAATGCAGTTTTGACATCGATTTGCCAGATTTCAGAAAATGTGGCAATTGCTAACATGATTCGGACAGACTTAAGCATCACTACAGTTGAGAAAATCTCATTGTAGTCAACACCTTGAACTTGTCGAAAACCTTTTTGCGACAAGTCGAGCTTTGTAGATAGTAACACTACTATCAGCATCTCTCTTCCTCTTGAAGATCCATTTATACAATATGGCTTGCCGATCATCCGGCAACTCCACCAAAGTCCACACTTTATTCTCATACATGGATCCCATCTTAGATTTCATGGCCTCAAGCCATTTCGCGGAATCTAGTCTCATCATCGCTTCCTCATAGTTCGTAGGTTCATCATGGTCTAGTAACGTGACTTCCAGAACAGGATTACCATACCACTCTGGTGCGGATCTTACTCTGGAAGACATACGAGGTTTGGTAGCAACTTGATCTGAAGTTTCATGATCATCATCATTAGCTTCCTCACTAATTGGTGTAGGAATCACAGGAACTGATTTCTGTGATGAACTACTTTCCAATAAGGGAGAAGGTACAATTACCTCATCAAGTTCTACTTTCCTCCCACTCACTTCTTTCGAGAGAAACTCCTTCTCTAGAAAGGATCCATCTTAGCAACGAATAACTTGCCTTCGGATCTGTGATAGAAGGTGTACCCAATAGTTACCTTTGGGTATTCTATGAAGACGCACTTCTCCGATTTGGGTTTGAGCTTATCAGGTTGAAACTTTTTCACCTAAGCATCACAGCCCCAAACTTTAAGAAACGACAACTTTGGTTTCTTGCCAAACCACGGTTCATAAGGCGTCGTCTCAACGGATTTTGATGGTGCCCTATTTAAAGTGAATGCAACTGTCTCTAATGCATAACCCCAAAACTATAGTGGTAAACCGATAAGAGACATCATAGATTGCACTATATCCAATAAAGTATGGTTATGACGTTCGGACACACCATTAAGCTGAGGTGTTCAAGGTGGCATGAGCTGTGAAACTATTCCACATTGTTTTATATGAAGGCCAAACTCGTAACTCAAATATTCTTCTCCACGATCAGATCGTAGAAACTTTATTTTCTTGTTACGATGATTCTTCACTTCACTCTGAATTTCTTTGAACATTTCAAATGTTTCAGACTTGTGTTTTATTAAGTAGATATACCCATATCTGCTCAAATCATCTGTGAAGGTCAGAAAATAACGATACTCGCCACGAGCATAAACACTCATTGGATCGCATACATCGGTATGTATTATTTCCAATAAATCAGTAGCTCGTTCCATTGTTCCGAAGAACGGAGTTTCAGTCATCTTGCCCAAAAGGCATGGTTCGCAAGCATCAAATGATTCATAATCAAGTGATTCCAAAAACCCATCGGCATGGAGTTTCTTCATGCGCTTTACACCGATATGACCCAAACGGCAGTGCCACAAATAAGTTGCACTATCATTATCAACTTTGCATATTTTGGCATCAATATTATGAATATGTGTATCACTATGATCGAGATCCAACAAACTGTTTTCATTGGGTGTATGACCATTGAAGGTTTTATTCATGTAAACAGAACAACAATTATTCTCTGACTTTAAATGAATAACTGTTTTGCAATAAACATGATCAAATCATATTCATGCTCAACGCAAACGCCAAATAACATTTATTTAGGTTTAACACTAATCCTGAAAGTATAGGGTGTGTGTGATGATGATCATATCAATCTTGGAACTACTTCCAACAATCATAGTCACTTCACCCTCAACTAGTCTATGTTTATTCTGTAACTCCTGTTTCGAGTTACTAATCTTAGCAACCGAACAAGTATCAAATACTCAGGGGCTACTATAAACACTAGTAAGGTACACATCATTAACCTGTATATCAAATATACCCTTGTTTACTCTGCATCCTTATTATCTACCAAATATTCAGGGTATTTCCGTTTCCAGTGACCATTTCCTTTGCAGTATAATCACTTAGTTTCAGGCTTTGGTCCAGCTTTGGGCTTCTTTGCGGGAGTGACAACTTGCTTGCCATTCTGCTTGAAGTTCCCTTTCTTTTCCTTCCCCTTTTCTTGAAACTAGTGGTCTTGTCAATCATCAACACTTGATGCTCTTTTCTTGATTTCTACCTTCGTCGATTTCAGCATCACGAAGAGCTCGTGAATCGTTTTCGTCATCCCTTGCATTATAGTTCATCACGAAGTTAGAAGTAACTTGGTGACGGTGACTAGAGAACTCTGCCAATCACTATCTTATCTGGAAGATTAACTCCCACTTGATTCAAGCGATTGTAGTACTCAGACAATCTAAGTACTTGCTCACTAGTTGAGCAATTCTCCTCCATCTTTTATGCGAAGTATTTCTCAGAGGTCTCATACCACTTGACACGGGTATGAGTCTGAAATACCAATTTCATCTCTTGAAACATCTTATATGTTCCATGATGTTTCAAAAACGTTCTTGTAGTCCCGGTTCTAAGCCATAAGGCATGGTGCACAAAACTATCAAGTAGTCATCATATTGAGCTAGCCAACCGTTCATAACGTCTGCATCTGCTCCTGCAATAGGTCTGTCACCTAGCGGTGCATTAAGGACATAATTCTTCTGTGCAGCAATGAGGATAAACCTCAGATCACGGACCAAGTCTGCATCATTGCTACTAACATTTTTCAACTTAGTTTTCTCTAGGAACACATATAAAAACATAGGGAAGCAAAAACATAGGGAAGCAACAACGCGAGCTATTGATCTACAACATAATTTGCAAAATACTACTAGGACTAAGTTCATGATAAATTAAAGTTCAATTAATCATATTACTTAAGAACTCCCACTTTGACAGACATCTCTCTAGTCATCTAAGTGATCACGTGATCCAAATCAACTAAACCATGTCCGATCATCATGTGAGATGGAGTAGTTTTCAATGGTGAACATCACTATGTTGATCATATCTAGTATATGATTCACGTTCGACCTTTCGGTCTCCGTGTTCCGAGGCCATATCTGTATATGCTAGGCTCGTCAAGTTTAACCTGAGTATTCTGCGTGCGCAACTGTTTTGCACCCGTTGTATTTGAACATAGAGCCTATCACACCCGATCATCACGTGGTGTCTCAGCACGAAGAACTTTCGCAACGGTGCATACGCAGGGAGAACACTTCTTGATAATTAATGAGAGATCATCTTAAAATGCTACCGCCGAACTAAGCAAAATAAGATGTATAACAGATAAACATCATATGCAATCAAAATATGTGACATGATATGGCCATGATCATCTTGCGCCTTTGATCTCCATCTCCAAAGTACTGACATGATCTCTATCGTCACCGGCACGACACCATGATCTTCATCATCTTGAGCTATATCAATGTGTCGTGACATGGTCGTCTCGCCAACTAGTGCTCTTGCAACTATTGCTATCGCACAGCGATAAAGTAAAGCAATTATTTGGCACTTACATCTTATGCAACAAAGAGACAACCATAGGGCTTCTGCCAGTTGCCGATAACTTCAACAAAACATGATCATCTCATACAACAACTTATATCTCATCACGTCTTGACCATATCACATCACAACATGCCCTGCAAAAACAAGTTAGACGTTCTCTACTTTGTTGTTGCAAGTTTTACGTGGCTGCTACAGGCTGAGCAAGAACCGTTCTTACCTACGCATCAAAACCACAATGATAGTTCGTCAAGTTAGTGTTGTTTTAACCTTCACAAGGACCGGGCGTAGCCACACTTGGTTCAACTAAAGTTGGAGAAACTGACACCCGCCAGCCACCTGTGTGCAAAGCACGTCGGTAGAACCAGTCTCGCGTAAGCGTACGCGTAATGTCAGTCCGGGCCGCTTCATCCAACAATACCGCCGAACCAAAGTATGACATGCTGGTAAGCAGTATGACTTGTATCGCCCAGAACTCACTTGTGTTCTACTCGTGCATATAACATCAACGCATAAAACCTACGCTCTGATACCACTATTGGGGAACGTAGTAATTTCAAAATTTTCCTACGCACACGCAAGATCATGGTGATGCATAGCAACGAGAGGGGAGAGTGTGTCCACGTACCCTCATAGACCAAAAGCAGAAGCGTTAGAACAACACGGTTGATGTAGTCGTACGTCTTCAGGCCCGACCGATCAAGCACCGAAACTACGGCACCTCCGAGTTCTAGCACACGTTCAGCTCGATGACGTCCCTCGAACTCCGATCCAGCCGAGTGTCGAGGGAGAGTTCCGTCAGCATGACGGCGTGGTGACGATCTTGATGTTCTACCGTCGCAGGGCTTCGCCTAAGCACCGCTATGATATTATCGAGGTGGACTATGGTGGAGGGGGACACCGCACACGGCTAAGAGATCCAAGGGATCAATTGTTGTTGTCCTAGAGGTGCCCCCTGCCCCCGTATATAAAGGAGCCAGGGGAAGGGGTCGGCCGGCCAGGAGGGGCGCGCCAGGAGGAGTCCTCCTCCCACTGGGAGTAGGACTCCCCCCCCCCTTCCTTGTTGGAGTAGGAAGAAGGAAAGAGGGGGAGAGGAGGAAGGAAAAGAGGGCTGCACCCCTTGTCCAATTCGGACCAGAGGGGGGCTGCGCGCCTCCTTCCTTTCGGCCTCTCTCATATATTCCCGTATGGCCCAATAAGGCCCATATATTCCCCGGCGAATTCCCGTAACTCTCCGGTACTCCGAAAAATACCCGAATCACTCGGAACCTTTCCGAAGTTCGAATATAGTCGTCCAATATATCAATCTTTACATCTCGACCATTTCGAGACTCCTCGTCGTGTCCCCGATCTCATCCAGGACTCCGAACTCCTTCGGTACATCAAAACTCATAAACTCATAATATAACTATCATCGAAACCTTAAGCGTGCGGACCCTACGGGTTCGAGAACAATGTAGACATGACCGAGACATGTCTCCGGTCAATAACCAATAGCGGAACCTGGATGCTCATATTGGCTCCCATATATTCTACGAAGATCTTTATCGGTCAAACCGCATAACAACATACGTTGTTTCCTTTGTCATCGATATGTTACTTGCCCGAGATTCGATCATCGGTATCTCAATACCTAGTTCAATCTCGTTACCGGCAAGTCTCTTTACTCGTTACGTAATGCATCACTCCGTAACTAACTCATTAGCTACATTGCTTACAAGGCTTATATTGATGTGCATTACCGAGAGGGCCCAGAGATACCTCTCCGACAATCGGAGTGACAAATCCTAATCTCAAAATATGCCAACCCAACATGTACCTTCAGAGACACCTGTAGAGCTCCTTTATAATCACCCAGTTACGTTGTCACGTTTGGTAGCACACAAAGTGTTCCTCCGGTAAACGGGAGTTGCATAATCCCATAGTCATAGGAACATGTATAAGTCATGAAGAAAGCAATAACAACATACTAAACGATCAAGTGCTAAGCTAACAGAATGGGTCAAGTCAATCACATCATTCTTCTAATGATGTGATCCCATTAATCAAATGACAACTCATGTCTATGGTTAGGAAACTTAACCATCTTTGATTAACGAGCTAGTCAAGTAGAGGCATACTAGTGACACTATCTTTGTCTATGTATTCACACATGTATTATGTTTCCGGTTAATACAATTCTAGCATGAATAATAAACATTTATCATGAAATGAGTCCATGAAGAAGATGAACGGATGAAGCCGAACCAAGCGTAGACGAACGAATCCTCACGATCGCAACGAAACATGAACTATCGAGAAGAAGCACACAACATGGTAAACACACCACACAAGAACAAGGCATGATGCTCAACCAAGTATGATGCATGACAAGGCTAAATGAAGCTACTCATGGCAAGAGATGATGCAAAACAAGAGCAACACATCAAGGCAAGTTTAAATGAGACCGGAAACAACATATAACAATTCCAATAAGTCCTCATATGCAAATTTAGAAATTGGTCCAGAACTGAATAAACCATATGTTCAAGTTGTTAAACAGCAAGTTAAAATGCACCAAGATGATCTACACGAGATTCTAGTCAAGTTGCATATAAAGTTCATTAGATTTGGAGCTACGACCTAGAAGATATGAGCAAAACAAGTTAAACATGGCATTGATGCAAAATGCATGCAAACATCAAGCAAACACCTCAAAAAAAGGATGCAACATGATAATATGAAACTACATGCAAAGTCAAACAAGTTTCATATAGAGCACACTCAAAACGGAGCAACGGTTCAACACATACACATGAAACAAGTTTAAAGGACAAGCTGTCCAAAACAGCAACTAGGCATATTGCAAGCACCAAAACAACATGCTACAGTACCACAATATGAAAACAAAAGGCATGGACATGATGTACAGGTAATGCATGACAAAACATGAACACTGAGCTATCTCCAGAAATCACTAGAACATGCTCCAAAGGACATGGCAAGATTGCAAATAATAACAGTTTCAAACTTGGCAGAAACAACATCAGGTTGCAATGTTTAGAGCTATCAAACAACATGCTACAAGAACTTATCATGGAAAAAAAGCCATGGCATGAACCTACTAATTGCATAGAACAAAAGTCCCTTACTGGCCTAATTCCAAAAATCAACAGAAAACATGGTAGCATCTATGCAAACATGGTAAATAATATGACAGATTCAGACATGGCAGGAACAACAATAAGTAGGCATGTTGGTGAGCTTGTACCACTCACCAAAGATCAATACATGGCATGACAAGGTGACCAACAGCAATATGACATGTTTATGAAGCTAAGCATGGCAAGAGCAAGTTCATAGGGTGCATAGATCACTAGCAAAGCTCATGACAAAACTAAACATAATGTTAACAGGCTGACAGAAACATTATTTAGCAATTTGAGAGCAAGATTACAACAAGCTACAGCAGGCTACAAATGCAACCAAAGCCATGGATGTATAGATCATGACATGTATAACGAAACATCCTTAGTGAACATCTCCAAATTATGCATAAACTGACTTGTAGCAGCAGGTTTACATAGCATCATGATTTAACAGATTCAGCCTAGCAAAACAGCAACAGCAAGTACCCTACTTCACGAGCTCGATGCACTCACTACAAGAATCACAAAAATACATGGATTGCACCACTTTAAAGATGGCATGACATAGTTCAAAACACATGTAGACATCAAGCTCATAGGATGCACACACAAAATGCAATGAAAAAGACAAATCACCAAGTTCTGTTAACAGAGAGCAGTCAACATCATATAGCACTCTTGCAACGATGATTCAGGCATCAAGATGAACTCAAACAAACATGGCCCAATGTGAAAAAATTAGGAGCATCTCACAATGAACATTTGGATATATCATGCGCATGAAACGGAGCAGTATGCAGAGAGTTATGGCAGGTCAAACATAGCATCAGAAAGTAGGAAAACAGGGACTCAGAAAATATACCACTCCGATCTAGGGTTGCACGGATTTCGATGCAGCACGGATCTCGCCGGAGGAACTCGCCGGAGAGCGGCCGGAGACGAGGAGGAGGACGGATCTGGGGCGCGGGGCGGTGCGCGGGCGCGTGGGGCGGCGCTGGTCAGCGCGGAGGCCAAGGACGGGATGGCGACGGAGGAGCTGCGACGGGCCGGCAGGCGGCGCGACCGGAGCCGATGGAGACGACGATCCTCGGCGGGCGGAGGCGGCGCGGGGCCGGCGGCGCTCGAGGCCGGCGGGGCAGGACGCCGGCGGAGGGCGGCGA
>NC_041381.1:587953901-587994503 GCF_002162155.2 Triticum dicoccoides
GCGGTGGCCAGGGTCCACGTGGCGGCGCGCCACTGGCTGGGAGCGGCGGCGGGATTTCGTCCGGTCCGGGACGGACATGTCCGGCAGCGTAGAGGGGAAGAGGCTAGGGTTAGGGTGGAAATCATCCGCGAATTTCGGGGGGAGGGGCTAATTTATAGATAGAGGGAGCTAGGAGACTCCAAATGGAGTGTGGTTTTCGCCCACATGATCGTGATCGAACGACTGAAAGCATGGAGGGGGGTTGGATGGGTTATTGGGCCACTTTAGAGGGGTGTTGGGCTGCACACAAAAGAGGCTTTTACGGTTACCCGGTTAACCGTTGGAGTATCAAACGGACACCAAATGGCCCGAAACTTGACAGGTGGTCTACCGATAGTGTACCAAGGCTGCTTGGCAAATCACGGACCCTTCCGAGAATGTTTAACACCCGCTCACGAAAAGAGACAAGAAGGGGACACCGGATGACATAGGAGTGTCGGATTGCAAAACGGACAACGGGGAAAATGCTCGGATGCTTGATACGAACACGTATGCAAAATGAGATGCACATGATGACACAATGCAGATGATGACATGGCAAAATGCAACACGCAAGCAGCTGACATGGCAACGACGGCGAATAACTAGAAGACACCTGGCGCATCGAATCCGGGGCGTTACATATGGCCTCAAGCAAGCCCCACGGGCGTGGTATGACACTTTGAAGGAATTCTTCATGAAGAATGGCTTCAAACCCGGTTCACTCGACCCAACTCTTTTCACTAAATCTTATGATGGTGAACTGTTTGTGTGTCAAATATATGTTGATGATATTATCTTTGGCTGTACTGACCAACGTTATAGTGATGAATTTGCGTATATGATGAGTGAAGAATATCAAATGTCTATGATGGGAGAATTGAAATTATTTTTAGGGCTTCAAATTCATCAACAGCGCAATGGTATATTCATATCACAGGAGAAATACCTCAAAGAAGTATTGAGGAAATTCGGCATGCAAGATTGCAAAGGGGTCAAAATTCCAGTGCCCACAAATGGCCATCTATGCACTGATGAAAATGGTCAAGGCTTCGATCAAAAGGTATACCGCCCATGATTGGCTCTTTATTGTACCTATGTGCATCTAGGCCAGATATTATGCTTCGTGTTTGCATGTGTGCCCGATTTCAAGCTTCACCAAAGGAATCACACCATAAGGCTGTGAAGCATATTCTTCAATATCTAGCTCACACACCAACACTTGGATTATGGTATCCCAAGGGCTCTTCATTTGATCTCGTTGGATATTCAGACTCTAACTATGATGGCGGTCGTGTGGACCGCAAGTCAACGTCAGGCACTTGCCATTTCCTCGGACAATCTTTGGTCTGTTGGTCCTCGAAGAAACAGAATTGCGTATCTCTCTCCACTGCAGAAGCTGAGTACATTGCTGCTGGATCATGCTGTGCTCAATTATTATGGATAAAGCAAACTCTCAAGGACTATGGCATCAACATGAAGAATGTGCCTCTCTACTGCGACAATGAGAGCGCAATCAAGATTTCTTGCAACCCAGTTCAGCAATTGAAGACAAAGCACATCCAGATTCGTCATCATTTTCTTCGCGATCATGTGTTGAAGGGCGATATCTCCATCTGCCATGCAAGAACTAAAGATCAGCTGGCTGATATTTTCACTAAGCCCTTGGATGAGAAGAGATTTAGCAAGTTGCGGTGTGAGCTAAATATTCTAGAATCTTTGAATGTTCTCTGAAATAGGACACTCATCCTAACACTTATGCTAACTTGATGACATAGATGCGCAACACACGAAGTAACATTTTTCTTCAATCAATGAAGGCTAACCCACTAAGTGTGAAGAAATTAATGAAGGAATTGATTCTCAGAGCCCTATGACAATTGTACGCGGTGTATGAAATCGGCTTTCTTATACGGAGGGTTACGCCACCACCCAAAGTTGAAAATCTTCAATTTGAGTTTTTCTTCGTTTTTGAAATTCCTCAGTTTTTCAAATTCTTCAACTTGAAATGTCTTCACTATTTCCTTCGTTTGTCTTCAGTTGAATATATATATATATATATATATATATATATATATATATATATATATATATTTATATTTATATATATATATATATATATGAGTTTATGTCCTCTACAGCATTCACTTATTGCTAATTCTTCAAGTTGACTTTTTCCGCTAAGTGAATGTGATCGGACCCTTTTCCCCTCTGTGTTGAACTCAATCCAATCTTTTCACAAATTCTTCATGTGCGTTCTGATTTGAAACTCGTTCAAAATCTTCACTGTGTCCTTGACAACTGAAGAAATTGAGAACGGTAACTTAAAACTTATCTTATCTAAATTTTCAGCTTTGCCACTCAAACCGTTCCGCTTCTCACGACAAATACTTATCTATTCACCCATGATCCTACATGATTGCCACCTCACAGTACATGGGTGACACATGTCATGTGAATGGGAAAAGCCAGGGGCACGTTCGTTTGAAATCCTCGGGCGCACAGTTTTTCACTACCGCTATAAATACCCATGTCTTCTCCTCACTTCAGTTTTACTCCGCTCGACCTCTCTCTCCCGCTCGAGCTTCCCAAACCCTAGCGTCTCCGCTGCTTCATTGTCGCCGGTGAGGAAGAGCTTCACTGCCTCGACCTCGTCGTCGTCGTACTCGCGCCGGTTGTAGATCTCTTCACTCCGCCGCCGCCGTAGTCGTCTTCCTCTGCCAAGTTAGGGCGTGGAAGATCTGAACGGACGAACTTCACCTCAACACTTCCCAGTTCATCGTGTTCTTCACTTCGGGTAATTAAAAGTTACTTTTATTGCCCGCCTTGATTCATGTGTTTTCCTAAAAATCTTCAAAGATTTTTATTCTTCAAACCTTCACACACTAAACACCTCACATGTTATCTGTTCTTGATTCGTTTCTCTAAGCAATGATTTTCTTCAAGATTCCTAAATTGTGTGGATTTCCAAATCTGTACAACTCTGGAACCTAAGATAAAGAACGCTTAGTGAAATTCTTCAAGACTCATCGGTCAAATTCCTCAAACCTATTCTCCTTTTAAAAAATCTTCTGAGAACGCATATGACCTCTCCACATACCTCGCAACTATACTCTGTTCACGGGTACAAATGTCCGCTGCTGAATCACTAGGTTCTCAGCAACTTAACTCATTTGCAGCATTCCTCGAAGAAAAGTTGCATACATCTTCAGAAACTTCAGTTGTTAATCCTCAGCTGAAGAAAATGGCTGACGGCAAGAAGCCACAGAAGGGAGGAAAAAGGCATGAGGTCAACACAATGTTTGAAATCTCTGATAATATCTATGCTGGATATTGCACTCCAGATGAGGCCAAGTTTGGCAAGGAGGACAAGAATCAGCGCAAAGTGCGAATACAACGAATTGAGAGGAGATGGGCACGAGAATGGAGGGAGTACAGGTATGTTACTCCCAAGTACATGAAGAAATTCGCGCTCAATCCTCCATGCTCAAGACCTCCATTGAGGCCTGGCCAACTGGCGGATCCCACCAGCCTCAAGCGCGGTGAGGACTATGCTACTGAATGGGCTAGGCGCCAGGCCAAACTAGCCAAGCAAGCAAAAGAGGCAGTGAGGAAATTCAATGAAGATTCTTCTGCTGCTGCTAACGCTGCTGAGGCCTCTGGCAGTAAGCCCAGAAAGGCCATGCCAAAGAAGCCTGCCCACAAGTCCAGTGCTTCTCCTTCAATGCCCTCACGGCCAAGCTCCTCAGCAATGCCCTCACGGCCAGCATCTTCAATGCCCTCACGGCAAATTCCTCAGTCTGCTCCTCCTCCTCCGACAAAGTCTTCGGCTGCTCCGAAAAAATCTTCGGCACCTGTGCATCTTGCCACGTGCCAAAGGACTCAAGACTTCTCTATTGCCTCAGGAGCATCTGCAAGCTCCTCGGCTGCTCGACCTTCCTCAGCTGGTCCCTCACTGCTGAAGAAAAAGGCCACTGCTGGACGAGGTATTCGACCAAGTCCTCAAAAGAAGCAAGTCGCTTTCCAAGTGCCCTCTGATGATGATGAGGCGGATGATGATGAACTTGCTGAAATCATCAAAGACAGGCAAGCAAGGGCCGCTAGAGCCAAAGGCAGCAATGTGCCACTACTTTTGGATCTCAAGTTGATCCTCGATTTCATCGATGGCACAAGGACCCAGCTACACCTTTGCCGGAGATGAACCTCACTCCTGGTCAAAGCCATGTTCTCACTCACTTCATTGAGGAAGAGAAATGGAAATATGATGAAGGACGAAGGCTGAAGAAAGCGCAATACAAGAAACAGCGCTACCTCAAGGATAATGTCCTCACTCTTACCCCTGAACAACTCATTGTTGTACAAGCTGAAATCAAGCAACTGAGTGATGATTTCAATCGGTATCATGTTGATTGGAAGGGAGCAAAGGTTCATTTTGTCAATTTGACAAAGACTTTCTCTTCAACTGCCACTGCGTCGGTGCATGTTAAAATTCCTCAGGCTGAAGAATCTGCTCAGCCCACTAAAGAACATGCCAGCACCACTGATGTCAGTATGGCTGCTGAAGAAAATGAGAGTACCAGGGCTGATGACTCCATTCCAGCCGCTGATGATATTGCCAGGGCATCCACTAGTGATGCGCCTGAGGAAAGTGAACAAGCCAGGGCAACTGCAACAATTGTGCCTGAAGAAAATGCACCTCCTGCGCCTACACCAACTCCTATCCTTCCATCCGCTCTTGATGTGAAGAAGACCAAGGCTGCAGAACGTGCAGTGATGAAGAAAAGGAAGGCATCAACTTCATCAAATTCTTCAGCTCCGAAGAAGATGAAGACCCTGATCAGTTCAATTGACAATCCAATTGATGTCATTCCCGTCTCATCAATGCCATCAAAGGACCTTGTTCCTTTTGGTGAAGAATATGATATTCCCGAGGAATCTGATGAAGAAACTCCATCTGCTGCTTCGACAGAGCAGTTGGACGAAGAAATTGAAGTGGATGAGATCCCTTCCACCCCAGTCATTTCCTCACATGTGCCTCAGTTCACTGTAGAAGAGGCAGGTGTTGAAGAACTTGAAGATGAGGATGTGGACATCGGATGTACCACACCAGTGCTCAATGATGACTTTTGGGAAAGTCAGCACCCCAATTCTCCACTTTTCACTCCTCTCCAAGTTGTTCCTCAGTCCCCAGTCGCTACAGAAGTACAAGTGGAATCTGATGAACATCGTGCAACCCCGTCCGTCCATGAGGAAATTCCAGCCACTAGCGCTGATGAAAATGTCAATGAAGAAGTGATGACTCAGTCTGCAGATGTAGAAGAAACTGAAATTCCTCAGCATGAGGAACCTGAGATTGCGATTCCTAAGGTGATACTGCAAATCACTGACACTCCTCAGCCCAAGCCAAAGAATCCCTTCTCCAAGAAGCCAAAATTCAAGGCTGATGATTTCTTCGGCGAGCACGTATTCTTCACTGAGTTCAACCCTTATGACAATGCTCGTCTTAGAAGGAAGCATTTCTGGACTGCCAGCCAGGCAAACTTTTATTCCTCAGTTCTATTTGACAAGGACAAAGTCTTCGATCATGAGCACATTCCTCACGTGGACATGGAATCTATGCCATGCTTCACGCCGTTTCTCAGTATGCTTCACGATACAGGCTTGCTGAATTTCTGCACTGACATCGTTGATTGGAATGAAGAGCTTATTCTTCAGTTCTACGCAACTTTGCATATCACAGGCGATGCTGCTGACATCAACACATGGGTGTTGGACTGGATGACTGAAAACACTCATTACAAGGCACCAGCCTCTGAATTGCTTCATGCCTTGCCAATCAGTCCTCCACCAGAAGGCGCTCGCTGTCTGTATGATGAACCTGAACTTACTGATCATTATATGCAAGTGCTAATGAAGCCGCTGAAGCTTGGACAAGCTCAAAGGACCAAATTCCTCGTGAAGGATTTGCTCTATGTGCCCAGAACCATATACCGCATTCTGACGAAGACTATGAGCCCAATCAAAGGACATGATTCTTCAGATGAAGAAATTATGGGGATGATGAAGAATATGCTCTTCAACATCATGCATGGTATTCCTATCAATTACCATGATTTCTTCATGAGGACTCTTGCAAACGTTGCACTTTCTCAATTTGAGCTGAAGCCTTACGCGCCGTGGATCATGAGATTCCTCAGAACAAGGTCTTCACTCAACTACAAGGCTGATTTTCAGAATCACCTCAGCTACTTGCCCCCAATTGAAGTCCTCAAGCGAACAATTTCCTCATCTGATGAGAAGGGCAAGTCACCAGCTCTGATCAATGAAGGCACTCGTCCATTGGATGGTCAGTTCCGCAAAGCTGCATCTTATTCCACCAATGATGACTATGCCACACATGATTCTGCTGCCAATGCTCCAAAGTCAAGTCCTCAAGCTACTGCTCCACGTGTGATGACTGACCGTGAACTGCTCATAAGTCTTCACCAGAAGGTCGATCGGAATCACAAATGGGTTAAGCGTCAGTTTGGCTCTATTCTTCACAACATGACTTCTACACATAATGCGGTGAAGAAAAACCACTACTACCTCCATGAAGTGTTTGATCGCACCTGGGCAATTCTGTCTCATCTATATGGTGTAGAAGATCTGAAGCAAATGGGCTTCAAGGAAGACTTTGAATGGTATGCACCTCCTCCGAAGAAATTCAAGAAGGTCGAGGTTCCTTCCTTGGTGGCCAGCTCATATTCTTCATCACGCACCACGGACGAGAATGAAGATTTGGACGACACTGCAGCAGGCCCTACAACGACTCAAGACCCTGACAACGCTGGCGCTCCTCCATCATCATGATATTCTTCAGGGGCGTTAGTCCTCAGTTTCAACCCTTTTGGTCATTTGATGGCAAAGGGGGAGAAATTTGAGTTAGTCTTCAAGCAGGTCTATATATGGGCGTTTTTTGCTAAGTTACAACTCTCGTTCTTCTGATGACTTTGCTGAATCGAGTTGTAATCTTAAACTCTATGGTGGCTTGATACTTTTGTTGTGTTCCTCTGCATGCTTATTCCTCATTAATGTTAATGCACGCATGCTGAATCACATTAGTCACCGTATTTCATCATGCATTTCAAATTCCTCATATTATATGTCAAATGCGTGTATGAATTACAAGGTATAGGGGGAGATCTCCATGATTATACTCTTCAAGTGTGCATTGCTTCAAAAGCAAATACCTCATGATGCACATCTTCAGGGGGAGTTCTTCTATATTTTGCAATCAAATTCCTCAATATCAGTATTTACACTTCACATGTTTATCCCCGTTGAAAACTTAACCTATATTGTCATCAATCACCAAAAAGGGGGAGATTGTAAGTGCATCTAGTGCCCCTTAGTGATTTTGGTGTATTGAAGACTTATAGGTTAAGAGACTGATGCATTTGTGAGTGTACACGGGTCTATAAGTCTATAAGGAGTTTGATATTTACAGAGAAATTCGACCCCTAAAAATGAAGTTCTTCGACTGAAGACTTTGGATTTCTGAAGACTTTCTGAAGACTTTGAAAGTGAAGAAATTGGTGTGACCTTGAAGACTTGGTAATCATTCGAGGAACATGAAGCGTGAAGACTTTTGTTTTTACTGTTTCATTTTTCTCTTTCTTGAGTCATAGGAAACACCGTACTGTTAAAGGGGGTCGAGGAAATACTAAGGAGAAATTTCCATGTGATGCTCAACTCAAAATCCTACACCTACCGATCCTTTTGAGTGAAGCCATTGGAAATCTCGCATAGTTCAGCCATATTCTTCATTGACAGAGACAAAGTTCTTCTGGTCTCTGAGGAATTTGTTCTGACTGAAGAGTTAGGAATTCGCCAGTGCGACTTACCTACCAAGTGAGGAACATGATAGCCCTGAGGAATTCAAACCTCAAATATTCCGACCGTTGCTGTGCTATGCGCCAGCTGTCCCAAAATATCTACCCACCTAACGGTCATATCAGACAAGGGCATTTATGTCTTATCATGCCTGGCTGCTCCCTAGGCTATAAATAGCCGCCCCCTTCAACCACTAGCTGGTTGGCTGCTCCGAGAGAAACTGACACTTGTCATTTGAGAGCAACCCATCCTCCGAGGACTTTGAGCGAAAATCATCAAGTGAGGAAATCCCAAACCCAAACCTACAAAACCCCAAGTGATTGAGCATCACTGAAGAGATTGATCCTGCGGGATCAGACGCTTGTTTCCTTTGAATACTGTGCTTCTTCCAAACGGTTAGGCGTCAAGGTCTAGAGCATCCAAGAGGAATTGTGGATCGCCGAGTGACCGAGTTTGTGAAGGTTCGAAAGTCACCTGAAGACTTACCACGAGTGATTGGGAGAGGTTTGTTTGACTTTAGCTCAAGGAGAATATGGTGAGGACTGTGTGTCCGGGACTGGGTGTCCTCGAGTTTAAATACTCAGCCGCTCCAACCAGATGTACAACTGAGACAGCAGTTGGAACTGGTCTACCAAATCATTGTCTTCACCAAGCTAACTGGTTATATCTCCTCAACTCTTTAAACTCCTCATGTATGTTGTTCTGTGTTTGTTCATATCTGTTTGAAGACTTTGACTGGAGATTTTCTCAATTTCCTCAGTTCTATTTCTTCAGTCTGATCGTCTTCTTCTTTGTGTTATCCTGTGTTTACGCTTTCTGTACTCTATGCTTGTCTTCATTTCATCATGATGACTATGCTTGTGTTCTGTTATGTTCCTTTCTGAGTACTTATTCCGCTGCAATTAGTTCTTCATTTAGGAATTTCCTCACCAGCAAATTCCTCAATGAAGAATTCATAAAAATCGTCTATTCACCCCCCCTCTAGTCGATATAACGCACTTTCAGCGGCGGACCTCCTGTCCTAGTGAAGTCCATGGTGGACAGATCAAGACTGTCGACATACATGACCTGATGTACAGCCGTTTAAAAAGGAAAAAATATCAGTTGTCGTCATAGTATGTTGCAAAAACAAGCTAATGTATGTTCCTTCAATCATCAAGTTGAATGGCATGAAAAGAAAAGAAGAAGTTGCCATCTGTCTGTGTTAGTTGCCATCATGGTATGATGGCAGTTGCCATCTTGTTATGATGTTAGTTGCCACAATGTCACCATCATGGTTGCCATGCATAAGAAAAGGTGTTAAAGAGTGTTCACAAAAAAGACTAAAAAATACCATTAAATGGAGTCGACAACCCTTCTGGTACATCTTGTTTGAGAATGCATCATGCAGGAAGTCCGCAATGAACTTACACCAATTCATGTTCTTCACATCTTTCAGTTTAGCCTACACAGCACAAATTTCAGGACAAGAAGTTGCCGCATCAGAAATCAAATGAAAAAACATCAAAAAAACTGGCAGTGACTAGCTTACACATGACATCGGAGCCAAAAAGATTGAAAGAAAATAAAGGAGAAGAGATAGATCATTCACTAGGATGGGGAAGCATTTGTTGCTTGGACGAAGAGAAGTGGTCGGCGCAAAAACAGCTAAGATGAGGTACATGAGTAGCTTCATCTTAAAAATCTCACCATGGGTTGTCATGGCCTGCAGCAAATCTGCCAAGAAAACCATGTTCGGCATGGATTCCAACCCAGGAAACAAACGGGGAAACAACGTTCCCTCGATCTTATTATTGACCTCGTACGGGACTCTGATTTCTCCACGGGGCACACCCAAAGTGCAAAACATAGATTCCTCGTCCAACGACAGTCTTCCACGTTCCGAAATCACAAATTCCCTCGAGGCGGGGTCGTAAATCTCACCAAGCCCGTCGCATACAGGGTTCACAAGATTCTTGCATCGAACATCCATCAGAACCTGCATACCCATCTCAGCAGCAGCTCCCTTCTGCTCGTCGGTAAATCCCTCGGTCAATGAAGTCAGGCGTTCCTGCGAAGCCCTATTGCGAGTACGTTTCTTCTTCTACAAAATAGACAAATGATCATTTGTTGCCATGTTTTCACTGTCATGAAAAATTTAGTTCCTAACAGACGATTGTGAGCTCGATGTGGTATCCAAAAACATATGGAGGGGGGGAGGGGGTGGACAATTACCTCATCGCCGTCTTTTCTTCGTCCAGTTGCCCGATTCTGCTACTGTACATCCATGAAATCGTCATCATCGTTTTGATGATCGCCGCGAGCCATTCTGCTAAGGTAAGAACAAACTAAATTGTCAGGGTGGGAATGAAATGTATGAAGTAAGCAGTTGCCACCTAACAAAATGTGCTTGCCACATGGGCTCAATTGAAATGGCAAATAGTGAAGGCAAATATCATATGAATACACATGCACCCTTATGATTGTCGAAAACATAAATGTGGCAATTAAACACATTGGCTTCATTTGAAAAATGTACAGATCGTACTGCACTTAAAACAAAAATGTTGAAGTTGCCATGTTAGCACAAGATACTACGAAAGAAAGGCACAAATCTTCCACTGCACAAACAAAAAAATGTGGCAACGCACACCCTGTCCTCATAAAAAAATGAGTTGCCATGTGTTCAAAGGCAAAATATGCTAAGTTGAAATTTCCATGTTAAAAATGCAACACAAATTCAAAAAAGCGTCGAAAACATCTACTGAACAACCTGTAATTGCAATGCACACACTGACCTCATATTAAAAATGAGTTGCCATTTAGTACAGCCAAATATGTTCAGATATAATAAGTCAGCGTGGCAAAACACAAATTTGGGTTTGTAGTACAGTGAATTTGCCACATTATCCTGCCTACAACATGGCAACAGCCATACTATGTTCACAGAAATACTTGACACATGGAAAAAATATATGTGGCAACTGACACAGTTGATGTGGAAGTTAGTTGCCAACCAGTGCACATAGTTGCTGAAACTGCCATGACTACCTATTTACTACACTTTACCATGCCATATTATCTTGTCAGTTGCCACAAGTCAGCGTGACAAAACACAAATTTGGGTCTGTAGTACAGTTAATTTGCCACATTATCCTACCTACAACATGGCAACAGCCATACTGTGCTCACAGAAATACTTGCCACATGGAAAAGCATATATGTGGCAACTGCCACAGTTGATGTGGAAATTAGTTGCCATCCAGTGCACATAGTTGCTGAAACTGCCATGACTACATATTTACTACACTTTACCATGCCTACAGCGTGGCAACAGCCATAACATGTGCACGAAATTAGTTGCCACATGGAAAACATATTTGTGGCAACTATCACAGTCGATCAGGAAATTAGTTGCCATACGGTGCAGATGGTTACCGAAACTACCAAGTTTGCATTCATACTGCACTTTGAAAACAACTACCTAGATCTAGGGTTCGATGCGCAACTATCATAACTTGAAATTCATCAACAAAATTCTCACTACACTGATCGCAAATAGCATTTCGACGCAATGAGCAACTATCGGACAGAAAAACGACGGCCTAATCCCAAGGCACAACCAGGATTTGGCTCCGGACAGGCCGAACCACACCGGCGTGACCGCCACCGTGGCGGCGACGAAACTGCTCAATGCCACCGAAAACGACAAGCGCAAGTCTCCGCCGCCGGCGGGAACGCCGGCGCATGGCGAACCCGCCTGAATCTCGATGAATCTCAAGCGAAGCATCGACCACGGAGGGGAGGGGAGAAATGCAGGCAAGGATTTTGAGCATGGGAGGGAGCATTACCTTCAATCTGCAGGCGCTCCGGCGAAGACGCTCCGGTCCGACGAGTCCCACCGACGGCCGCGAATGCCGTCGACTCTTCCGCCTCTGCCGTCGACTTCTCCTCTCGCCTTCTCCTCCAATCGACTGAACTGCGGGGTTGGTTGTGCGAGTAACTGAGGGGAGGAGTAAACAGAACCGTGAGGGGAAGGGGGGCGAAGTGCGCGACGTGTTTGACGGCAACCACGGTCGGGCGTCGCGTGCGGGCGCAGAGCAGTTCCACCGCACGCCCCTGAGTGGCAACCGCTGACCGCGGGAGGCAACCGGCGTGTGGGCGAACTATGTCACACACCACACACGCGCCTTGTCCTACGTGGCACACAAAATCAGCCAAAACTTGCCAAGATTCGTGCAGAGACTGTTGGACGACGATGCAGACGTGTGATTGAGATGGCTAACGCCCACACGTGTGGGCGTTAACATTTCCGTATTCTTTTCCCTAAAAAAAATATCTATCTGTATGAAAGGATCGAGCATAATCAGCTGGCGTACGTATCAGCGTCGTGGCCTGCGGGATGATCGGCGTATACGTGGTCCATAAAATCAGTCCGGAAACTGTACCTTTTTTTTTTGCATGGTCCGGAAACTGTACCTGACAGATGGACAGACACCCTTGTGGCCCTGTCCAAAGTGGAGGTTCAGTACTCAGTACAGTACCGCGCGCTATCTCGTGATTTACAGCCATGAAGGAGTTCACCAACGCTTGTGATCGTGCGCTAGTCGTGCCGGCGCCTCTCGTCGGTGATCGACGCCGGCCGGGTCGATCCTCCAGCCACTTGGCTTGCTGGCGCAGGCTGCAGGTCTGCACCGCGCTAGGTACCAACGGATATCCATGGTCCGGCAGGCGCGACTCGATCGACTGTCCGGACTCCGGCGGAGTTCAAGTTGCAGGATGGATCCACGACATCTGGTCCAGGCCAAGCCGAGGAGCGACGTTAGCCGTAGAGACGGGTAGGGGCCTGGGCCTGGGCCGAGTCGGACGGAGGTGGCCTGGAGCTGGAGGCTGGAAGCAGTGGCGCGGGGAGGGGGGCTGGGTTTCACGTGGAGGTGCAGTGGCCCTAGACCCTAGCTACGCCTTGGCGCAGCGGCTGCGGGGGCTGGCTGTCGGGGCCGCGGCGAGAAACTCCACGGCGCGTCCACGTGCCTTGCCCCCGCGCCCGTGACCCCCGGCACGGCCCCGTGCGCTCGCCAGCCAGCCAGCCAGCCTCGTACCGTCCTACGCACGCACGTCGGTCCAACCCCCCGCGACGCGCCGGGACGAGCGGCTCGCTGTCCCTGTCTCAGGTGCTCCCTCGTGCTTCTACGTACGCGACGCGCACCCGGCCGGCCCCTGTGGGCGCCGCGCGCGCTCCCGGTGCCCATCTTCCACGCCCCCCTCCGTCGCGCCGGCGCCGGGAGCGGCCGAGGACGGCCAGCGGCGGGCGGGTGCACGCGCGCATTGGCTGTTCACACTACACCAAAAGTACTTGCCCAACAGCTGAGCCGGACATTTGTCCTCGCGGCCACGCAGACGAGCGCTGTTCGTTCGTGCCACCTGCTTCGCTCCGCCCGGACCCTACGCAGTACCCACTTGTGCGCCCCCGGCGATCTACTAATCATCCAAGGCCTGGCCGCCCCCGTGCTGTGCGCTATCCAAACTAGAGCCAACTCTCACGGGCGTACGTGCCATCCGTTTTTACCGGCGTCTGGGCGCGATCGCGACTGCGGTGCGCTGCTGCCTACTCACCCAAGTCAATGGTCCACACTAGCTACGTCAGGCGGCCACGGTCAGCAATTTTGTGACCATTCCACAAGAAGATACTCCCTTCGTTTGAAATTACTCGTCCAAAAAATTGAATGTATCTAGATTTATTTTAATTGTAGATACATCCATTTTTGTGACAAGTAATTCCGAACGGAGGGAGTACTTCTCACGAGCGAAGAATAGTGCACGACTCTCAGGACCTTCTGCCACGCCGTTCCAGTTCCACCATGTCTATCTTGAACAATCATTCAGTACTACACATCATATCATCCATCAACCGTGGTAAAACTGTTCATCGATCACCACCCGCAACATGGTATAACACACGAGCTCGGGTTTACGCGCATCCACCGGTATGTCTAACCGCTTCTGCCAAGGTTGAAGATGTGACGATATTCATCTTTCTCAGCATCCACGGCTTCAACAAAGCAGCCGCCTTATTCCCAAATTGACTCGCCGCTAGTTATGAGTTACGACCTGCGCAGCAAAAGTTTAAGGTTACAATGGAGTTGAGGAGAGTAAAATTCCGACGGCGGAAATAAGCAACGCTTCTGGGATCCGAATGAGCGCATACGGGAGTAAACCTCTAGCTATAAGAAACATGCAACGACCACTACGAGCTGCGTTATCGTCATAGGTAGGATCATAGCTAACAAGACCAACCAACAACATCCTCTCCCACATGTACCTTCAACACAGCAGCAGCCATGTGACGAAGGTTTCCCCGCATCGCCAATTTTACCTAGTAAAGTGTCAGCAAACAATGCATATCACACATGCTCTCGCAACCTAGTGCACTGCTCAAGATGCTATGGGCCAGGGAAAATCCCGGAATTTCAATAATCGATCAAGCTAGCCCAGACAAGCCAAAGGAAAAAACAAGCCCTTCAAAATTTTCCATACAAGTAGGCTAGCAGCCTAGTCCCGAGGTCCTTATCGCTCCCTTCTGTTCGTCCACTCCCTCCCTCTTTCTCCAGCTCTGCTGCTACGCTCCTCCTGTTTTTCGCATATCGTCTCCATCAACACTCAAGATGGACACTGAGCCAATGAGGTGCGCATGCTGCGACTTCAAAGAGGAGTGCACCCAGGAGTACATAAAGAGCGTCAAGGCCAACTTTGGAGGGGAATGGCTCTGCGGCCTATGCTCGGAGGCCGTAGGGGATGAACTCGGTAGAGAGGGAAGAGGCCAGGATGGCGTCAAAGAGGCTATCAAGGCGCATATGGCATTCTGCAGGATGGCTCTGTCAAGCCCAGCTGTACGAGTCGCCGATGGCATGAGGGAGATGCTCAGAAGGAGCTCAAGAGATAAGGGGAGGCCTTCAACATCAGCAAAGTCATGCTCACTCTAACTAGGTGAGAAGCTTTTCGATGTAAGGAACATCCCAATGATGCTCTGGGTCATCTTTGGACATTATAATGATGTGAGTCTGCCAATCTACTGAAGAGTTATATTTGTAGTAATTTAAGTTTGATATTCCTAGGCAACATGTCAATTGTAAATATGATCAATCTTATGGTATGAGGTTTCAATATCATTATGTTTCCGAATGTATGCAAGCTTCGTTCACTGGAGATATATGAAACTGGTTTTCTGCCTTCATGTTATTTTTCATGAGAATATAACTTCATCGACATTTGTTTGTCTTTGATTCTAAAATATGGCTTGGTTATCATTCTCAACTGATGCAGTTGATATATAGTGAAAAACTAACCCTCAATGATAATGTAGAGTGAGTGAACAGTTACTTTGCTAGTTCAACTCTGCAATTTCTGCTCAATGTGTTCCTTTGTTACCATATCGGCCAGAAAATTTGGAATAAAATTTGACCTAGCTGGATCTCACTGTGCTATTCTTCATAAATACCTAGAGCATTCCAGAGAAAACTGTCTACTGCCCACCAAACATGTAAAAACAGATTAAAACATGAATAAAAGGGAAAATATCTTAGGATTCAAGGTTTGGAATACTTAAAGCCAGAATTACCACTAGTGTACCAACATCATAAAGTTCCTCGCGATGAAGATACCACTCACATTATGAAGTCAGTTTGTCCGTTTATTGGGATGTGTTGTTTCAGAATGTTGTTTACTGGGAAAGTCTACTGCATAGGTCAACAGCGTAGTTGCGGCAATAATACTGCTCTACCCCTACTTTAAGGTCGTGAAAGTTGTAAAAAGGATGTGTATCGATTGTGGATGTTTCTCAACCATGGAAACACAATAACACCGAATGAGAGAGGGTAATGCTCGATAGTTGAAGGTGTTCCACAAATAATGCAAAATTAAAGCCAAACTGAAAAGGAGAAAAAACTCAGAACTTGCAACCAGCACAACATTTAGATACGACTCAACAGTCAAAAGCTAACACTACTAAAGCTAACAAAACACACACATTGGAAAAAGGCCTCAAGCAAGATATCTAGTCCTGACCTGCTTATGCTGACATCGATAGCTGTAACTAGAACAATTCGTCTCCTGCGTCCAAAGGTTATTGTTATCATGGTTTGCATAGTAATATAGAAACATATATCAGTATGCCAAACATTGTGAGGACCATGGACTAACACATAATGCTCGACAAACACAAACAAAAGAAACATTCCTGTATTTCAGAACCTTAAGATAGTCATAAAACTTACTCAGCTCATCTAGTGATATGCTAGCAGCACTCTCCCCAGATTTAACCAGTCGAATCTTACCTGTACACAAAACAATTACTCAGAAGATTAGCTTTTGCATGACGGGAATGCATAATGGGTGTGGCTAGGTCTCAGTCGACTAAGATTGAACCAAGTCTCAGTCAAGTGCATAACATGTAAGAAAGAACAAGAAAAAAAACTGTTTTTTTTTTTGCATGGATCTCATGTAAGATCTCACGAATATAGCATCGACGGAGACATAACTAAGTCTCAGTCAACTGAGATTTAGCAAGACTGATATAGTAAACTACTCCCTCCGTCCATAATATAAGAACGTTTTTGCCACGCGCTCTTATATTATGGAACGTGTCAAAAACGCCCTTATATTATGGGACAGAGGGAGTAGTACAGAAGAAAAGTATAATTGAAAAAGGCAGAACGCATGGCTGTGTTCAGTTAGATATACAGAATAAAAAGAATATTAGCAAGCAAAATACAACAGTCACTGAGTTACCTATAAAAACTATTACAGAATTACTCCTTATCAAAAATTACTACAACAAAATTGAATTAGTGTTAAATTGTTAGTCAATGTTGATCAGCATACCATCACCCCGAATACAGATCTCCGGTATATTCCTGACTTGACCATCAATGCCGTCATTGTAGACCCTGGTTTCGATTTCACCCTCGATATATACCGCAGAGCTGAAATAAGGCATGAATGAAGCTAACATGTTCCAAATGAAGATAAAATCCAAGACTTGCTACATCTATATGGGGAGAGAAAAGATGAAATGTTTGTATTTGAATCACATACTTTTTCACCAACTTCTGAACAGCATAAGCACCTAGATGCTCGCTATGAACAGCTATTCGATGCCACTGAGCCGGCTTTGGTGTATCCGCAGACCCAATTACCCTCTGGTCAAACATGCCACCAGTTCCAATAGTAAATATAGTTATCGTCCGCCCATTACGTAAAATTTTCTGCACAGGCGCTTGTCCAACTTTACCACATATTATAGCCTAGCAAGAACAAAACATACCAATAAGTGTCAGTTTATGCTCCTGGAGTCCATGGAACCAAGCAGCAAATCACTGTATCACATAACATATAAATACCCTATGAACGCCACGGAATCCCCAGCCCTTCTTGGGGTCCACGCTTTGGGGTTCTAACTCTCTCCTTGAATCTTTCAAATCGCCATCATCACCCATGTCATCCTTCTCATCAATATCGGAGAAAGAAAATGTAGAACTCCAAGCTCGTGATGTTCTGCATAAATCTACAAAGAGCCAGTAATGAAGTTTTCCCCTTACTCCTCAGTATGACTGTGCTTATCATCAATCATAATGAATAAGAATGGAAAATAACCAACCAACTGGTTTCCTTTGCTTCTCTAAGACTCTCCTCAAGCCCTTCAGCAATCCAGTGCCAACAGAACCCATCGTAATCTACATGCAGAGACAAAAGAACGTTTAAATGATATAGCCACAAACAAAATCACTGGAAAATACCCTTATTTCCCCCTTGAACATAACAAAAAGAAAACCAGAGCAATCGTTCCCCTTCAACACTTTGCTCTAGCAGATCAATTCTCTTGATCTTGAGCCTTTTACGTGTCCAGTGTAGTATTTTTCTAGCAAAATACAATATGACTGAGAATGTGCATTAGGAAAACAGCTGAATATCTGCAAAGCTAACATGAAACAATTGTAACTAAAACATATTTAATGGTCTTGTGAGTAACTAAATGCATACATAAATATAAGAGACAGAGCGAAAACACAAAGTACAATGGCCAAAAGACACATTCTAAACAAGGTTTTGCAATTTTTTCCGAGAGCTTGTTCTTTATCACCTGAAATGGGAACTAACAACGGATGGCATGAGCGACGGGGTCAACATTATGGAACAGTAATAATAGTATATCAGAGCGTTGTTACTTTTTCCAATGTCATGCCACGATGTACGAGCTTGTTTATTATTCAGTAATGTAGACTGGCAATGTCTAAACGAGTCCAAGTTTCCGAAAGCCTAGAGAACTAGTGCGACGGCTTGAATTGTGTCTCTCAGGTACACACTCAGGGACGGTGTCTGACATAAGCCTAAACACAAACACCAAGGAATCTCTGCCATGAGGTCGTCCACTTTCTAGACGAACAACGATGACATAATAAGCTAAGTAGCTAATGCACTGGCAGGTATGAACTCCAATGGCATAATCAATAGGAAATCCAGAATGCACAGCACGGGGCATCATTTGATCTTAATTTTCTCTACTCAATCCAAGGGCCGCCTCCTGCACGGCACGTTCGTCCAAAAGGAGCGGCCTTACGCTGGGATCATGCTACTGCTACTGCCCGATTCCCACAATAGGCTAACCGCGGATCGCAGGGAGGGACGAAGCACGCCGGGG
Source organism: Triticum dicoccoides (assembly GCF_002162155.2). Lineage (NCBI taxonomy): Eukaryota > Viridiplantae > Streptophyta > Magnoliopsida > Poales > Poaceae > Triticum > Triticum dicoccoides. The sequence continues at coordinate 587,972,467 of NC_041381.1, forward strand.
ACAGCGGTGACCGTTGAGACATTTCAACAAACAGCTGGCGTACATGGCGCGCTGTTCCCAGGAGGAGAGAGAGGCGGCAGAGAGGAATAGAAGATTTGTTTACCTGGAGGCGGAGGGGGCTGTGGCGTGGGAAGAGCACCGATCGGAGCGGCAGCGGCGGTGGCAACGAAGAAGAAAGCGGCCGGAGCCCAGAGCAGAGCAGAGCCGAGCCGAGCTGAACAGAGCAGGAGAGGAGAGAGCGGCGGGCGGATTAGCGAGGCTCGGGAAGTCGGGAGAGGGTTTCTCTTTCGCGTCCACCGTCTGATTAATAATCCAACAGTGAGGAGAGGCCTCCGAAGCGGACAACCAGGGCGGGAGTGTCTCCTCTGATTAATAAGCAATTTATATGCACAGCCAAATGAGCCAAATGGCTCAATGAATAGTGCGTCGCATCTTTCCCTAAAGAAAGAAAAAAATAATAGTGCGTCGCATCTCACAATCTCTCTCGTTCTCTCAAACTCTGCACAACTGTCTCGACAAATCAGGCATAAGCTCAGGCTAGATTTCATTTCATGTTTTACCCAACGAAATACAAAGGTGAACATGGTTTCACAAGCACCCATGTGAATAGTAAATTCATAAAAAAAAATAGTGATTCTTTAGAAAATTCCGAATTTCCGTGGTATGAAACTTAGTCGACTATTCTACTCACGTCTAAAGTTACGTGATGTATTGACACTATACCTGGCCATACCTAGCCAAGCCCGACCCAAAAAACCCAGGCTCGGGCCCGGCCCGGCCCGGCCATCAGGCCTGTTTTCTAGGCCCGAGCCCGGCCCGAACACGTAAAAGCCCGTCGGGCTTCGGGCCGGCCCGACCTTCAGGAAAACACAAAAATGATGGGCCCAAGCCCGGCCTGGCCCAGCCTTCGGGCTCAAAATCTAGGCCCAAGCCCAACCCGGGGGCAGCGTCGGACCAGGCCGGGCTTCCCATGGCCAGGTATAATTGACACCCATGATATTCTTAGGAAAAAAATACAATCGTGGCCATACTATTCATCAAATAGTATTTTTAATGTAGTTTTGATTTTGCATTTTTGTCTAGATTACAATCGGTTGACTATATATATTAAATTCAGATTTTTTTTATTTTTTCAAGCATTTTTTATTTTTACTATTCATTAGGGGTGCGCGTGAAATCATGTTCACCAAATCCGCGCCCCAAATATCTGGACTATATTGAAGTACAGAAGTTCTCAAAAGGAATACGGATCACACACGTCGAATCCTCGGCATGATTCTTGCAGCTACCCTGGAAATCAAACGATCTTTCATGTGGTTTATCAGTATTTCCATTTCCCTTCTGTGACATGTGTTGTATATGTATCATCTTATACCCATACAGTTACAACAATGCCTCTTAATAAAGAAAAAGCAAGCAAATGCAGCCCAGGCATGATCGGAGGCTTCAGACAGCCAACTCATCGTTCCGCACATTAAAGCCAACAGGTACTCGGTTATACAACAGCAGTCGGATACCCAAATCATCTTCACGGAGCAGCACCGGCGGCGTCCTCCGACGACTTCTTGTACTCGGGCTTGAGCTCGTGCGTGCCCTGGTTCGGCCCTCGCTTGTTGTACATACAGAGGTCGTTCAATATCTCCTTGAGGAATTGCTGCATTGAGCCAAGCACAAACAGGTGTGTAAGTAAGTGGTCACTGAGAAAGCAGACAAATTGCAGATCTGTAGTCAAAACCACTTCATATTGGCAGGACAGATTTTTCTTTCCCTGCTAACGATGCCAGGGATAAGCTTAGGAAGTACCTCTGGCTGGTCAGTCTCTTGCACTAGAGCCTTCAGTGCCCAGTTAGGCTGCTTTTCGAAAAGCTTGAAGATAATGTTTTCCAGTTCCCGACGATCCCTACGTGTCCTTTTGACATCCGATGGTTTGGTTGGCGTCGGCTTCCTCTTCTCCTGCACAGCACAAATTTAAATATGTCATGACAAGTTATAATTGGCAAGTTACACACGATGGGCAACAAAGATGGATGCATGGATCTCAAGTGAAAGAAAAACTTCAAAATTGCAAATCATTTTACAATCAACAGTTATATAGGTAATACGAAAATGGATGTACACTCTACATAACTTGACTTTGTATCTAAATTCGGGAAATAATGCATGACATATTAAAACCACCTCGATGTATTAACAAATGTTGACATATATCACTATGGACAAAAGCACAATGGATAATCCACAAATGGCAGAAGAAGCAACTACCTTGGAACTAGAAGATATCAGACCAACCATGCCAGGCATGGGTCTCATGCTCATTCCATGGTCATTATCAAGTACCTACAAGCAGTGAAGACAATGGTTAATTATAATAGCCTAAAGAAGCGATAAGGTGAAAGGGCCATTGAAGCACTCCACCTGCACTTTTCTAGTTTTAACCATCGACTTTTGTGTTCTTTCACGGCATAACTTCGCGTAGTTTAATAAGTTATCCTTGTGAGGTTCCATGTCGAATTTATGCTCGACTTTTCCTTCACATGAGAGTTTTCCTGCAACAAACAGAGGTTATGTTTCGGTCATAACCAAAACTAATAAGTGCCACTGTGCCACTCCAAGAATCCCAGAAGTCTTAGATAACCAAGAACCGCAGAGCTACTAGTAAGTGCGAATTTTTCAATCTTGTTACAGGCAGTAACCTGCCAGTGGTGACCAGTTACCGGTGGTAGGCCATCTGAAGTTAGCAGGTTAGGGTTTCAATATTACTTAGCAAGCTATATGAATTTAGAAGCAGCTCAGCAAGTTAGACAGCACCACATATGACAGTAGTCTCCCTATTTTTCTGAAATAACTGAAAGGATGTATCAATGTGCACAAATTCTGCAAAATCGCTCAGGGAGCATGGTGAACATTGACATCTCATATGTTTCAAATTTTACATGATGGAATCAAAACAGAACATCACCACAGAGAGAAGATTGCATGGGAAAACAACCCAAAACTACACCATGTTTTGATGGCAATGTTTATTGAGGTTTGGGGAATCAAAGGCACTATGCACTCAGTGATCACACAACAATTATGTAAAACGTCCCCACAGACTAAAGCATCCGATCACCTAACAAAACACTGGACAATACATACACAAGAAAAACTCCTAAGCTACATGAATTCCGTAAGAACCAAAATACATGCTAGACATGAATTATATGTCAAGAAAATACTAATCTTGGAATAAATGCACCTACTACTGCTCTACACTACTAAATTCTACATCCTGAAACTTGTGGTTGTGGGTTTAGAATATTGCTTAGAATATTCAGGCAGATACAATAGGCCAACATAGACAAATTCACAAATATATGAAGAAAAAGGTGGAATGTTCTATGCTCGCACGGCGACTTTTTAGAAGAACAGGGTATCAAAATTATGAAGATGGGACAATCACTATCATTAATATTCTAAGCAAATAGGCCAACATAGACAAATTCGCAAATATATGGCATGTTCTATGCTTGCACAGCGACTTTTTAGAAGAACAGGGTATCAAAATTATGAAGATGGGACAATCACTATCATTAAAATTCAACAGATAGCCCAAGTCGTGCAATCAAAATCAGAAAATCCATACATGCCAAACTAAATCATTCAAGTCAGATAATTGATGTACAAGTAACTGTGTGGATTCATTTCTCATGAGTACGGTGCAAAAGGTTTGGGACTGAAACCATTTGCAGATGTTAACAAACTCATATTGACAACCACAATGTATAGATAAAAACATTTGAAGTGCACGTGTCTAGCTCTCTTGTAGAAAATATGCAGCATGTGCGGAATATTAAAGACATGACACATCACCGAATTATAGTGCAGCATATTTGACTGTTTCCACAAGATTACTATTGCATATAAAATAAATATCTGTGTTAAACCAAAAGTACATAGGCAGAACCAAAGTGCAAATCCAAACCAAGCACATCAGTCAGGACAACAGAATATCCAGGCCAGTAAAATACACAAATAAGAAAAACATTGACACATGCACTACAATAATAACGAGCAGGGAATTTGTTTCATACCCTGATTAGTCTCAGAGAAAACACACATGGGTACAAAATCCTTGAACATGTTCAAGGAGTAACTCTTTGGTAGATTGCAAGTGCTGGCTACACTAGTTTGAGACATCTCCATCTTGAACTGCCATTCCAAATAACAAGTTGTAAGAACGATAAGCACGACAAGCAAGAAATAATGAGTATGATACAGACATAGAATGAGCAACAATTAACAGTTGGGACATAGCAGTATGCCATGCAGTTCTTCAAATGAGCATCTTCAATACACTAAGTTCAATCTGCATAAGATTTTTATGCTCTTCATTCTTGGTGTATGTAGAATACAGCTATTACGTAAATAACTCGTGCAAAAGGTATAGTCTCTTCAACTACCCATTAAATCCTAGCATCAGAGATTATGATTTATCCATCCACTTAATCATCTATTAACAACTATCCTGCAGTTCAACCAGTCTTCACCAAACTTGCTTCTAGTCTACCTTGCGGACTCAAACAAATCCCCAAATTATATATAGAAGGCGGGTTGTTCATGAGCACAATTGTCTCCAACCTTAGTTTATTCTCATCAAGCACCTAATGCGTAGGTACCTAAATGAGTTCGACCATATCGCGTTACGCCGTCAGCTCCCGTACCAACCTATTGGTTCTGCAGTTCAATCGAGGCGACTCTACCCAACAAATCCGCACACCAATCAGAAGCACGGGGGGATAAGGGGAAGAGCGGGGTGCGGGGCGGGCTCCTTGCCTGGAGGGAGGGCTCGGCGGAGCTGAGGGGGTCGAGGGACAGCACGACCTTGGCGACGACCGGGTTAGGGTTAGCATCGCCGGAGGAGGAGGAGGCGCCCTGCCAGGCCTGGGAGACGACGGGGGGGCACTTCATGAGCCACACGGAGCGGTCCGCCCGCGCCGTCTCCAGGTACTTTGCCTCGTCGCCCATCCCTGCGCCGCCGCGGGTGGTCTCGTGGTTTGGGGGTTCGGGGCTCGTTCGGTGGCGGCGCTAGGGCGACCGGGAGGAGCGGCGCGTGATCTGACGCGGCGGAAGACGGGGAGGAGAGACTAGTCTAGAGAGGCACGTGCGGATCGCGTGAGTAATAGCAGAGACATTGTCGTCGATAAATAAAAGCACGTCTTGCTTATTTTTTAAGGGGAGGTCTCCTTTCTATTACTGCACGTGTAATCTTAGGAATTTTCTTTATAATGTTCTAATTATCGGAATTGATTTTTCGATCACAACAACAGTGGCTACGGTAACATGTCATGGCTTAATAACAGTTGGTCTAAACTGAAATTTTATAACAATATAAACTGAAATTTCGGCAAACACCCTTCTCGCTAGCTAGATGTGTCATTGGTGCTCTTATTTATAGATTTATTTCAGGCTTCTGGCGATATTAGTTCAGTGGGAGAAAACGTTCCCGTCGACGGCAAGGCGCCTGTGATGACTTCGTTAAATCTCAAGATGCTATGCCGGCTAAGTCTCTCGAAGATGCCCATAGGGGTAGGGTGCGTGCGTGCGTTCATAGGGATAAGTGTAGGCTCGTGTATGTGAGAGACTTTGATTGTACTCCCTCCATCCGGAAATACTTGTCGAAGGAATGAATGTATCTAGACATATTTTAGTTCTAGATACATTCATTTTTATCCATTTCCGCGACAAGTAATTTCGGACGGAAGGAGTATTGTGTTAAAGAAAAAAGCTAGATGTGTCCACGCCTCTCAACTCGCCATTCTCACATCATGGTTTGTTCCCCCTCCTCTTTATGCCCCTTGCACCGTCTTGAATTTTTAAATATGTTTCTCTATTTATTGTCATTGCCACACAGAGCTCTGACGTCACGTAAAAAAATTGAGTCCGAGATATTTTCTCCACCTCAATATAAGAACATGGCGAATCAAGTTGTGGCTAGATGGTTAAGGGACAGTGATATTCCTAGCCTGCCAGAGTTTAAGTCATAAACTTGACACCTCTGCTCGTATTTTTCTAATTTATTTCAGACTTGTCGGCAATGTGTGTTCAGTGGGAGGAGATGTTTACGTAGACTATCAGACGTCTGTGACGACTTCATCAAACTCAAGATGTATGCCGACTCAGTCTCTCGGAGATGCTCGTAGAAACGAAATGTGTACGTGCATTCATAAAAGTGAGTGTATATTATATATGTATGAGCGTATGCGTCTATAGTGTGTTAAAAAGAAATAAGCACACGCCACAGAGGCAAGCTCGGATCGCTCGTGGCTTGGTGTCTGAACACCACCTTGCCAACCGAGCTAGGTTTGGTCCTGTCCAAGAAGAGCATACCAAATCTGTTGTTTTTATCAACACTGGTTAAATGTTTGAAACAACATTATCATAATCAACTTGACAAAACATAGCAAAAAATAAAGACATACTATCTTGAACTAAAAAGTTATACGTGAGGCAATGCTCAGTTGGTTTCCTATTATCTGTCCTGAAGATTGAAAACATCATTATTCCAACATATCCTTCACTATTTTACAAAATACCCGAAAATCATAGCACAATGACAAATGTAAAAAAGCACTAGGCACCACTACCCTTGACTTGTTTGTCGGCACTTCGGTAGCATGAAAAAAACTTAAAAGATCAAGATGGCAATATTTCATCCCTCCACATAATGTAGAATTGCTATTTTTCAATAATACTCGGTGCCATTTAAGGGCATCTCCTCGAGATTCCTCAATTTTGCCTAATGTATCATGTTTGGTCAATAAAGTACAAACCTATAGCTATATATATCCGTCCATAGCACAACACGTTCATCATTTGTTGTACAAACAATAGATTTGCCGCCTCTAGATGGGTATACCCCCCAGGAGGCAACAACCATAGGGGATACATCAACTTTGAGCTTTGCGCTTCTCTCACTTACTCCCTCTGTCCCATAATATAAGAACATTTTTTATATTAGTGTAATGTTAAAAATGTTCTTATATTTTGGAACGGAGGGAGTATTTTGGTATTGGGCATCTCCTCCTTGTTGCCTTCTTGACTGAGTGATAGTTCCCATGGTCAACACCAAGCTCTCTGTTGCTTCTCCTGGTCATCTTCCTAGTGGCAACACACCTCAACTACCCCCACCCACTCTTGGGCGACCGCGTCTGCCGCGATATGTAAGACATGATTCAACAGGAACAAATATAAAGTAGCGTGTCAATTCTTAGATAGCATCATAGCAAGTTCCTCGTAAAACATCTTAGTGCAGTCTACATCTTTCTAGTTGTGTATATATAATCGTAAAGACACCACTATCAAGATACTTTTTATGCCATACACTTCAGAGATCCATACTAAGATATTTAAGGATATACATATACAAATACACTACTAAAGCACAAGTCACCGGTTAATCCAAGTAGACATGGATTTTGTTGTTTCTTATTTTCTCGCATTTAAGTGGATTTGGTTTAAATATGTTTTAAGGTGTAATGTTTTAAAAATGCTACTTTGATTACAAAAACAATTTGAATTTACCACAATATAGTATAATAAGTATTAAAGTTTAGTATAAGTGTATTAGTTTTGACTACAGTCGGGGACCAAATTTGTTGTATCAAAATTCGCCCCACAGACCTCGGAGCTAGTGGACGTCGATGAGACGTGGGTCCTGTTGGGGAACGTTGCATGGAAAACAAAAAAAATTCTATGCACACGCAAGATCTATCTAGGAGATGCATAGCAACGAGAGAGGGAGAGCATATACATACCCTTGTAGATTGCTAAGAGGAACTGTATATAACGCGGTTGACGTAGCCGTACTCTTTGGATCCGATCAGGATATAACCGATCTAGTACCGAACAGACGGCACCTCCAAGTTTAGCACACGTGCGGCTCAATGATGTCTCCTCCTTCTTGATCCATCAAGCGGGAGATGAAAAGTAGATTGGATGACAACCAACACGATGATGTGGTGGTGATGGTGGTGGTGGAGCATCGACAGTGCTTCGCTAAGCGTCGTTGGGACGAGGCAGTGGAACTACGGAGTAACGGGAGAGAGAGGGACGCCAAGGGCTTTGTGTGTCCTCTTGGGGCGCCCCCTCCCTTCTATATATAGGTGGAGGGGCGTGGCAACCGCCCCTCCAAAGTCCAAGGTGCAGCCAAGAGGGAGGAGGACTTGGAATCCAAGTCCAATCCTATTCCTACTAGGACTCCTTCCTTTTTTTTTCCTTTCCCTAGCCACATGGGCTTTTGAGGACTTGGTGTGCCTAGCCCAATAAGGCTAGGGAACCTCCCCGCAGCCCATGCTATCCCTTGGGTCATAGTGAACCCACTTGTGGACTTTTGGACCCCTCTGAAATCCTCTGGAACCTTCTAGAAGCTTCTCGGTACAATACCGAAAAACTACATCTTTTTCTGGAACCCAAAATATGACTTCCTATATATAAATCTTTACCTCTCAACCATTCCGAGACTCCTCGTGGTGTCCGGGATCTCATCCGGGACTCTGAACAACATTTGGTTACCACTCATCAAATATCCCAATAATACTCTAGCGTCAACGAACGTTAAGCGTGCGACCCTGCGGGTTCGGGAATCATGTAGTCATGACCGAGACACCTCTCCGGTCAATAACAAATAGCGGTACCTGGATGCCCATATTGATTCCTACATATTCCGTGAAGATCTTTATCGGTTGAACCTTTATGACAACTACGTAGTTCCCTTTGTCTATCGGTATGTTACTTGCCCGAGATTCGATCGTCGGTATCTTCATACCTAGTTTAATCTCATTATCGACAAGTCTCTTTACTCGTTCCGTAATGCATCATCCTGCAACTAAATCATTAGTCACTTTGCTTGCAAGCCTTCTTATGATGTGCATTACCAAGAGGGCCCAGAGATACCTATCTGATACTCAGAGTGACAAATCCTAATCTCGATCTATGCCAACCCAACAAACACCTTCAGAAATACGTGTAGAGCATCTTTATAATCACCCAGTTATGTTGTGACGTTTGATAGCACACAAGGTATTCGTCCGGTATCCGGGAGTTGCATATCTCATAGTCGGAGGAATATGTAAAGAAAGCAATAGCAATAAAACTGAACGATCAATATGCTATGCTAACGGATGGGTCTTGTCCATCACATCATTCTCCTAATGATGTGATCCCGTTTATCAAATGACAACACATGTCTATGGTTAGGAAACTTAACCATCTTTGATCAACGAGCTAGTCTACTAGAGGCTTACTAGGGACACGGTGTTTTGTCTATGTATCCACACATGTATCAAGTTTCCGGTTAATATAATTCTAGCATGAATAATAAAATTTATCATGATATAAGGAAATATAAAATAACAACTTTATTATTGCCTCTAGGGCATATTTATTTCAGTCTCCCACTTGAACTAGAGTCAATAATCTATTTCACACGGCCATGTGATTTAACACCAATAGTTCACATCTTTATGTGATTAACACCCATAGTTCACATCGCCTTGTGACCAACACCCAAAGGGTTTACTAGAGTCAATAATCTAGTTCACATCGCTATGTGATTAACACCCAAAGAGTACTAAGGTGTGATCATGTAAATACAAGCGTCTCTGAAAGTCTGTATAAAATCATATGCTTTGATCACCTCATCAAAGCATATATTCCAACTCCGAGATGCTTGCACCAGTCCATAGATGGATCGCTGGAGCTTGCACACTTTGTTAGCACCTTTAGGATCGACAAAACCTTCTGATTACATCATATACAACTCTTCTTTAAGATATCCATGAAGGAATGTCGTTTTGACATCCATTTGCCATATTTCATAATTATAGAATGCGACAATTGCTAACATGATTCAGACGGACTTAAACATCCCTACGGGTGAGAAAGTCTCATCGTAGTCAACCCTTTGAACTTTGTCGAAAACCTTTTGCGACAAGCCGAGCTTTGTAGACAGTAAAATTACCATCAGTAGGTCTGCAAACGAGTCGAGCTCGAGCGAGTTGGAGTTGGCTCAGCTCAGCTCATATGAAAATTCGAGCGAGCTCAAACTGAGTGAAGCTCATGATCGAGCTGTAGAACATGACTCATGCTCAGCTTGTAACGATCTCGAGTCGATCTTGAGCTAAATGAGATGGTAAAAATTATAAATATATGGACAAGATTACCATGGTCTAGTAACGTGACTTCTAGAACAGGATTACCGTACCACTCTAGTATTGATCGTGTTCTGGTTGACCTACAAGGTTCGGTAGTACTTGATCTGAAGTTTCATGATCATGATCATGAGCTTCCTCTCTAGTTGGTGTAGGCATCACGGGAACATATTTCTCCGATGAGCTACTTTCCAAATTAATAGAAGGTACAATTACCTCATCAAGTTCTACTTTCCTCCACTCACTTCTTTCAAGAGAAACTCCTTCTCTAGAAAGCACCCATTCTCAGCAACAAAGATATTGCCTTCGGATCTGTGATGGAAGGTGTACCCAATAGTTTTCTTAGTGTATCCTATGAAGACACACTTCTATGATTTGGGTTCAAGCTTATCAGGTTGAAGCCTTTTTGACATAAGCATCGCATCCCCAAACTTAAAAAACGACAACTTAGGTTTATTGCCAAACCACAGTTCATACGGTGTCGTCTCAACGGATTTAGATGGTGCCTTATTTAATATGAATGCAGGTGTCTCTAATGCATAACCCCAAAATGTATTGGTAAGAGACATCATAGATCGCACCATATCTAATAAAGTACGACTACGACGTTCAGACACACCATTACGTTATGGTGTTCTAGGTGGCATGAGTTGTGAAACTATTCCACATTGTTTTAATGAAGGCCAAACTCATAACTCAAATATCCGCCTCCGCGATCAGATCATAGAAACTTTATTTTCTTGTTACGATGATTCTCCACTTCGTTCTGAAATTCTTTGAACTTTTCAAATGTTTCAGACTTGTGTTTCATTAAGTAGATATACCTATATCTGATCAAATCATCTGTGAAGGTCAGAAAATAACAATACCCGCTGCGTGCCTCAACACTCATCGGACCGCATACATCGGTATGTATTATTTCCAATAAGTCACTGGCTCGCTCCATTGTTTCGGAGAACAGAGTTTTAGTCATCTTGCCCATAATTAAGTGATTCCAAAGCCCATCAACATGGAGTTTCTTCATGCTCTTTACAACAATATGACCTAAACGGCAGTGCTACAAGTATGTTGCACTATCATTATCAACTTTTGCATCTTTTGGCATCGATATTATGAATATATGTATCACGACGATCGAGATTCAATAAACCATTAACATTGGGTGTATGACCATAGAAGGTTTTATTCTTGTAGATAGAATAACAATTATTCTCTATTTTAAATTAATAACCGTATTGCAATAAACATGATCATGTCTTGTTCATGCTCAACGCAAACACCAAATAACATTTATTTAGGTTCAACACTAATCCCAAAAGTATAGGGAGTGTGCGATGATGATCATATCAATCTTGGAACCACTTCCAACACACATCGTCACTTCACCCTTAACTAGTCTCTATTTATTCTACAACTCTTGTTTCGAGTTACTAATCTTAGCCACCGAACAGGTATCAAATACCCAGGGGCTACTACGAGCACTAGTAAGGTACACATCAATAACATGTGTATCAAATATACCTTTGTTCATTTTGCCATCCTTCTTATCCGCCAAATAATTGGGGTAGTTCCGCTTCTAGTGACCATTTCCTTTGCAGTATAAGCACTCAGTTTCAGGCTTAGGTCCAGCTTTGGGCTTCTTCGCGGGAGTGAAAACTTGCTTGACATTCTTCTTGAAGTTCCCATTATTTTCCTTGCCTTTTTTTCTTGAAACTAGTGGTCTTGTTAACCATCAACACTTGATGCTCTTTCTTGATTTCTACCTTCGCCGATTTCAGCATTGCGAAGTGCTCGGGAATCTTTTCCTTATCCCTTGCACATTATAGTTCATCACGAAGTTCTAGTAGCTTGGTGATAGTGACTAGAGAAACTCTGTCAATCACTGTCTTATCTGGAAGATTAACTCCCACTTGATTCAAGCGATTGTAGTGCCTAGACATTCTGAGCACATGCTCACTAGCTGAGCTATTCTCCTCCATCTTGTAGGCAAAGTACTTGCCAGAGGTCTCATCCCTCTCGACACGGGCATGAGTCTGAAATACCAATTTCAACTCTTGGAACATCTCATATGCTCTGTGGCGTTCAAAGCGTCTTTGAAGCCCCGATTCTAAGCCGTAAAGCATGGCGCACTAAACTTTCTCCTGCAATAGGTCTGTCACCTAGCGATGCATCAAGGACATAATCCTTATGTGCAGCAATGAGGATAATCCTCAGATCACAGACCCAGTCCGCATTATTGCTACTATCATCTTTCAACTTAGTTTTCTCTAGGAACATATCAAAATTAGGGGAGCTATAACGCGAGCTATTGATCTACAACATAATTTGCAAATACTATCTAGACTAAGTTCATGATAAATTGAAGTTTAATTAATCAAATTACTTAAGAACTCCCACTTAGATAGACATCCCTCAAGTCATCTAAATGATACGTGATCCAAATCAACTAAACCATGTCCGATCATCACGTGAGATGGAGTAGTCATCAATGGTGAACATCTCTATGTTGATCATATCTACTATATGATTCACGTTCGACCTTTCGGTCTCCAGTGTTCCGAGGCCATGTCTGTACATGCTAGGCTCGTCAAGTTTAACCCAAGTATTCTGCATGTGCAAAATTGTCTTGCACCAGTTGTATTTAAACATAGAGCCTATGATACGTCTCCAACATATCTATAATTTTTGATTGTTCCATGCTATTATATTACCTCTTTTGGATGTTTATGGGCTTTATTTTACACATTTATATCATTTTTGGGACTAACCTACTAGCCGGAGGCCCAGCCCTTATTGCTGTTTTTTTGCCTATTTCAGTATTTCAAAGAAAAGGAATATCAAACGGAGTCCAAAGAGAATGAAACCTTCAAGAGCGTGATATTTGGAACGAACGTGATCCAGAGGACTTGGAGTGCAAGTCAACAAGCAGCCGAGGCCTCCACGAGATAGGAGGGTGCGCCTCCTGTCTCGTGTGCCCCTCGGGCGGCCACCTACGTACTTCTTCCTCCTATATAAGCCTACGTACCCTGAAAACATCCAGGGAGCACCCGAAACACAATTTCCACCGCCGTAACCTTCTGTATCCGCGAGATCCCATCTTGGAGCCTTCGCCGGCGCTCCGCCGGAGGGGGAATCGACCACGGAGGGCTTCTACATCAACACCATAGCCCTTCCGATGAGTTGTGAGTAGTTTACCATAGACCTTCGGGTCCATAGTTATTAGCTAGATGGCTTATTCTCTCTTTTTGGATCTCATACAATGTTCTCCCCCTCTCTTGTGGAGATCTATTCGATGTAAACTCTTTTTGTGGTGTGTTTGTCGAGATCCGATGAATTGTGGGTTTATGATCAAGTTTATCTATGAGAAACATTTGAATCTCCTCTGAATTCTTTTATGTATGATTGAGTTATCTTTGCAAGTCTCTTCGAATTATCAGTTTGGTTTGGCCTACTAGATTGATCTTTCTTGCCATGGGAGAAGTTCTTAGCTTTGGGTTCAATCTTGCGGTGTCCTTAACAAGTGACAGCAGGGGTTGCAAGGCACGTATTGTATTGTTGCCATCGAGGATAAAAAGATGGGGTTTATATCATATTGCATGAGTTTATCCCTCTACATCATGTCATCTTGCTTAATGTGTTACTCTGTTCTTTGTGAACTTAATACTCTAGATGCAGGCAGGAGTCGGTCGATGTGTGGAGTAATAGTAGTAGATGCAGGCAGGAGTCGGTCTACTTGTTGCGGACGTGATGCCTATATACATGATCATGCCTAGATAATCTTATAATTATTCGCTTTTCTATCAATTGCTCGACAGTAATTTGTTCACCCACCGTAATACTTATGATATCTTGAGAGAAGCCTCTAGTGAAACCTATGGCCCCCGGGTCTATCTCTTATCATATTTGCTTCCAATTTACTTTTATTTGCATCTTCACTTTTTGCATATATATTATAAAATACCAAAAATATATTTATCTTATCATACTATCTCTATTAGATCTCACTTTCACAAGTGGCCGTGAAGGGATTGACAACCCCTTTATTACGTTGGTTGCGAGTTCTTTGTTTGTTTGTGTAGGTGCGTGGGACTTTTGAGGAGCCTCCTACTGGATTGATACCTTGGTTCTCAAAAACTGAGGGAAATACTTACGCTACTGTTGCTGCATCACCCTTTCCTCTTCAAGGAAAACCAACGCAAGCTCAAGACATAGCAAGAAGGATTTCTGGCGCCGTTGCCGGGGAGGTCTTCGCACAAGTCAAGACATACCAAGTACCCATCACAAACTCATCTCCCTCGCATTTACATTATTTGCCATTTGCCTCTCGTTTCCCTCTCCCCCACTTCACCCTTGCCATTTTATTCGCCCTCTCTTTCCCAATCTCCTTCTCTCTTTTTCGTTTGCCTTCCCGTTGCCATGGCCAAATCAAAGAGAACTAAGGGTTTTCTCCCGGGCTCTAGTGCCTTGGATAACCCCTCTATCCTCTCTAAGCTCATAAATAATGATGCTATGGAAAGACCCACCGGGGTCACCAATGAGAGATTAAATAATTTTGATGAGGATGACTCTGGAATTTTTCGTCATTTACTTGATGAGTCTTTAAAAGATGCTTGGGATAGGTTATTAAGGATTTGAGCTAGCTATGTGCCACAATATCAAATTGAAGTTTACTTAAAAAGTTTCTATGTTGGCTTGCCTGCTTCTTTTAAACAAGTTTTAGATTCCAATTTTGAAGAAGGTTTTCTTGAAGGGGATGCTATAGATACTTATGAAAAAATGAAAACCATATTTGGGCACCCTATGAATGATAAGGTTGAATCTACTACTCTGTTGTGCTTTTATCAAAATGAAATTATCAAAGAGATGAAGACTAGCCTAGATGCAAATTTCTGTAATGTGCTTAATATTAATTCATCCATTATTTGTAATGTGCTTATCCTAAGTAGAAGAATGAATGCCATTGAAAGGATATCCTCTTTTTCCTTTTCAAGTGCCAAAGATGGCACTACTTAGATCTATATTCGCTTTTATGCCTAGCTAGGGGCGTTAAACGATAGCGCTAGTTGGGAGGCAACCCAATTTCCTTTGTGTTTTTTGTTTTTGTTCCTGTTCAGTAATAAATCTTGCATCTACCTTCTGTTTAGATGTGTTTTTATATTTTAATTAGTGTTTGTGCCAAGTAGAACCTATAGGATAACCTATGATGATAGTTGATTTGATTCTGCTGAAAAACAGAAACTTTGCACGCACAAATTTAATTTTGTTAAATCACAGAAACGTGCTTTTGCGTTGATTCTTTTTGATGCTGATCAATAGACACATTTTTTTGTCCAGGACTTCCTATTTTGGTAGGATTTTTAGAGTTCCAAAAGTTTGCGTGCGTTACAAATTGCTACAGACTATTCTGTTTTTTGACAGATTCTGTTTTTCGTGTGTTGTTTGCTCATTTTGATGCATCTATGGCTAGTAAAATAGTTTATAAACCATAGAGAAGTTGTAATACAGTAGGTTTAACACTAAAATAAATAAAGAATGAGTTCATTATAGTACCTTATGTGGTGGTTTTGTTTTCTTTCACTAACGGAGCTTATAAGATTTCCTGTTGAGTTTTGTGTTGTGAAGTTTTCAAGTTTTGGGTAAAGCTTTTATGAAATATGGAATAAGGAGTGGCAAGAGCCTAAGCTTGGGGATGCCCATGGCACCCCAAGATATTAAAGAATAGCCAAAAGCCTAAGCTTGGGGATGCCCCGGGAAGGCATCCCCTCTTTCGTCTTCGTTCATTGGTAACTTTACTTGGAACTATATTTTTATTCGCCACATGATATATGTTTTGCTTGGAGCGTCGTGTATTATATTAGTCTTTGCTTTTTAGTCTACCACAATCATCCTTGCTGTACACACCTTTTGGGAGAAGCCTATTTGATTAGAATTTATTAGAATATGCTATGTGCTTCACTTATATCTTTTGTGCTTGATAGTTTTTGCTCTAGTGCTTCACTTATATCCTTTAGAGCATGGCGGTGGCTTGATTTTATAGAAATTGCTAGTCTCTCATGCTTCACTTATATTATTTTGAGAGTCTTTTAGAACAGCATGGTATTTGCTTTGGTTACAAATTTGGTCCTAGAATGATGAGCATCCAAGTTGGGTATAATAAAAACTATCATAGGAAGTGAATTGGATGCTATGATCAATTTGATACTTGATAATTGTTTTGAGATATGGAGGTAGTGATATTAAAGTCATGCTAGTTGGGTTATTATGAATTTAAAGAATGCTTGTGTTGAAGTTATCAAGTCCCGTAACATGCACTTATGGTTAAAGTTGTGTAACAAATTTGAAACATGAAGTGTACCTGGCTTGTGCATCCTTATGAGTGGCGGTCGGGGACGAGCGATGGTCTTTTCCTACCAATCTATCCCCCTAGGAGCATGCGTGTAGTGCTTGATTTTTGATGACTTCTAAATTTTTGCAATAAGTATATGAGTTCTTTTGACTAATGTTGAGTCCATGGATTATATGCACTTTTACCTTTCCACCATTGCTAGCCTCTTCGGTACCGTGCATTGCCCTTTCTCACCTTGAGAGTTGGTGCAAACTTTGCCGGTGCATCCAAACCCCATGATACGATACGCTCTATCACACATAAACCTCCTTTTATCTTCCTCAAAACAGCCACCATACCTACCTATTATGGCATTTCCATAGGCATTCCGAGATATATTGCCATGCAACTTTCCACCGTTCCGTTCATCATCATCATGACATACCTTACTTTTGTCATATTGCCATTGCATGATCATGTAGTTGACATCGTATTTGTGGCAAAGCCACCATGCATTATTTTTCATATATGTCACTCTTGATTCATTGCACCATCCCGGTACACCGCCGGAGGCATTCATATAGAGTCATATCTTGTTCTAGTTTCGAGTTGTAATTCATATGTTGTAATCAATGAAAGTGTGATGATCATCATTATTAGAGCATTGCCCAAAAAAAGGCCAAAAGAAAAAAAGAAAGACCCAAAAAAAAGAAAAAAGAAAAAAAAGAAAAAGAAAAAAATAAAAAAATAATAAAAAGGGCAATGTTACTATCTCTTTTCCACACTTGTGCTTCAAAGTAGCACTTTGTTCTTCATGTAGTGAGTCTCATATATTGTGCTTCAAAGTAGCACCATGATTTTCATATAGTGAGTCTCATATGTTGTCACTTTCATATACTAGTGGGAATTTTTCATTATAGAACTTGGCTTGTATATTCCTACGATGGGCTCCCTCAAATGCCCTAGGTCTTCGTGAGCAAGCAAGTTGGATGCACACCCACTAGTTTTCTTTTGTTGAGCATTCAGTTATAGCTCTAGTGCATCCGTTGCATGGAAATCCCTGCTCCTCATGTTGACATCAATTGTTGGGCATCTCCATAGCCCGTTGATTATCCTCGTCAATGTGAGACTTTCTCTTTTTTGTGTTCTCCACACAATCCCCATCATCATATTCTATTCCACCCATAGTGCTATATCCATGGCTCACGCTCATGTATTGCGTGAATGTTGAAAAAGTTTGAGATTATTTAAGTATGAAACAATTGCTTGGCTTGTCATCGGGGGTATAGAAGTTGGGAACATCTTTGTGTGACGAAAATGAAGCATAGCCTAACTATATGATTTTGTAGGGATGAACTTTCTTTTGCCATGTTATTTTGTGAAGACATGATTACTTCGATTAGTATGCTTGAAGTATTACTATTTCTTTTATCAATATGAACTTTTATTTTGAATCATTTGGATCTGAACATTCATGCCACAATAAAGAAAATTACATTGAGAATTATGCTAGGTAGCATTCCACATCAAAAATTCTGTTTTTATCATTTACCTACTCGAGGCAAGGAGGAATTAAGCTTGGGGATGCTTGATACGTCTCCAACGTATCTATAATTTTTGATTGTTCCATGCTATTATATTACCTCTTTTGGATGTTTATGGGCTTTATTTTACACATTTATATCATTTTTGGGACTAACCTACTAACCGAAGGCCCAACCCGTATTGCTGTTTTTTTGCCTATTTCAGTATTTCGAAGAAAAGGAATATCAAACGGAGTCCAAACTGAATGAAACCTTTGGGAGCGTGATTTTTGGAACGAACGTGATCCAGAGGACTTGGAGTGCAAGTCAAGAAGCAGCCGAGGCCTCCACGAGATAGGAGGGCGCGCCCCCTGTCTCGTGGGCCCCTCGGGCGGCCACCGACGTACTTCTTCCTCCTATATAAGCCTACGTACCTCGAAAACATCCAGGGAGCACCCGAAACACAATTTCCACCGCCGTAACCTTTTGTATCCGCGAGATCCCATCTTGGAGCCTTCGCCGGCGCTCCGTCGGAGGGGGAATCGACCATGGAGGGCTTCTATATCAACACCATAGCCCTTCCGATGAGTTGTGAGTAGTTTACCACAGACCTTCGGGTCCATAGTTATTAGCTAGATGGCTTCTTCTCTCTTTTTGGATCTCAATACAATGTTCTCCCCCTCTCTTGTGGAGATCTATTCGATGTAAACTCTTTTTGCGGTGTGTTTGTCGAGATCCGATGAATTGTGGGTTTATGATCAAGTTTATCTATGAGAAACATTTGAATCTCCTCTGAATTCTTTTATGTATGATTGAGTTATCTTTGCAAGTCTCTTCGAATTATCAGTTTGGTTTGGCCTACTAGATTGATTTTTCTTGCCATGGGAGAAGTGCTTAGCTTTGGGTTCAATCTTGCGGTGTCCTTACCCACTGACAGCAGGGATTGCAAGGCACGTATTGTATTGTTGCCATCGAGGATAAAAAGATGGGGTTTATATCATATTGCATGAGTTTATCCCTCTACATCATGTCATCTTGCTTAATGCGTTACTCTGTTCTTTGTGAACTTAATACTCTAGATGCAGGTAGGAGTCGGTCGATGTGTGGAGTAATAGTAGTAGATGCAGGCAGGAGTCGGTCTACTTGTTGCGGACGCGATGCCTATATACATGATCATGCCTAGATAATCTCATAATTATTCGCTTTTCTATCAATTGCTCAACAGTAATTTGTTCACCCACCGTAATACTTTTGCTATCTTGAGAGAAGCCTCTAGTGAAACCTATGGCCCCCGGGTCTATCTCTTATCATATTTGCTTCCAATTTACTTTTATTTGCATCTTTACTTTTTGCATCTATATTATAAAATACCAAAAATATATTTATTTTATCATACTATCTCTATTAGATCTCACTTTCGCAAGTGGCCGTGAAGGGATTGACAACCCCTTTATTGCGTTGGTTGCGAGTTCTTTGTTTGTTTGTGTAGGTGTGTGGGACTTTTGAGGAGCCTCCTACTGGATTGATACCTTGGTTCTCAAAAACTGAGGGAAATACTTACGCTACTATTGCTACATCACCCTTTCCTCTTCAAGGAAAACCAACGCAAGCTCAAGACGTAGCAGCCTATCACACCCGATCTGAAGGAAATATGCCCTAGAGGCAATAATAAAGTTATTATTTATTTCCTCAATTCATGATAAATGTTTATTATTCATGCTAGAATTGTATTAACCGGAAACTTAGTGCATGTGTGAATACATAGACAAAACATATAGTCCCTAGTGTGCCTCTACTTGACTAGCTCGTTAATCAAAGATGGTTAAGTTTCCTAACCATAGACATGTGTTGTCATTTGATAAACGGGATGACATCATTAGGAGAATGATGTGATGGACATGACCCATCCATTAGCTTAGCATTATGATCGTGTTAGTTTCATTGCTACTGCTTTCTTCATGACTTATACAAATTCCTCAGACTATGAGATTATGCAACTCCCGAATACCGGAGGAACACTTTGTGTGCTACCAAATGTCACAACGTAAAAGGGTGATTATAAAGGTGCTCTACAGGTGTCTTTGAAGGTGTTTGTTGGGTTGGCATAGATCAAGAATAGGATTCGTCACTCCGTGTTTCGGAGAGGTATCTCTGGGCCCTCTCGGTAATACTCATCACTATAATCCTTGCAAGCATTGTGACTAATGAGTTAGTTGCGGGATGAAGTATTATGGAACGAGTAAAGAGACTTGCCGGTAACGAGATTGAACTAGGTATTGAGATACCGATGATCGAATCTCGGGCAAGTAACATACCGATGACAAAGGGAACAACGTATGTTGTTATGCAGTTTGACCGATAAAGATCTTCGTAGAATATGTAGGAACCAATATGAGCATCCAGGTTCCACTATTGGTTATTGACCGGAGACGTGTCTCGGTCATGTCTACATAGTTCTCGAACCCGTAGGGTCCGCATGTTGAACGTTCGATGACGATTGGTATTATGAGTTTATGTGTTTTGATGTACCGAAGGTAGTTCGGAGTCCCAGATGTGATCATAGACATGCCGAGGAGTCTCGAAATGGTCGAGACATAAAGATTGATATATTGGATGGCCTATTCGGACACCGGAAGTGTTCCGGGTGATTTCGGAGAAAACCAGAGTGCCGGAGGGGTTACCGGAACCCCCCGGGGAAGTATTGGGCCTTAGTGGGCCTTAGGGGAGAGAGAGGGCAGCAGCCCAGGAGGTGGCGCCCCCCAAGGGGAGTCCGAATTGGACTAGGGGAGGGGGCGCAGCCCCTCTTTCCCTCTCCCTCTCCCTCTCCTTCCTTCCCCCTTCCTCCTCCTAGTTGGACTAGGAAAGGGAGAGTCCTACTCCTACTAGGAGGAGGACTCCTCCCCTCCTTGGCGCGTCCAAGGGCTGGCTATAGGGGGCACCCTAGGACACACAAGTTGACATTGTTTAGCCGTGTGCGGTGCCCCCTCCACAGTTACACACCTTGGTCATATCGTCGTAGTGCTTAGGCGAGCCCTGCACCGGTAACTTCATCATCACCGTCACCACGCCATCGTGCTGACGAAACTCTCCCTCAGCCTCAACTGGATCAAGAGTACGAGGGACGTCCCCAAGCTGAACGTGTGCTGATCGCGGAGGTGCCGTACGTTCGGTGCTAAGATCGGCCAGATCGTGAAGACGTACGACTGAAGAAAATATGCCCTAGAGGCAATAATAAAGTTATTATTTATTTCCTTATTTCATGATAAATGTTTATTATTCATGCTAGAATTGTATTAACCGGAAACTTAGTACATGTGTGAATACATAGACAAACATAGTGTCACTAGTATGCCTCTACTTGACTAGCTCGTTAATCAAAGATGGTTAAGTTTCCTAACCATAGACATGAGTTGTCATTTGATTAACGGGATCACATCATTAGAGAATGATGTGATTGACTTGACCCATTCCGTTAGCTTAGCACTTGATCGTTTAGTATGTTGCTATTGCTTTCCGTTGGGGAACGTTGCAGAAAATTAAAAATTTTCCTACGGTTTCACCAAGATCCATCTATGAGTTCATCTAAGCAACGAGTCAAGGGGAAGAGTTTGCATCTACATACCACTTGTAGATCACGAGCGGAAGCTTGTCAAGGGGATGGTGATGATGGAGTCGTACTCGAACGTGATTCGGATCAACGATGTCCAAGTGCTGAACGGACATCACCTCCGCGTTCAACACACGTACAGGACGGGGACGTCTCCTCCTTCTTGATCCAGCAAGGGGGAAGGAGAGGTTGAGGAAGATTGCTCCAACGGTAGCACGACGGCGTGGTGTAGTTGGTGCAGCAGTACTCCGACAGGGCTTCGCCGAGCACGTACGGAGGAGGAGAGGTGTTGGGGAGGGGAGGGGCTGCGCCTTAACTTGTGGTGTATTGCAGCCCTCCCCTCACCCCTCTATATATAGGGGAAAGGGAAAGGGGGGCCGGCCCTCTAGGGA
>NC_041381.1:587994807-588010141 GCF_002162155.2 Triticum dicoccoides
TTAAGGTTTCCCCCCCAACCCTAGGCGCATGGGCCCAAGGTGGGGGGCACGCCCAGCCCACCAGGGGCTGGCTGCTATCCCATGCGGCCCCATGTGGCCCCCCCCGGGAGGGCTGGCCCCTCCCGGTGGACCCCCAGAACCCTTCCGGTGGCCCCGGTACAATACCGATAAGCCCCCGAAACTTTCCGGTGTCTGTATAACAACTTCCCATATATAAAACTTCACCTCCGGACTATTCCGGAACTCCTCGTGACATCCGGGATCTCATCCGGAACTCCGAACAACATTCAGTAGTCACATACTAGTCTTCCTAACAACCCTAGCGTCACCGAACCTTAAGTGTGTAGACCCTACGGGTTCGGGAGACATGCAGACATGACCGAGACCACTCTCGGGCAATAACCAACAGCGGGGTCTGGATACCCATGTTGGCTCCCACATGCTCCTCGATGATTTCATCGGTTGAACCACGATGTCGAGGATTCGATCAAACCCTGTATACAATTCCCTTTGTCAATCGGTACGTTACTTGCCCGAGACTCGATCGTCGGTATCCCAATACCTTGTTCAGTCTCGTTACCGGCAAGTCACTTTACTCGTACCGTAATGCATGATCCCATGGCCAACACCTTGGTCACCTTGAGCTCATTATGATGATGCATTACCGAGTGGGCCCAGAGATACCTCTCCGTCATACGGAGTGACAAATCCAGTCTCGATCCGCATAAAACAATAGATACTTTCGGAGATACCTGTAGTGCACCTTTATAGTCACCCAGTTACGTTGTGACGTTTGATACACCCAAAGCACTCCTACGGTATCCAGGAGTTACACGCTCTCATGGTCAAAGGAAGAGATACTTGACATTGGCAAAGCTCTAGCAAACGAACTACACGATCTTTGTGCTATGCTTAGGACTGGGTCTTGTCCATCACATCATTCTCCTAATGATGTGATCCCGTTATCAATGACATCCAATGTCCATAGCCAGGAAACCATGACTATCTGTTGATCACAACGAGCTAGTCAACTAGAGGCTCACTAGGGACATATTGTGGTCTTTGTATTCACACGTGTATTACGATTTCTGGATAATACAGTTATAGCATGAATAAAAGACTATTATCATGAACAAAGAAATATAATAATAACACTTTTATTATTGCCTCTAGGGCATATTTCCAACAGTCTCCCACTTGCACTAGAGTCACTAATCTAGTTACATTGTGATGAATCGAACACCCATAGAGTTCTGGTGTTGATCATGTTTTGCTCGCGAGAGAGGTTTAGTCAACGGATCTGCGACATTCAGATCCGTATGTACTTTGCAAATTTCTATGTCTCCATCTTGAACATTTTCACGGATGGAGTTGAAACGACGCTTGATGTGCCTGGTCTTCTTGTGAAACCTGGGCTCCTTGGCAAGGGCAATAGCTCCAGTGTTGTCACAGAAGAGTTTGATTGGCCCCGACGCATTGGGTATGACTCCTAGGTCGGTGATGAACTCCTTCACCCAAATCGCTTCATGCGCTGCCTCCGAGGCTGCCATGTACTCCGCTTCACATGTAGATCCCGCCACGACGCTCTGCTTGCAGCTGCACCAGCTTACTGCTCCACCATTCAACATATACACGTATCCGGTTTGTGACTTAGAGTCATCCAGATCTATGTCGAAGCTAGCGTCGGCGTAACCCTTTACGACGAGCTCTTCGTCACCTCCATAAACGAGAAACATGTCCTTTGTCCTTTTCAGGTACTTCAGGATATTCTTGACCGCTGTCCAGTGTTCCTTGCCGGGATTACTCTGGTATCTTGCTACCAAACTTACGGCAAGGTTTACATCAGGTCTGGTACACAGCATGGCATACATAATAGATCCTATGGCTGAAGCATAGGGGATGCCACTCATCTCTTCTTTATCTTTTGCCGTGGTCGGTGACTGAGTCGAGCTCAATCTCACACCTTGTAACATAGGCAAGAACCCTTTCTTGGACTCATCCATTTTGAACTTTTTCAAAATCTTATCAAGGTATGTGCTTTGTGAAAGACCTATGAGGCGTCTCGATCTATCTCTATAGATCTTGATGCCTAATATATAAGCAGCTTCTCCAAGGTCCTTCATTGAAAAACATTTGTTCAAGTAGGCCTTAATGCTGTCCAGAAATTCTATATTATTTCCCATCAAGAGTATGTCATCTACATATAATATGAGAAATGCTACAGAGCTCCCACTCACTTTCTTGTAAACGCAGGCTTCTCCATAAGTCTGCATAAATCCAAACGCTTTGATCATCTCATCAAAGCGAATATTCCAACTCCGAGATGCTTGCACCAGCCCATAAATGGATCGCTGGAGCTTGCATACTTTGTTAGCGTTCTTAGGATCGACAAAACCTTCTGGCTGCATCATATACAGCTCTTCCTTAAGATGCCCGTTAAGGAATGCCGTTTTGATGTCCATCTGCCATATCTCATAATCATAGTATGCGGCAATTGCTAACATGATTCGGACGGACTTAAGCTTCGCTACGGGAGAGAAAGTCTCATCGTAGTCAATCCCTTGAACTTGTCGATAACCCTTAGCGACAAGTCGAGCTTTATAGATGGTAACATTGCCATCCGCGTCCGTCTTCTTCTTAAAGATCCATTTGTTTTCTATCGCTCGCCGATCATCGGGAAAGTCTGTCAAAGTCCATACTTTGTTTTCATACATGGATTCTATCTCGGATTTCATGGCTTCAAGCCATTTGATGGAATCTGGGCCTGCCATCGCTTCTTCATAGTTCGAAGGTTCACCGTTGTCTAACAACATGATTTCTAGGACAGGGTTGCCATACCACTCTGGTGCGGAACGTGTCCTTGTGGACCTACGAAGTTCAGCAGCAACTTGATCCGAAGTACCTTGATCATCATCATTGTTTTCCTCTTCGGTTGGTGTGGGCATCACAGGAACGTTTTCCTGAGCTGCACCACTTTCCCGTTCGAGAGGTAGTACTTCATCGAGTTCTACTTTCCTTCCACTTACTTCTTTCGAGAGAAACTCTTTTTCCAGAAAGCATCCGTTCTTGGCAACAAAGATCTTGCCCTTGGATCTTAAGTAGAAGGTATACCCTACAGTTTTCTTAGGGTATCCTATGAAGACGCATTTTTCCGACTTGGGTTCGAGCTTTTCAGGTTGAAGTTTCTTGACATAAGCATCGCATCCCCAAACTTTTAGAAACGACAGCTTAGGTTTCTTCCCAAACCATAATTCATACGGTGTCGTCTCAACGGATTTAGATGGTGCCCTATTTAAAGTGAATGTAGCTGTCTCTAGAGCGTATCCCCAAAATGATAGCGGTAAATCGGTAAGAGACATCATAGACCGCACCATATCCAATAGAGTGCGATTACGACGTTCGGACACACCGTTTCGCTGAGGTGTTCCAGGCGGCGTGAGTTGTGAAACGATTCCACATTTCCTTAACCATAGACATGAGTTGTCATTTGATTAACGGGATCACATCATTAGAGAATGATGTGATTGACTTGACCCATTCCGTTAGCTTAGCACTTGATCGTTTAGTATGTTGCTATTGCTTTCTGTTGGGGAACGTTGCAGAAAATTAAATTTTTTCCTACGGTTTCACCAAGATCCATCTATGAGTTCATCTAAGCAACGAGTCAAGGGGAAGAGTTTGCATCTACATACCACTTGTAGATCACGAGCGGAAGCTTGTCAAGGGGATGGTGATGATGGAGTCGTACTCGAACGTGATTCGGATCACCGATGTCCAAGTGCTGAACGGACAGCACCTCCGCGTTCAACACACGTACGGGACGGGGACGTCTCCTCCTTCTTGATCCAGCAAGGGGGAAGGAGAGGTTGAGGAAGATTGCTCCAACGGCAGCACGACGGCGTGGTGTAGTTGGTGCAGCAGTACTCCGACAGGGCTTCGCCGAGCACGTACGGAGGAGGAGAGGTGTTGGGGAGGGGAGGGGCTGCGCCTTAACTTGTGGTGTATTGCAGCCCTCCCCTCACCCCTCTATATATAGGGGAAAGGGCAAGGGGGGCCGGCCCTCTAGGGAAAACCCTAGGGGGCGGCGGCCAAGGGGTGGGGGGCTTGCCCCCCAAGCAAGGGGTGTGCGCCCCCTTTAGGGTTTCCCCCCCAACCCTAGGCGCATGGGCCCAAGGTGGGGGGCGCGCCCAGCCCACCAGGGGCTGGCTGCTATCCCATGCGGCCCCATGTGGCCCCCCCGGGAGGGGTGGCCCCTCCCGGTGGACCCCCGGAACCCTTCCGGTGGCCCCGGTACAATACCGATAAGCCCCCGAAACTTTCTGGTGTCTGTATAACAACTTCCCTTATATAAAACTTCACCTCCGTACTATTACGGAACTCCTCGTGACGTCCGGGATCTCATCCGGGACTCCGAACAACATTCGGTAGTCACATACTAGTCTTCCTAACAACCCTAGCGTCACCGAACCTTAAGTGTGTAGACCCTACGGGTTCGGGAGACATACAGACATGACCGAGACCACTCTCGGGCAATAACCAACAGCGGGGTCTGGATACCCATGTTGGCTCCCACATGCTCCTCGATGATTTCATCAGTTGAACCACGATGTCGAGGATTCGATCAAACCCTGTATACAATTCCCTTTGTCAATCGGTACGTTACTTGCCCGAGACTCGATCGTCGGTATCCCAATACCTTGTTCAGTCTCGTTACCGGCAAGTCACTTTACTCGTACCGTAATGCATGATCCCGTGGCCAACACCTTGGTCACCTTGAGCTCATTATGATGATGCATTACCGAGTGGGCCCAGAGATACCTCTCCGTCATACGGAGTGACAAATCCCAGTCTCGATCCGCATAAAACAATAGATACTTTCGGAGATACCTGTAGTGCACCTTTGTAGTCACCCAGTTACGTTGTGACGTTTGATACACCCAAAGCACTCCTACGGTATCCAGGAGTTACACGCTCTCATGGTCAAAGGAAGAGATACTTGACATTGGCAAAGCTCTAGCAAACGAACTACACGATCTTTGTGCTATGCTTAGGATTGGGTCTTGTCCATCACATCATTCTCCTAATGATGTGATCCCGTTATCAACAACATCCAATGTCCATAGCCAGGAAACCATGACTATCTGTTGATCACAATGAGCTAGTCAACTAGAGGCTCACTAGGGACATATTGTGGTCTTTGTATTCACACGTGTATTACGATTTCCGGATAATACAGTTATAGCATGAATAAAAGAATATTATCATGAACAAAGAAATATAATAATAACACTTTTATTATTGCCTCTAGGGCATATTTCCAACACTTTCTTCATGACTTATACATGTTCCTATGACTATGAGATTATGCAACTCCCGTTTATCGGAGGAACACTTTGTGTGCTACCAAACGTCACAACGTAACTAGGTGATTATAAAGGAGCTCTACAGGTGTCTCCGAAGGTACATGTTGAGTTGGCATATTTCGAGATTAGGATTTGTCACTCCGATTGTCGGAGAGGTATCTCTGGGCCTTCTTGGTAATGCACATCACTATAAGCCTTGCAAGCAATGTGACTAATGAGTTAGTTGCGGGATGCTGCATTACATAAAGAGTAAAGAGACTTGCCGGTAACGAGATTGAACTAGGTATTGTGACACCGACAATTGAATCTCGGGCAAGTAACATACCGATGACAAAGGGAACAACATATGTTGTTATGCGGTTTGAGCGATAAAGATCTTCGTAGAATATGTGGGAGCCAATATGAGCATCCAGGTTCTGCTATTGGTTATTGACCGGAGACGTGTCTCGGTCATGTCTACATTGTTCTCGAACCCGTAGGGTCCGCACGCTTAAAGTTCGGTGACGATCGGTATTATGAGTTTATGTGTTTTGATGTACCGAAGGTAGTTCGTGTAAGTGCATCTAGTGCCACCCCTAGTTGGTTTTGGAGTATTGACGACAAAGTTGGTTGAGGGACTAATGCGTTTGTGAGAATTGCAGGATAACGCAGGTAGTGTCCCTCATTGATTCGGTTTACCTACCGGAGATGACCCCTAAAAATGTATGAAGACATTGAAGACAATGGTGGTGTGTGAAGATATTCACACTGAAGTCTATGACATGAGAAGACATTGAGTGAAGACTATGGAGCGCGAAGACTGAGTTGTTTCATTGTTTCCTTTTCTTCTTTGTTGAGTCATAGGAACCACCGTACTGTTAAGTGGGGTCCAAGTGAACTAAGTCAGAGTGACTGAAGTGATGCTCAACCCAAATCCTATGTCTTTGAGCGAAGACAATGAGAGCAAATCTTATCCAGAGCTAGATGAGTCAGCATTGCTTGTAGCCCAAGTAAAGTTGCCGTGTGTGTTTGAAATCTGACCATTGGAACACGTGTCAGTTCCTTAGTGACCCAGGGTCATTTCGGACATATCAGGTCGGGTTTCCTTGTGGCTATAAATAGCCCACCCCCTACACCATAAATTGGTGGCTGCTCAGAGTTAGTTTACGGCTTTTGTCGTTTTGAGAGCAACCCACCTCGAAGCCTTTGAGAGAGAAATCCTTGCGAGGACAAAGCCCAAACACCCAGAGCCAAAGAGTGTTAGGCATCACTGAAGTCTTTTTGTCTGTGTGACCTGAAGACTTATTACACTTGAGGACTGTGTATTCTCCAGCCGGTTAGGCATCGCGTTCTGAGCATCCAAGAGTCATTGTGGATTGCCGGGTGAAAGAAGTCTGTGAAGGTTCAGAAGTCTACCTTGAAGACTTACCAGAGTGATTGGGCGAGGACTATGTGTACTTAGCTCAAGGGGAATAAGGTGAAGACACGGTCTTCTAAGTTGGATCTCAGCCTCCCTAACCAGACGTACAGTTGTCACAGCAACTGGAACTGGTCCAACAAATCCTGTGTCGTCAATAAGTGACTGGTTCTATCTCTTCCCTCCTTTACTTTGAGTTTGTCTTTGTGAAGTCATTGCTTATCTGTCTTATCTGGTTGACTTCATTGCTTGACTACTATTGTTGATTGGCTTCATACTATCTTCCATCCTGATCCTACTACCTAGCTGCTATTAGTCTTCGTACGTTAACACTATTGCATACTTGACTATGGCTTGCTTGTTGTAGTTTATCTTCCGCTGCATATCAATTAGGTCATTTCTATTGTTTGTCTTCAAAACTTCCACGTTTTGAAGACTTTGATAAAAATCGCCTATTCACCCCCCCTCTAGTCGATAACTAGCACTTTCAATTGGTATCAGAGCAAGGTACTCCCTTGTTCTATGTGATTCGGTTTAACCACCTGTAGTTTAGCTATGTCGACTGCAGGATTGAGGAATGTATCTTGCCCCACCTTTGACGGTCATGAATATCCTCGGTGGAAAGCCATGATGAAGAAGCGACTCATGGCTATGGACATCGAACTATGGACCGTCACTGAGATTGGTCTTACCGATCTATGCAAGATGGCAGAGGCTGATGACATTCGCAAGTACACTCTACTGAACCTCACAGCGAAGGACGTCATCTGCTCCTGCCTGTCCCGAAATTAGTTCAGGAACGTAATGCACCTCAATCACGCGAAGCTAATCTGGGACCGGCTTTCTGAGGTCTATGAAAGTCATCTTAACCGTCATGATCCTTGGCTTGATGACTACAAGGAGTCTCTTAAAGAGATGACCTTTCCACCTGAATCGTCTTCATCTTCACCATGCCTCATGGCAGGGGGTGCTAAGGTAACTGAATGCTACCTCTCTGAAACCAGTGATGATGAATCAGGTGATGAATTTGGCCCCAGCTATGTCAAACTTGCTTCCCTTGCCACTAAACAACAAAGAGCGTTGGAAAAGATTCAAAACATGCTTAGTAAGAGCGATGATATGTTGGGCGAAGAAATGGATCAGTCAAAAGCTTTGGCTGAGAGTCTTCAGAGACTTCATTCCAAGTTTGACGCCCTTCAAGATCAACATAATGCTCTCTTGTCTGATCATGAGAAACTTTCTTCTGAATGTATTCAAAGAAAGCAAGATCTTGAAAAGATAAGAGTGGATTATGAAGATCTTCTGAAGAAGCACGATTCATTACTTGCTCCACAAATCAGTTCCGCTCAGGAAGGATTTGAACCACCATGTTTAAAATGCATTGAGCGTGATAACGCTGCCTCTTTTGGTGAATGTTCCACTGCTGCTACTGTTGCTCTGTCTTCAACTACTGATGTGGTAACTAACCCCTCTGCTGAGGATACCACTACTATTGCTGATGAAAATGCTAGGTTGAAGACATTGCTTGAAACAGGGATGTATCAAAGTCTAAAAGGGCATCAGACACTTTGTGATGTCCTCAAAAAGCAGATTCTGAACCGAAACCCTAGGAAAGAGGGTGTTGGGTTCGAGAGGAAAATGAATGCTGATGGTTCCTACTGGAAGCCTGAGCAGTATCCCAAAACCACTTGGGTTGCTGCAAAGGAACCTTCAGTGGATCCATCCACTTTATCTGGCTTTACCTGTGCTAATCCTATTATCATTGATGAATCCTTTGATGCAAACTATAAACTGTTCAAAAATCAGAATGGTGAAGTGTTTGCCAGGTATATTGGTACTAACTGCAGGAATGGACCGCCAATGAAGAAGATCTGGGTTCCCAAAAGCTGTCTTGAGAATCTTCCTGTGAATGTTGTCATGACACCACCAGGGAAGAAGACAAACCTCAGACCAAAGGCATCACATGGTCCAATGGCTTCATACGGAAACAGGACTCACCTGAGTCACCCTAACGCCAATGTTTTGTAGGGAAATCGTACTCAAACTTATGAATATGAGCGCGTGTCTTCAAACCGCTATGTTCATAGGACTAAGAACTTTTCTGCTTATTCATATGAGTATCATTCATCTCCTGCAAGGCTATTTGCTAGGGCTCCAAAGCCGAAATTCTCAGATGCTGCACTTAGACTCATTGCTTCTAAGCCACCCCTAATGTTGTGGGTGGTGAAGAAGAACTAACTCTCTTTTGCAGAACATGGTCTCCAGTCACCAATCAAAGGCGTCCGATGTTATTGCTGGGGACCTAAAACACAAAGGGATGTATGATAAAATGACTTACTATGTATTCCACTTATGAATCGCTTACCTGTCATACCGTGTGCTAACTTTCATCTAAGCTGTGATAATCCAAGTGTGCGTCAAATGCTTATGCTTCACAACATACCTTGTGAAGCCTATCCTCCTAACTGCACTGTAGGGTATGACACCTCGTGCTTCAGAATGGATTATGGACAGCGGATGCACTAATCATATGACTGGTGATCGAAGTCTTCTCATGGACTTAACCTTACGTCCATCCGACAAGAGTCAAATCACATTTGCTGACACTGGTAAAGGCAAGGTATTGGGTCTAGGTAGAGTTGCAATCTCAAGGGATCAACACATGGATAAAGTGATGCTTGTTGAATCCCTTGGATTCAACTTAATGTCTCTCTCAATGCTTTGTGACTTAAACATGATTGTGATATTTGGAAAATATCGTTGCCTTGTACTAATGGAATCTGACAAGTCTCTAGTCTTTGAAGGGTATAGGAAAGCTGATCTATACATGGTAGATTTCTCAGCAGGTCCACGGCTTGCCGTATGTCTTCTTGCAAAAGCTTCAGAATGCTGGCTCTGGCATCGAAGGCTGGGGCATGCTAGCATGAGGAACTTACACACTCTCGTCAAGAAGAAGCATGTCATAGGCATCGAAGGTGTCAAGTTCAAGAAAGATCATTTGTGTGGTGCTTGCGAAGCTGGGAAGATGACTAGGGCCAAGCATCCCTCGAAGACAATCATGACAGCATCTCAACCCTTTGAGCTATTGCACATGGACTTATTTGGCCCTACTCACTACTCCACCCTCACAACAACGGCGTGTCTCTATGGCTTCGTCATTGTTGATGACTACTCAAGATATACACACTAATAGAAAAAGGGCTATAGATGGGATTGACACTAATGGCGCACCAGACAAGTGGTGCGCCATTAGTATATACTAATGGTGCACCACCTTCTGATGCGCCATTAGAGTTTAAACTACTAATGGCGCACCTGGCCCGCGGTGCGCCATTAGTATCAATTTTTTTGAACTAGTGCGCCTGTCCAAACATACTAATGGCGCATCCGGAGGAAGTGCGCCATTACTAGTTGTAACTAGTAATGGCGCACCTGTCAGAAAGTGCGCCACTAATGTTGTTTTTTTAATATTTTTTAATTCCTTTTTTTGCAAAACTACTAATGGCGCACTCGACTGCGGAGCGCCATTACTAGTTTAAACTAGTAATGGCGCACCGTGGTGGTGTGCGCCATTAGTATGTTTTTTTTTGCAAAACTACTAATGGCGCACCACCAGGTGGTGCGCCATTAGTAACCTGGATTACTAATGGCGCATTTGTGGTTGGTGCGCCATTAGTAAGTGGGCAGCAACAAGATATTTTGGACATCCTCTCCTCCCACACTCACTTTCTCCCCACTTCATTCTCTCCCCGGCCTCCTCCTTGTCTCGGGTGCCTCCTCTTTTTCACCTCATTTCCACCATAGATTCATTCAAATTAAGTGGTTAAGTTACCTTGTTTTGATAGGTAAGTAAGGGGGGAATCTATATTTATGTTGTTCTCCCTACAACAATGTGCACATGCACTTTTTATGGCCTAGCTAGATCTATGTATGTTCGTGGTGTTGCATATGTTTGTGGTGTTGCATATGTGTTTGTGTTTGGAGGTGTACCGGTATTTGAAATGCGATAGTTGCCAATATTTTGCCGGAATGTTGATTCATTTCCGTTTCGGCGAGAATTTTGGCATTAAGCATTCTTTTTGGTCCTACTTTTAGGGAAAGTCATGCCAAATTTTTTCTTGGTTCTAAAATATCATTTTGCTCTACCCCGCAGGCGACCATGGTCCGCACGATGACCGAGGGCATCGTGAATAGGTTTTTGAGGTCCGCGAAGGCCGAGATGCTTCAAAAGAACGAGACGGAGATAAGATGTCCGTGTCGAAGATGCAAGCTGAAGAGCCTTATTGCGGACCCGGATTCCGGGCAGGTGCGGGATCACCTGCTCTTACGTGGTTTCATGGATGGCTATCGGTGGCAAGGTGATGAAGATGACTACGAAGTCGTCCATGGGGGCCGGGCAAGAAATGAGGAAGGGCAGCAAGACAACCACCGCGGCTCGGGCAGGCGAGAAGACGAAGAATCCCCAGGAGATGATCACGACGGTGATGCTGTACACAGTCATCATGTAGAAGATGCAGGACATGATGATGATGCCGGCGGAGCAGACGACGCTGGACCATCGATGGGCTGGGTGCAGGACCCTCATATTCAAGAGTTGCTTCTCAAGCAGACGGATAATGCAAGAGCTGCCGCCCGAGAGAAAGCCAAGATGGATCAACTTGAGTTAGACGCGGTTACTCCATTGTATGAAGGATGCAGGCCCGAGGATACCCGCCTGAAAGTAACGCTCATGGCTCTGGAGATGAAGGTAAAACACAAAATAACCGACGCATGCTTCGACGAGAACATGTCATTCTGGCACGAACGTCTTCCCAAGGGGAACAAGTGCCCGACCAGTTTGGAGGAGGCGAAGAAAATCATGTGTCCTCTGGATTTACCGCACGTGAAATACCATGTGTGCATGAACAATTGCATCATTTATCGGGACGAGCACGCGGAGTCTACCATATGTCCGGTGTGCGGTGTCACTCGATACAAGAAGAGGAAGAAAGCTCCTCGAAAAGTGGTGTGGTACTTTCCGATCACTCCTCGTCTGCAGCGGTATTTCGCGGACCCTAAGGTAGCAAAGCTCCTGCGTTGGCACGCGGATAGGGAGGAGAAGAAGCGAGAAGATGACGCAAATGATCCGGAGATAGATAAAAAAGACAATATGCTGAGTCACCCTAAGGATGCGAGCCAGTGGCAAGCGTTGAACTTCGAATACCCAGAATTTGATAACGATCCAAGGAACATCGTGCTGGGCGCGAGCACCGATGGAGTCAATCCGTTTGGCAGCCAGAGAAGCACACATAGCACCTGGCCTGTGTTTGTGTGGATGTACAACCTTCCCCCTGGCTGTGCATGAAGAGGAAGTACATTCACATGAGTATGCTAATTGAAGGTCCGAAACAACCAGGGAACGACATCAATCTATATCTGGGGCTGCTGAAAGAGGAGCTTGACACGCTGTGGAAAACGCCAGCCAATACGTGGGACGCCGCAGAGAAAGAATATTTCCATATGAGAGCCACACTGCTCACGACGGTGCACGACTATCTCGGTTATGGATATCTTGCGGGGCAGGTAGTCCACGGATTTTCTGGATGCGTACGGTGCATGGATGACACAACATATCGCCAGCTAGATAGAGATCCTGGGTCTTCGAAAACCGTGTTCATGGGACATCGAAGGTGGCTTCGCGACGATGACCCGTGGAGGAAACACAAGGATCTGTTCGATGGTGAAACCGAACCCCGAAAACGCCCGTGTACGAGGAGCGGCGAGGAAATAGACAAGCTGTTGAAAAATTGGAAAGACTGCCCACTGCCGAGAAAGAAGCAAAAGGCGCCAGAGTCGGGAAAGAAGTGAAAGGCGCCAGAGCCGCTGCTGAAGGTA
The DNA here is from genome assembly GCF_002162155.2 of Triticum dicoccoides. Classification (NCBI taxonomy): domain Eukaryota; kingdom Viridiplantae; phylum Streptophyta; class Magnoliopsida; order Poales; family Poaceae; genus Triticum; species Triticum dicoccoides. The sequence continues at coordinate 588,007,441 of NC_041381.1, forward strand.
TGGAAAACGAGGTCTGTTTTCTGGGACTTGCCGTACTGGAAGATCCACCGTGTGCCTCACAGCCTTGATGTCATGCATATCACGAAGAACGTGTGCGAGAGTCTACTTGGTACCCTGCTCAACATGCCAGAGAGGACCAAAGATGGGCCGAAAGCAAGGGCAGACTTGAAATCAATGGGCATCAGGCAGGAGCTTCATGCTATATATGATGATGATGATGATGATGATGATGATGATGATGATGATGATGATGAGGCGAAGCAGGACACAGAAAGTCGTCGCAAAGGCAAAAAGGCCAAGAAGACCGGAAATGACTACCCTCCCGCGTGCTTCACTCTAAGTCAGGAGGAGATCGAGAAGTTTTTCACCTGCCTCCTAGGAGTAAAACTTCCTTACGGTTACGCGGGGAAGATAAGCAGATATCTAGACCCAGCGAAGCAGAAGTTCAGCGGGATGAAGTCTCATGACTGTCACGTGCTGATGACGCAGATACTTCCAGTTGCAATCCGTGGGATCATGGACGCGCACGTACGTGAAATGCTATTTGGCCTATGCAACTTCTTCGACGTCATCTCTCGGAAGTCGATTGGCGTGAGGCAACTCAGAAGGCTACAGGAAGAGATCGTGGTGATACTATGCGAGCTTGAGATGTACTTCCCGCCCGCATTCTTCGACGTTATGGTGCATCTGCTGGTCCATATAGTGGAGGATATCATCCAACTCGGGCCGACGTTCCTGCACAGCATGATGCCGTTCGAAAGGATGAATGGTGTCATCAAATGATACGTTCGCAACATGTCACGTCCAGAAGGAAGCATAGCCAGGGGCTTTCTGACCGAAGAGTGCATCTCCTACTGCACGAATTATCTAGGCATCGAGAACCCCGTTGGTCTGCCCGTCAACAGGCACCTCGGTAGGCTCGCTGGATGGGGTCACCGTGAGGGTCGCGCGAAATGCATGTCGACTTCGAGGGTCGACTCGCCGACTTTGAAAGAGCAAACCTAGTCGCGCTACAACACATAGACGTGGTCGATCCTTGGGTGGTAGAGCACAAAACCTTTATTAAGAAGACGTACAATGACCGAGGCCAACAGAGGACGGACGGAGATATACTCAAAGAGCACAACTCATGTTTCACGCGTTGGTTCAAGCAGAAGCTTCTGTCGTACCCTTTACATGAGGATTCTTCCGCGGAAGAACAACTCATATTCGCCTTGTCACAGGGCGCCGAGCACAACCTGATGACCTATGAGGCGTACGATATCAACGGCTACACATTCTACACCGAGGCCAAGGACATGAAGAGCGATGGTTATCAGAACTCCGGGGTAACGATGGAATCCTACACCGGTAACGACAAGGACAGATACTACGGAAGGATCGAGGAGATCTGGGAGCTGAGCTACGCTGGAGAGAAGGTCCCGATGTTCCGTGTCAGATGGGCCAAGAACGTCATAAAAGAAGACCGGTATTTCACCACCATGGTTATACCCGAAGCCAAATCCAAGACCGCGGGCGCAAACGTCACCGCGAAAAATGAGCCATGGGTACAGGCTTCCCAAGTGGACCAATGCTTCTTCATTACCGACCCGCCAAAGCCCAGTCGTGTTGTCGTGAGGAGAGGCAAAAGGAAGATCATCGGAATGGATGGAGTAGCCAATGAGCAAGACTTTGACAAGTACAGCGACCCGAGGATCGAACATGACGACGATGATGAAGTAGCAGCATACACCACAAGAAGAAGCAGGACCACCCTACCTAAAGAACGTCCGTTCCATAGAAGAACTCCATTTGCGAAAAAGAAGGGCAAGAAGATTGTGAACAGATAGCTAGCTAAGATCGATTGTATTTAAATCGTAGACTTCATTTCTCGATTGTATTTCATGGGCACTTTTTGAACTATCATGAATATTTTTTAATTTCATGGACACTCGATCTCGATCCCCCTCCATCTCGATCGCTATCCCACCTCGCCAGATCCGGTCCCCCTCGCCGCCGAGCACCCCTCAGTCCACCGGCCGCCGCCGCCGACCCCCCGCACCCTCGATTCCCCTACTCAACCGCCGCCGCCGACCCCCCCACCCCGCGCACCCTCCCCCGCTCCACTGGCATTACTGTTTGATGATATTTTTAAAAAAATTATTACTGTCTTATAAAAAAAATATTACTGTTATGATTTAAACAAGTTTGAACATATTTAAACACAAATAAGTATCAAACAGCATTTTAAATGCATAAAAAAAATTGTTGAGCCTGGGAATCGAACACAGGACCTCCTGGTGTGAGAACTAGCTGCTGACCAGTCCAGCTAGTAGAGGGAACTTGGTGTGGATCAGGTCAGGTGGAAGATAACCTGTTGGCTCGAGCAGAAATAAAAAAAATATTAATGGCGCACCACGGTGGGGTGCGCCATTAGTGTGGATGTACTTATGGCACACTGAGGGGTGGTGTGCCATTAGTATTGTGCCATTGCTATAAGAAAAAAAACTACTAATGGCGCACCACGGTGAGGTGCGCTATTAGTATGGATGTACTTATGGCGCACCGAGGGGTGGTGCGCCATTAGTATTGTGCCCGATCCCCCTTCCCTCTCCCCCTTCGCTCGATCCCCCCTTCCCTCTCCCCCTTCGCACGATCCCCCCTTCCCTCTCCCTCGATCCACCGCGCCGCTCCTTCCCTCGTCCCTCCCTCCACCGCGCCG
>NC_041381.1:588010151-588010647 GCF_002162155.2 Triticum dicoccoides
AAAAATTATTACTGTCTTATAAAAAAAATATTACTGTTATGATTTAAACAAGTTTGAACATATTTAAACACAAATAAGTATCAAACAACTTTTTAAATGCTTAAAAAAATTTGTGGAGCCTGGGAGTCGAACCCAGGATCTCTTGGTGTGAGAACTGGCTGCTGACCAGTCGAGCTAGTAGAGGGGACTTGATGTGGATCAGTTCTGGTGGTAGATAACCTGTTGGCTCAAGCAGAAATCAAAAAAAATACTAATGGCGCACCATGGTGGGGTGCGCCATTAGTATGGATGTACTTATGGCGCACCGAGGGGTGGTGCGCCATTAGTATTGTGCCCGGCCCCACCCATATTTCCTCCCCGGCCCCTCTCTCTCCCTCGCCCTCGCCCTCGATCCCCTTCCCCTCTCCTCTCCCGACGCCGCTGCCCCGCCGCCTCGACGCTGCCCCGCCGCCCCGACGCCACCCCGACGCCGCCTCGACCCCGCCCCGACGCCGCT
>NC_041381.1:588011237-588088923 GCF_002162155.2 Triticum dicoccoides
CCTCCTCCTCTCCCCCTCTCCCCCTCTACAGTGTACTTTTTCAAGTACTATGAATTACGTGGAGTTTGTGGTAAACATGTTTGTACCCATAATGTGGTCACAAGCTTCACAAGTGTGTCCTTGTAAATTTTTTCAAGGCATCTTGAAAGTTGTAGCAAAGATTGAGTAAAATGGAATTCTAAACATGTATCCGTGCTTCTGACAAGAATTCTAAATCTGATGCATTTACTAGCAAGAATTGTGAATTGTCATCTTTGTATTGCAGAAGCTTTTAAATTCTTTAGCATGAGTTTCTTCAAGTTTGGTTGTTCCTGCTGCATATGCCCAGCTAATAGCATGATTTAGCTTGTACCAAGTGCTTTGCTAAAATTCGGATAGTTCCCCACCTACTAGCTCTTTGTGGTGGCTTATTGGTGACTTGTCATACTTGTATCTTTGAACTAGGTTGATATGGAACCGGGTTGTTCATTTTTCCGCATCTCTATGCTCATGTAGATATCTTTAGGGATGAAGTCCATGTCCTGTGCCGTGATAGATGTATTTACAAGAGCTGTTTTATTGCTCAAAGATCAATGTGGAAATGGAATCATAATTCTGAGCTATTTTTGTAGAGACACTGATAAGATGATTCAAACTGCAATGCCTTGATACTGAAAATAGTTAGAAAATCTCTGTTTGTGCCAAAAAATAACCCCTTTCTCCTGAAACATTGATTAATTTCCGTTTCGGTTGAGAAATGGGGCACTCCTAGGTCAAGAAAATTAGCAAAGGTCATGCCCAATTTTCTTGACCTAGAAGGTGCCCGATTCTCAACCGAAATAAAAATTAATTTGCTTTAGTGGTTGGATTAGTTTAGTATTTTATTCACACACTCAGACACCCTTACTTAATTTGCATTGCATACTAGCTAGATAGTTTAGTATGGTCAAACTTTATATCAAAATAAAAGGGGTGTAATGAATCCGGACGAAGGGAGTAGCAGTCAGTCAGTGAGTGAAAGCTTTAGGTGGACACGCCGCAAATCCAGAGGCATGTATGCTACTGGTCGTCAGGGTTTTCATTTTCTTAATTTATTATTGCACAACAAGTGGTCCAGATGCAGTAGTATAGTATAGCTGCCAGATGGATTAGTTTAGCTTAACAAGTCCACAGACTTTTTTTCTCTAGGAAGAAATTATACTGTCTGAAGTCTGAACTCCTCCTCAAAAACAAAACAAAAAGGAGAGGTAATGCCCGAAACCGCTGGCCCTGTCTAGATTCTTGCACACGACGACCAGCTTTTTAAGAAAATAATATAAAGCTGTAATGTTTTTAATTATCAATGGCATGACATGACATTGGTCTCTACAAATGTATGTATGTCTGGTACACGCTGACTGCAGCATACTTTGTTGTAGAAGAAAGAAAGAAAGAAAGAAAGAAAGAAAGAAAGAAAGAAAGAGGGGTTCAGAGGAGACAATAAGCTATCTGCAGCTTAATTTGCATTGCATACTAGCTAGATAGCTTTTGTTTTTCAGGACCAACCGAACAATACATACATATACCTGTAGGCACCAGCTTAATTTCCATGGCAGGACAATTACTTGCTTCATTATATTCATCCATCCATCCATTTTGCATCATGTACAGAACCAAAAATAATCGCAAAAGCCTTAGTTCGAAGCGGATGAGCATTCTATTCTCAGGCAGCAAAGGCATTCTCAATACATGTTGGTGAATGGCAAAACCTACAATTTCTTTGTTTGTTGCAAAATGAATGATACGAAAGAAGATATCAATAGCCTTTAAAGCCACCCAATTGTTTGTATACACAACATGAATCGCAAAACTTACAGTGTTGAAGATGATCAGAAAGAAGAGGACAAGTCAAACCTTCAAATCGATCAGATCAGCTAACAGCTACTGCAATTCGCCTGCCTTGACCTCGAACTCTTCTCTGGTTGATAGTATCTTCACACGAACCATGCCTCGCTCCCACTCGGATTTCCCAACCAAGATCAGCCTGCTAGCGTTTATCCTCTCCGCGTGTTTGAACACCCTGCGGTGTAGTAAAAAGTAATTACAGATACACTCACCCACATAAGTATTCAACACAATGAAAAAATAGTACAAATTAAGGAAAGGCAATACCATTTCAGACGCTTGTCTTCTAAAAAGAAGAGTGAACTTTCTAGACACACCCCTCAAGAACTAGGTTACCCTGAGAACGTGGACTTGGACCTTAGCAACGACACACTAACAGGTTCTATCACAAAACACCTAGGCAATATCACAAACATCTCTCAATTGTTCCTTGACAATAACCAACTTTTTGGCGACATTCCTCGAGAATTAGGTTATTTGGTCAACTTAGAGATCTTGTTCCTTGACAATAACCAACTTTTTGACCAAACTTTGTTTCTATTTAGAGAGAAACATGGCCCACAATGATGAGGCCGGGGGTTCGGGCGGCAAGGCATTCTAGGAGCTGTCCCAGGAGATGGAGGAACAACCTCACTTGTATGAGGCTGCCGCCTTCCCCACCGATCCTGAGGCCACGGATGGTGCTGTCGGGGATGACCACACTGATGCCACCACTGATGGTGCCGCCGAGGATGCCACCACTGATGATGGCGGCGCACGCACAGATGGCAGCCAACCGAAGAGGCAACGGAAGGACCGGCGCCCGATCGTGCTCCGCACCCTCAAGGAGGAAGTTACTGAAGTGGACTCCAACGGGAATCCAACGGCGCCCGAACGAATAGTCAAGGGGTACTCGCTTCAGCTCGGGTGCATTGTCCGGAGCACCGTCTCGATCAACATCGAGAACCTGAGGCATCCTGACCGAGGGAATTTGCGCAACCTCCTCTTCACGAAGCTGCACGAACGATACAAGTTCCCCGCTAAATTTGCAAACACAAGCCTCAAAGGGAATAAAGTGAACAATGCTGCCCTCACGAAGATGAGCAAGGCCCTGTCTACTTGGAAAAGCAATGTGAAGAGAATGATCGAGAAAGGTGAGAGTTATCAGAAGATCAAGGAGAAAAATCCTTCGATCACCGAAGATGACTACAACGACTTCAAGATCAATTGCTCGAGCACCGCAAGCTCCCAATCAAGTGAGTGGGGGAAACAAATGCGGAAGCTGAACATAGGGGAACACACACTCGGTCCCGGCGGTTACAGAGTGGCGGAGCCTATATGGGACAAGGAGGAGGCAGACCGTGCCGAGCAAGGCCTACCGCCCCTCTTCGATAAATACGGTGACAAGCAGACCAGGAACTTTGTTAGGGCCCGGTACAAGAAGGACCCGAAAACAAAGGAGCTTACTACGGATCCGAAGACCAGGCAGCTTGAGCTTGTTCTGGTAAGGAATACACCCTCGCGTAATTACCTCCATATGGTTGCATTCTAATTAATGAAGCCAAATTTCTAAATGGTTCACATTCCTTCCGCAGGCGACTGAAAGCAGTAGCGCGGGGTCGACTAAGAGCAACCCTTGGGACACCACTCTAAATAGGGGGTTGAATGTAATGAAGAACAAGGATAAGCTCAGTAAGCCGACGTCAGCTGGTCGTGTGGCCGGCAAAGGCTTGTCGACAAAATGGGGGTCATACTACACCGCTGGTGTGTGGAAGGAGAAAAAGACCAGCTCGGAAAGCCAGGCGCGAGAGGTTCAAGAACTCAAGGCACAGGTGGAGCGGATTCCGGAGATTGTCCAAGAGCAAGTGGAACAACGACTCGGAGCGACGATGGCCGCCATTGTGCCTACCTTGATCTCGGGGTTGAGTGCGTGGATTGCGGGCGGCCAACAGGGGCCGCCCCCGATTCCTAGCTTCACGGCCAGCAACTCGCATAATGCGATGGCGGGGCCATTGGTGCCTCCGGCGGAGGCGACATTGGTGTCTCCGACGCCGGCACGGGAGCTTAATGCACCCGGGTGTACGCCGGCCGGCACCTCTGCAGCAAGCGGCACCTCCGTCAACTGCACGCCCGCCGTTGGCGGTGCATCGACATTAGCCAAGCTCGACGCTATCATCACGGTAACTAATTAAGCCTCTCTCGGCCGAGGACTTCATCTCCTTGCCTTTGACTGGGCATCCCTGACGCCCTACATGTTTTCGCAGGGCGCCGCCGACGTTCCGTGCACTCTCCTCCACTTCGTGAACAACGAGTTGGTCGATGTCGCCAAGGGCAAAATCGTTCAACCGGGCAACCCCTTGTTCCACGGTACCTAGATGCCACCCAACTTGTTTAGGGTTCAACTGGTTCGGGTGCTGCCAGGCTGCGACGACTTGTTACCTCCGATTCGACCCGTCGGGACCGACGATGATGACGTGATGACCCTCAGCGCCTGCCTGAGCTGGCCCCTGCTTTGGCCAAAGAGCCAGATTCGTTTGGGGGCGGGGGACACCACCCCAAAGACAACACCGCTAGTCGTGCCGGCGCCAAGTCGGCCCCATGGCAAAACCGCCGCAACGGTGCCGGACATCCCTATGCCACTGGATCCAAACATGCATATGGCACAGGATCAGAACGACGATGACGACGACGATGATACATTTGGCAACGTCGATCAGTACTTTGCCGATCATGGGTACGATGGTGACTTCATGGGGCCTCCTTCTCAAGAACCAAACCCAACAAAAGACGTGTGCGATCTAGCTGGTACCGCGGAGAAGCCAAGTTGCAACAGGCGCCGTCTGGCGTTCAGCTCTCAGGAGACGCCTCCAGCTGCCGACTTCACCGAGCCTCAGATAGGCGAGGTGCGAAATATTATCAGCCCCAACACACTCAAGAAGGCGGTCTGTGAGCAGAACTCGGTCCCATTATAGGAGAAGAAGAAGGCACGCAAAAGAAAGACTAAGAAGGGTGCGAGCCAGCCAGCACCGAGTACAATCCGTGCTCAGGACGGGCCACCTTCACCGCAGGATATCTCGAGGAGGGTGCATGTGGCGGGTAGGGCGATGCTACCGACAAATATGCTCAATGCTGCAACTGGTGCTATGCGGAGTCTGCATGACAGTGTTCTTTCTTTGGAGAAGCGGCATCTCAGAGAGAAGGATGTGGCATACCCGGTTTTCGCGGCCAAGGTGCCAGAGGGCAAGGGCTTTGTGGATAACTCCATCGGGCGTATGATCGTCCTGCGTTTTGATGACATCCACGCTATGTTGAACCTTCATCCGCTGCACTACACCTTCGTTCGGCTATTTTCGCTGAGTATGGAGATGCGGATCATTCGCGACAAGACCCCGGACATTGTGATAGTCGACCCCTTCTACATGCGTGCCAAGATCTTGGGCAGCGCTGGGGACCGGCAAGTCGCGAGTTCTTACCTCGAAGGCGTCATTCTAGCAAACCAAGATAAGGATAACTTCCTCGTGCCTTACTTTCCCGATTAAGTCCTCCCCTCAACCGCCCCGTAACATATGAATTCTTAGATTTTGATCGTTTTTCTTTTAACATTCCGTGTTTTCTGCAGTGACACACGTTGCACGCTCATCCTCCTAAGCCCCAAATATTCCATGGCCACGTATTTCAACCCGGACCGTCAGTCGAACGTAGACTACACAAATGTCAAGAAGGTTCTTGATGATGTTCTCCCCGGCTACGTCAAATCTGGAGGCACCTTCACCAGGCCTATTCGTAAGTACGGCAAGCACGTGTTCTCCCACAATACGACGTTCTGCTGCGTCAAGCAGCCGCCTGGCGGTCAGAAGGGTGCCTACTACGCCATCCATCACATGCGGGCGATCGTACGGGACCATCATCAACTTCTGCTACCGAGTAAACTCAAAGATTGGGCAAAGAGCGTGTCGGCAATCCAGGACGCAGACCTCCGACAAGAATTCTTTCGCATCCAGTCGGAGTTTGCGGAAATCATCCATCAAGATGTCCTTCGTACCTCGGGGCAGTTCTACCTCAACAATCAACCGTCCAACAGTGACATCGACACAATGCTACAAATGCAGGCTGACAACGACCGTTATTTCATGACTCCCATGATAGACGGCGGCTTCATCCATGCTCCGGTCCCTTGAGTCGAGTCGAAAGCAGTGATGCTGTGTCTAGTTCTGAAACATCGATTGGCTCATGTTGTAATTAAACTTTAATGAACTTGTAGTATGTCTCTTTGGTTTCGAGAGTCGTTCAACTTAGATGTAACTGATGCTATTAATGTCTTGCTTTTCTATTCTGATCGTTCTGTTGCATACTTATATATTGCTTATGTATTGTCTGTGAATTGGTACTAACGTTTCGTTTGGCTAGTGCATAGCGATGCCGACGTATGTCGTGTACAAGGGTAAGGTTCACGGACTCTACGATGACTGGGAGGAGTGTCGGAGACAGGTTCACCGATTCAGCGGTAACAGTTACAAAGGGTACACCACTAGGGCCGAGGCCGAATCTAGATACGCCCGCTATCTAGCGGGAGAGGGGAGGGAGCGTTGGAGGAACCGGATGAAGACGAGTTTCATCGTGATGATGCTCATCGTGATGACCGCAGCTCTCTTCTATGTGATGGTAGTTTAGATGATCGATATCGACTTGTAATGTGAAGACAAACTCGCTACTCGCGGTCTCGAGACTTGTAATATAATGTTCTATCTTTGTTCGGTCTTTTCAATTCGGAGACTAATATGATGAATTGTATTCGGAGACTAATATGATGAACTGTATTCAAAGACTAATCTTCTATTGTATTCGATGAATCTGTTGTTGATGTGTGCTGTCTATATTTTGTCAAATTATACATTTTGTAACCTGTGCAAAAAACAGAAAATAAAAAATAAAAAAAACCTAATATACATACTAATGGCGCATCACATGACAGTGCGCCATTAGTATGACAAAGCATACTAATGGCGCATCACAGGAGAGTGCGCCATTAGTATGCCGCGGTCACTAATGGCGCATCCCGTTGTGGTGCGCCATTAGTATGCCAAAGCACCTGGGTATACATGGCCCCTGGGAGGCATACTAATGGCGCACCCTGGCCTATACTAATGGCGCACCAGTGGTGCGCCATTAGTATACCAGATACTAATGGCGCACCAGTGGTGCGCCATTAGTAAAAATTACTAATGGCGTGCTAGTAATGGCGCACCACTGATGCGCCATTAATGTCCAAATTAGGTGCGCCATTAGTAGGGGTTTTTCTAGTAGTGACATGGGTGCACATAATTCTCTACAAGACTGAAGTACAAGATGTCTTCAGACGATTCGCCAATCGAGCAATGAACAATTATTGCGTCAAGATTAAGCATATCAGAAGCGATAACAGCACTGAATTCAAGAACACCGGGCTTGATCTTTATCTGGATACAATGGGAATCACTCATGAATTTTCTGCTCCATACACACCTCAGCAAAATGGCATCGTTGAGCGCAAGAACAGAACCCTCATTGAGATGGCTCGAACAATGCTCGACGAGTACAAGACACCAAGAAAGTTCTGGCCTGAAGCTATCGATACTGCATGTCACATCATCAACCGTGTTTACATCCACAAGCTTCTGGGAAAAACATCCTATGAGCTCCTTACTGGCAAGAAGCCAAATGTCAGCTACTTCAGAGTCTTTGGTGCTAGGTGCTGGATCAAGGATCCCCATCACAAGTCAAAATTTGAACCCAAAGCTCACGAAGGCTTCATGCTTGGATATGGAAAGGATTCGCACTCTTACAAAGTCTTTAACCTCTTCCACTACAAAATCGTTGAAACTATGGACGTGCGATTTGATGAAACCAATGGTTCACAACAAGAACTCCTGCCAAGCACACTAGATGAAGCTCCTTCCAGTGAATCTATCAAGCTGATGGGAACTGGTGAAATCATGCCCTCTGAAGCACAGCCTGAAGGGGAACTTATCATTTCTGCACCAAACCAACCCGAAGACAATGCTCAGACCGAAGACAATCCTTCCAATGATGACAATGATCAGCATGAGCAAGGTCTTCGTCCAGTTCATCCTCGTGTTGCAAATGAAGTACAAATTGAGAAGATAATTGATAGCATCAACGCACCTGGTCCGCTTACTCGATCAAGAGCAACACAGTTAGCAAATTTCTGTGGGCATTTTTCATTTGTATCAATATCTGAACCCAAGAAAGTTGCTGAAGCCTTTATGGAACCTGAATGGATTCAAGCCATGCAAGAAGAACTTCAACAGTTCAAGCTGAATAATGTTTGGGAACCTGTCAAGCGCCCTGACCCTCGCAAGCATAACATTATTGGAACAAAATGGATATATCAGAACAAGCAAGATGAGCATGGTCAAGTCGTCAGAAACAAAGCATGTCTAGTGGCACAAGGATATACTCAAGTTGAAGGAATTGACTTCGATGAAACATTTGCTCCTGTGGCTAGGCTTGAAGCTATTCGCATACTACTAGCCTATGCTAATCACCACAACATCTTGTTATATCAAATGGATGTGAAAAGTGCATTCCTCAATGGCAAGATTGAAGAAGAAGTGTATGTTGCTCAACCACCTAGATTTGAAGATCCAAAACATCCTGATATGGTGTACAAACTAAACAAAGCACTGTATGGCCTCAAACAAGCTCCTCGCGCTTGGTATGATACAATCAAAGACTTCCCGAAGAGCAAAGGCTTCAAACCAGGATCCCTAGATCCCACACTCTTCACGAAGACATATGATGGTGAACTGTTTGTGTGCCAAATATATGTGGATGACATAATCTTCGGCTGCACCAACCAGAAGTATAGTGATGAGTTTGGATACATGATGCAAGAGCAATATCAGATGTCCATGATGGGTGAGCTGAAGTTCTTCCTTGGTCTTCAAATTTGTCAGCAAAGAAATGGCATCTTCATATCTCAAGAAAAATATCTCAAAGACTGCGTCAAGAACTTCGGCATGCAAGATTGCAAAGGTTACACGACGCCAATGCCAGCCAAACATCATCTTGGTCCCGACGACAATGGTAAAGAGTTTGATCAAAGGTATACCGCTCCATGATTGGTTCTTTACTTTACCTATGTGCATCTAGGCCAGATATTATGCTTAGTGTTTGCATGTGTGCTCGATTCCAAGCGGCACCAAAGGAATCGCATCACTTAGCTGTGAAGCGAATTCTTAGATATTTGGCTTACACCCCAACACTCGGATTATGGTATCCAAAGGGCTCAAGATTTGATCTGGTTGGATTCTCGGATGCTGATTATGCTGGTGACAAGGTGGATCGCAAGTCAACATCAGGAACATGTCACTTTCTGGGACGATCACTTGTATGTTGGTCTTCAAAGAAGCAAAACTGTGTATCACTCTCAACTGCTGAATCTGAATACATTGCTGCTGGATCTTGTTGCACTCAGCTTCCGTGGATGAAGCAAACTCTCAAGGACTATGGCATCAATCTGAAGCAAGTCTCTCTTTTCTGCGATAACGAAAGCGCCATCAAGATTGCCAACAATCCAGTCCAACACTCGAAGACAAAGTACATTGAAATTCGTCATCATTTTCTCAGAGATCATGTCATGAAGAAAGATATTGACATCATTCACGTCAACACTGAAGAGCAACTGGCAGATATCTTCACAAAGCCCTTGGATGAGAAAAGGTTTTGCAAGTTACGGTGTGAGCTAAATATCTTGGAATCCTCAAATGTCCTGTGATTAGGCACACATCCTAACACTTATGCATGTTGATGACTTAGATGTGCAACACATGAAGTAAAGTATATCTTCAATAAATGAAGACTTACATTCTGAGTGTGAATACATTAACGTGGAATTTGACTTCGGAGCGCCACAATAATTGTGCACCGTGTCTGGGTCTAATACTTCCTATACGGTGGGTAACGCCACCACCAAATTTCTTGGTTTGAAGTGTTTCACTCATGGCATTATTGTTGAATATCTTCGCATATTGATTTATCTTCAACTTTCAACATATCTTCATGATTTAGTTCACTATGTTGAGTTGATTGCTTTCTCATATATATATACTAGTATTCTGTCCTCTACAGGATTCACTTATAGCTGTGTCTTCATTGTTGAATCTTTTGAACTAAGTGAATGTGATTGGACCCTAATCTCTCTATTCTTACTATCTCAAACTCTATCTGTCCAAATCATATGCATTCTATTGAAACTGTCGAATGTCTTCTCCGCATCCTTGTCAGCAGAAGACACAGAGACAAACATCAAGTCCTATTTAAATGATTCATCTTTATTGTCGATATCCGGAGAAGCCGAAACAACCATCCGACAAACTTGGCAGGCGTGGGAACGTGGGACAACTCTGAGTATGTTGCATGCTTGCCACGTGTCCCACGGATGTGAACAGACAGGGGCACCTGCGTAATTGCGCTGTGCTGCACACCTACTTATAAATACGTGTCCCCTGTGGTCAAGAAAACCTTCTTCCACCTCTCCACCTCGTCAAAACCCTAGCGCCACCGCTAGCTCTCGACGATGCCGGCTATGAAGCGCTTGGCTGCCGTGGCTTCTCCGACGCCGTCCTCACGCCGGCCGCGGGCATCGTCCTATCCGCCGCCGCCGTAGGTGTCCTCCATCACCAAGTTAGGGCACGGTGGATTGAAATTCTCGGTCTCCTTTCATCCCATCTAGCAGTTCTTCATGTGGTAAATATAACTCTATTTTTACCCACTTTTTGATCCTCAATGATTCATCAAATTTACCAAAATTGGTTTCTGTCTATACAAAGTTAGATCTATTCTGTCTGCATCTCATACTGCCTAGTATATTCACTTAAGCTTCACATCTAGTTAGATTCCTCACTTGTACTTATTCACGGATTCATACAAATCTGGAACTGACTCTCAACATATAAGTGAATGTCTTCGCAACATGAGGTCAATGTCTTCAAACCGATTTATCTTCAAAATCTTCTGAGAATGCATATGACCTCTTCCCCTTCCCTCGCATCTCTAATGCTGTCACAGGTACATGTCCGTGGGAGAATCCCTAGGTTCTCATAGTCTGCATTCGTTTGCAGAATTCTTACAGCAACACACTGAACCTCCCGAAGCCAGTTCCTGTCTGACCAGCAAGCGAAAGCCTTTGAAGCCTTTGAACATATTGAAACCGTTCAGTTGGAAGTTCATGGCTGCAGAGAAATCAGTAAGGAAGGGTGGCAGACAGCGTCGTGGGGGAACTTCAAAGGATCTGCCTGATGATCTTGCAGAAATCTACAAAACAGATCCCGAAGAAGATTATAATCAGCGCAAGACATGAATCCAATGGATTCGACGCTATTGGGCTGAACAATGGTTCAAGTACAAGTTTGTGACCCAGGAGTACGCTGAGAAGAATGCTATCAAGAGTCCTTGGGGTGATATTCTCTATCGAGGCCTTCCTCCCAAGAACAAAGCTGAAGCCATTGCGCAAGAATTCTATCCTTGCATGGTCCGTGGACCACAGCCTGAAGAAGGCGACCCATCATCATTGCTCTGGTGTCGTGACGACAATCTCTTCAAGCGCAACTTCCAGTATGCTAAGATTTCGGCAAAGGAAAACAAGAAGTCATGGGGATTAGACTTCAATCCTGGTCCCTCTGCTCCCCGTGATGATGGCACACGTGAAGCAGAAGAAAACAGAATTGGCCCCTTTGCAAACCTTGATGGCCTCATCTCTTATATCTTGGTACAAGGTGCCAAAGTGGATCATTCTGACAATGATGCTGATTCTGATGAAGCCCCAGCTCCTCCTCCAAGGCCGCAGAAGCCAAAGAAGATTAAGGCTTCATCATCAGCTGCACCTCCAAAAGCTTCTCATGTGAAGCCACTAGCCACTGCACCTCCTGAAGCCAGTGTGCAGTCTGAAGATCTTTCCCGCATCTCCAAGAAGACGGAGAAGAAAAAGAAAATCGTCAAGAGTACTGATCAGGCTTTGACTCCTGCTGCTATTCTGTGTGAAGAGCACATTGATTTGTCCAGCGATGACGATCTTGCAGATGATGCTCTTGAGCAACTGATCAAGAGCAAGGAAGAAGCAGAGATCTTCAACAACTTGCCTCTCTTTGACGTGGCAATCATTCATAACTTCATTGATGAATGGTTTGACACACCAAACCTCAGCTTCGATGATCTGCAACTTCCAATTGGCCTCAGGGTCGCCTTCAATGGTGCCATTGCTTCTGAGCTAGCTATTGCTCAGTGCATCATCGAACTGAAGCACAAGATTGACTATGAAAAGGCTCAGTTCAAGAAGTATGTGGCCACGCTCAACGTGTAAGACGCCAAGAACTTCAAGATCATGTTTCACGAGCTCAAAGAAGCCTTTCACAAGAAGCATGAAGAAGCTCGAGGCTCCAGAGAGCGCATGGAAAATCTGGCTGACAAGTGTGTGCTTGCCTACAATGAGGCTGAAAAGCGCAAGGCTCTTGGTTGTCCTGGCATCGACCCCAGGATGGCTGCAAAGAAGAAGAAATTGACTGTCCAATCTACACCTTCAAGGCCAGATGAACCTCACATTGTCTTCTCAAGCAGCATGACTGGCTCGAAGCCAAAAGTCACGTCAACCGCTTCAAAACAGAAGAAGACGAGGGCTGCAGAGGCTGAAGCCAGAAAACGGAAAACCTCAGAAGCCTCTGATGCTGCTCCCTCCAAGAAGAAGCACAAGACTAAGAAGAGTCGGGGTGCTCCCACAGAGCCCCTTGTTGTTGAACCCATCTCAGTGGTTCGTCCTGCATCCGCAACCCAAGAACTTCGCATGACTGTTCATGAGCCTGCTTCCACAGAGGCTCCTGAAGCTGAAGAGATTCCAGCAGTTGATCCCATCACTACTGAAGACATTGGTCATCATGACAATGTTGAAGATGATGAAGTTCTACCTCAAATTGAATACAATGTGGTATCATCGCCTGTTCGTACGAACAGCGAAATCATCAGCATTGGTTGTCCTCTGACGCCAATTGCTTAGGATGCTTCATGGGCTGATCGCCCGCAAGAACAAGACTCCCCCAGCACTCCCCAACAACAACAAGCCACACCATCCGTGCAAGTTCAAGAGGATGAGGACCTGCCCACTCCATCTCCAAAGGCGTCGCCTGTACTACAAAGGTTTCGCAAAGGACCAAGGCCTCAAGCCCCTCTTCCGAGCATTCCAGAAGGAGAAGTGCACCATCAACCTGTTGCACGTCAAGTGTTTTCAGAAGCCACTCCTGCTGTGAATGTCTCCATGTCTGAAGCACCAGCCGCTGAAGACAATCCGGCTGCATCAGCCGATGACGAACGTCAAGAAGAATGTGTCCCTACTCCCCCATTCCTGAAGAAACTGTTCATGAAGTGAATGTATCTGTGCCTGACCCTCCAGCTCATCAAGTGGAGGTTGAAAACCTTGAGGCTGCTACCACCAACACCAATGAAGCCAATGACATAGTCATGGCTGAAGCTAATGTGGAGCCCGTCCCAAGCCCCATACCAGAAGCAAATGCTGAAAATGCTCCTGAAGCTTCTGATGTGCAGCCCGAAGCCACTGTTGCTGCCACTACTCCTGCTCCGCCACCAAGGCCCTATACAATTGAGCAAGCATACAACCATGGCGAGCTAATCACAGTAAGATGGCCCATTCTGGTCCCTCCGCCTACTGTCTCTGGTCCTCAATTTGACTATCACATTGAGCATAGGCCTCAGGTCCAGAAGCCAAAGCCAAGACTGCCAAGGTTTCCTGGTACTGCCACATCTGTCGGGTCTTTCAATGCAAATGGCTTCAAGAGCCACAACACATTCTTTGATAGCTCAAAGAACCCCTACACAAGGCCAAGAATATCATCAGATCAGTTCTGGAGTCATCAGCAGCGAAGCTATTACTCCTGTGTTCTGTATGATCAAGGGCGCATTTTCCCTCATATGCGCCTTGACACTGAAGCCATTGCTGGACTGCCCTGCTTAGAAGAAGCACTTGACTGCTTTCGTGATGCTGGTCTGCTCAGCTTTATCACAGACAAAGAACATTGGAATGAAGAGCTATTGCTTCAATTCTATGCTACATTCCACATTCGCGGTTCTAACAGAGATACGAAGACATGGGTTCTCGAGTGGATGACAGGAAATGTTCATCATGAAGCTAAAGCTCTTGACATCATTGAGCTTACAGGCCTATCCACTCCCGGAGAGCTATATGAACCTGGTTGTCAAAACCACCGCAATGCACTAGAGAGCATCTTCCATAAGCCTGAACCCAATATGAGGCAGATGTTGAGCATGATGAAGCCTTTGCCACGTGATGCTGAATATCCAAAGGAGTTCTTTGTTGATGACCTTGAGTATCTGCCGCGCACCATATATCACATCATCAGGCGGACTCTATGGCCTATCAAAGGACATTCATCAGTTGCAAAACTTGAAGGAGCCATGAAGACATTGGTCTTTTACATCCTCAATGGCATCAGCTTCAATGCACAAGATTTCTTCATCAGGCAACTGGCTGCATCTGGAGCTGACCTTTTCAGACTGAAGTTCTATGCTCCATGGGTCATGCGCCTCATCAAGCAACACTCTGCTATCAACTATCAACCATCTGCTCGCAATCATGTGATCTTCCTACCAGAGGTTGATATGTCAGTTGAAGCCATATACCCTGAACCTGCCAAGAAGCCTCTTTGTCTTCAGAATGCTGAACATCAAAGCTTCACTCAGCCTATGGAAGGAGTCCAAGCTGTCACGCGTGTCTATCCGATGGCTGGAAATATTCGTCTGCCTCATCGTGCATCAACTGAAGCCACTGCGAGCACCATTGCTCAAAGGCCTCGGAAGCGCTCTCGGGTCCTAAATGACCAAGAACTTCTTGTGGCCCTGCATCAGAAGCAAGATAAGCATCATTTTTGGCTCAAGCATCAGATGCAAAGTCTCTTGGTGGATGTAAATCGCATTCGAAATCTTGCCACCAAGAATGCTTTTGTCACTCATGAAACTTGTCGGCGATCATGGAAGAGTTTGACCCTGCTTAGTGCTGAAGCTGATCTTCAAGATGATGGCTTCACTGAAAGATTCAAGTTTGACTCCACTCCTCCACGAAATGCTGTCCTACGAAGAACTCCATCTCTTGAAGACTCTGACTATTCTTCCTCCGCGGCAACTGTCAATGCCAATGTGATCAATGATGAAGACGATGCTACTTCACCGCCCCTACTTCTGCACGCATCGACACTGCACCAAGTTCGTCTGCACCGCCAAACGACAACGACAACCCTGCTGCTTCAACTACTCCTCATGAGGACGAGTAGATGGTCTATGTCATCAAACCTTTTTGGTCATTACTGACAAAAGGGGGAGAAGCATATGAGTTGATAGTCTTCAAGCGGGTTCATAAGGGCGGTTGCTTTATGTTTCTGCCTAGTGCTTACAACTCTTGCCTTTGATACACTTCGTTCTTTGAGTTGTAACACTTAAACTTGATGGTCGTCTGCTACTTATTTTCATTTTCACGTGCGATGATAACTTCCGCACTTAGATCATTCTGCAGACGTCCATTTTTCATTATGCATGTCATTCTCTTAGCTATATCATTTCATGCATGATGAATTACCTTCATAAGTTGAAGAGGATCTCCACAAGTACAACCTGCCATGTGCATTTGCATTCCAAAAGCAAATTATTTATATGCACATCTTCAGGGGGAGCCCTTGCCACTTATGAAGACAATACGCCATCCTTTACAATTTACATCTTTCCCGTTGAAAACTTCAACCAGTTTGTCATCAATCACCAAAAAGGGGGAGATTGTAAGTGCATCTAGTGCCACCCCTAGTTGGTTTTGGAGTATTGACGACAAAGTTGGTTGAGGGACTAATGCGTTTGTGAGAATTGCAGGATAACACAGGTAGTGTCCCTCATTGATTCGGTTTACCTACCGGAGATGACCCCTAAAAATGTATGAAGACATTGAAGACAATGGTGGTGTGTGAAGATATTCACACTGAAGTCTATGACATGAGAAGACATTGAGTGAAGACTATGGAGCGTGAAGACTGAGTTGTTTCGTTGTTTCCTTTTCTTCTTTGTTGAGTCATAGGAACCACCGTACTGTTAAGTGGGGTCCAAGTGAACTAAGTCAGAGTGACTGAAGTGATGCTCAACCCTATGTCTTCGAGTGAAGACAATGAGAGCAAATCTTATCCAGAGCTAGATGAGTCAGCTTTGCTTGTAGCCCAAGTAAAGTTGCCGTGTGTGTTTGAAATCTGACCGTTGGAACACGTGTCAGTTACTTAGTGACCCAGGGTCATTTCAGACATATCAGGTTGGGTTGCCTTGTGGCTATAAATAGCCCACCCCCTACACCATAAATTGGTGGCTGCTCAAAGTTAGTTTACGACTTTTGTCGTTTTGAGAGCAACCCACCTCGAAGCCTTTGAGAGAGAAATCCTTGCGAGGACAAAGCCCAAACACCCAGAGCCAAAGAGTGTTAGGCATCACTGAAGTCTTTCTATCTGTGTGACCTGAAGACTTATTACACTTGAGGACTATGTATCCTCCAGCCGGTTAGGCGTCGCGTTCTGAGCATCCAAGAGTCATTGTGGATTCTCGGGTGAACGAAGTCTGTGAAGGTTCGGAAGTCTACCTTGAAGACTTACCAGAGTGATTGGGCGAGGACTGTGTGTCCTTAGCTCAAGGGGAATAAGGTGAAGACATGGTCTTCTGAGTTGAATCCCAGCCTCCCTAACCAGACGTACAGTTGTCACAGCAACTGGAACTGGTCCAACAAATCCTGTGTCTTCAACAAGTGACTGGTTCTATCTCTTCCCTCCTTTACTTTGAGTTTGTCTTCATGAAGTCATTGCTTATCTGTCTTATCCGGTTGACTTCATTGCTTGACTACTATTGTTGATTGGCTTCATACTATCTTCCATCCTGATCCTACTACCTAGCTGCTATTAGTCTTCGTACGTTAACACTATTGCATACTTGACTATGGCTTGCTTGTTGTAGTTTATCTTCTACTGCATATCAATTAGGTCATTTCTATTGTTTGTCTTCGAAACTTCCACGTTTTGAAGACTTTGATAAAAATCGCCTATTCACCCCCCCTAGTCGATAACTAGCACTTTCAGTTTGGAGTCCCGGATGAGATCGGGGACATGACGAGGAGTCTCGAAATTGTCGAGACGTAAAGATTGATATATTGGACGACTATATTCGGACTCCGGAAAGGTTCTGAGTGATTCGGGTATTTTCGGAGTACCGGAGAATTACACGAATTCGCTGGGGAGTATATGGGCCTTATTGGGCCATACGAGAATAGAGAAGAGAGGCCAAAAGGAAGGAGACGCGCGCCCCCCCTCTGGTCCGAATTGGACAAGGGGTGCAGCCCCCTTTTCCTTCTCCCTCTCCCCCTCTTTCCTTCTCCCTCTCCCCCTCTTTCCTTCTCTCCTACTCCGGAAAGGAAAGGGGAATCCTACTAGGACAAGGGAGTCCTAGTAGGACTCCCCACACTTGGCGCGCCCTCCTCTAGGGCCGGCCTCTCCCTTCCTCCTTTATATACGGGGGCAGGGGGCACCTCTAGACACAACAATTGATCTCTTGATCTCTTAGCCGTGTGCGGTGCCCCCCTTCACCATATTCCACCTCGGTAATATCATAGCGGTGCTTAGGCGAAGCCCTGCGTCGGTAGCATCATCGACACCGTCATCACACCGTCGTGCTGATGGAACTCTCCCGCAAAGCTCTGCTGGATCGGAGTTCGTGAGACGTCATCGAGCTGAACGTGTGCTGAACTTGGAGGCGTCGTACGTTCGGTACTTGGATCGATCGGATCGTGAAGACGTACGACTACATCAACCGTGTTGTGCTAACGCTTCCGCTTTCGGTCTACGAGGGTACGTGGACTCACTCTCCCCGCTCGTTGCTATGCATCACCATGATCTTGCGTGTGCGTAGGATTTTTTTTGAAATTACTACGTTCCCCAACAACGACTACATCAACCGTGTTGTCATAACGCTTCCGCTTTCGGTCTACGAGGGTATGTGGACACACTCTCCCCTCTCATTGCTATGAATCACCTAGATGGATCTTGCGTTCCCTAACACGATCATCACGTGGTGTCTCAGCACGAAGAACTGTCGCAACGATGTATACTCAGGGAGAAACACTTATACCTTGAAATTTTAGTTAAGGGATAATCTTATAATGCTACCGTCGTACTAAGCAAAATAAGATGTATAAAAGGTAAACATCACATGCAATCAAAATATGTGACATGATATGGCCATCATCATCTTGTGCTTTTGATCTCCATCTCCAAAGCATCATCATGATCTCCATCGTCACCGGCTCGACACCTTGATATCCATCGTAGCGTCGTGGTCGTCTCGCCAACTATTGCTTCTACAACTATCGCTACCTCCTAGTGATAAAGTAAAGTAATTTCATGGCGTTTGTATTTCATACAATAAAGCGACAACCATAAGGCTCCTACTAGTTGCCGATAACTTTTACAAAACATGATCATCTCATACAACAACATATATCACGTCATGTCTTGACCATACAGTACAAAAAAAGACACATCCATGACATTTTGGGCCGAACGAATTTTTTTGTCATACTTATGACACTTGACGATAATTGTGACAAAACCCGGTATCATCATAGATGTGGTGGGCTCCTACTTCTATGACAAAAAATCATGACAGAAAATGGGCTTTTCGTCCTTGGCGGGCAGGAGACGCAGCTGCATGACATTCTTTGGGCTATCCATGACGGAAAAAACCGTGGTAGAGGCGAGGGAGAGGATAATATCAGGGAGTTCCTGGTTATGGTCGGTGGTCGGGGGCCGAGCGATGCGTGTTTCTCTCATACACGTATGCGCGTGTATGCGAGGGGTTGGGATCTAACTGAACCTGAGCGAGGCGTTCGCCTACTGAACCCGAGCGATTGCATTGCATGCTACACGTTACTGAACTCGAGCAATCGACCGATGGCTGTTAACTGAACCCGATCGAGTGATTCCTTTGCTACTGCTGCTAACTAAAGCTGATCGATGCTGCCTCTGGATGAACAATGAGCGTTGTTGGGGGGTTTGGATGAACAGTTCCCGGTGGGGGGTTGGATGAACAGGACCCCTGTAAGTGCATCTAGTGCCACCCCTAGTTGGTTTTGGAGTATTGACGACAAACCTGGTTGAGGGACTAATGTGTTTGTGAGAATTGCAGGATAACACAGGTAGTAGTCCCTCGTTGATTCGGTTTACCTACCGGAGATGACCCCTAAAAATGTGTGAAGACATTGAAGACAATGGTGGTTTGTGAAGATATTCACATTGAAGACTATGACATGAGAAGACATTGAGTGAAGACTATGGAACGCGAAGACTTAGTTGTTTTGTTGTTTCCTTTTCTTCTTTGTTGAGTCATAGGAACCACCGCACTGTTAAGTGGGGTCCCAGTGAACAAAGTCAGAGTGACTAAAGTGATGCTCAAACAAATCCTATGTCTTCGAGCGAAGACAATGAGAGCAAATCTTATCCAGAGTCGGATAAGTCAGCTTGACTTGTAGCCCAAGTCAAGCTGCTGCGAGTGTTTGAAATCTGACCATTGCGACACGTGTCAGTTCCTTAGTGACCCAGGGTCATTTCGGACAAATCAGGTCGGGTTGCCCTGTGGCTATAAATAGCCCACCCCCTACACCATGAATTGGTGGCTGCTCAGAGTTAGATACAGCTTTTGTCGTTTGAGAGCAACCCACCTCCAAAGCTTTTGAGAGAATCCATGCGAGGATAAAGCCCAAACCACCTAGAGCCCAGAGTGTGTTTTGCATCACTGAAGTCTTTCTGTCCGCGTGATCTGAAGACTTGTTACACTTGAGGACTGTGAATCCTCCAGTCGGTTAGGCGTCATGTTCTGAGCATCCAAGAATCATTGTGGATTGCCGGTGAACAAAGTCTGTGAAGGTTTGGAAGTCTACCTTGAAGACTTACCTGAGTGATTGGGCGGGGACTAGGTGTCCTTAGCTCAAGGGGAATAAGGTGAAGACGCGGTCTTCTAGTTGAATCTCAGCCTCCCTAACCAGACGTACGTCACAGCAACTGGAACTGGTCGAACAAACCACTGTCTCCCTGAAGCTACTGGTTCTATCTCTCACTTCTCTTTACTTATCGTTTGTCTTCGTGAAGTCTTTGCCTAATTGCATAATCTGTTTGACTTCATAGTTTGACTACTTGTCCTGATTGGCTTCATATTATCTTCCACCCTGATCCTTACTACCTAGCTGCTAATAGTCTTCATGCTTTCACTTCATTGAATACTTGACTATGGCTTGTCTAGTGTAGTCTACCTTCCGTTGCATACGAATAGTGTTGTTTCTCCTGTTTGTCTTTGAAACTCCCATGTTTTGAAGACTTTCATAAAAATCGCCTATTCACCCCCCTCTAGTCGATAACTAGCACTTTCATTTGGTATCAGAGCAAGGTACTCCCTTGTTCCGTGTGATTCGGTTTAACCACCCGGAGTTTTAGCTATGTCGACTGTAGGGATAATCAAGGTCTCTGCTGCGTGTCCTGTCTTTAATGGATGAGATTACCCCAAATGGAAAGCAATGATGAAGAAGCGCCTTCTAGCCATGAATAGTGAACTGTGGACTGTCACAGAAATTGGTCTCACAAAATTTATGCAAGATGGCGAATGCTGACGACATTCGAAAGTACACTCGTCTGGATATCACTGCTAAGGATATTATATGTGCATGTCTGTCCATTGACGAGTTCAGGCGCGTCAAGCATCTGAGTAATGCGAAGCTTATTTGGGACCGGATTTCTGATTTCTATGAAGGTCATCGAACCCGTCAAGACCCATGGTTTTGTGAGTTCAAAGAATCCATTAAAACGATGACCTTCGAACCAGATTCATCAGATCAAAACTACTGCCTCATGGCTCGTAGTGTCAAGGTAACCTCTGTTGATTCCAAACCCAGCTACAAAAAAACTTGCTAAAATTGCAACGGAACAACAGAATGCCATGGAACATATTCAAAAACTGTTAGAAAAAAGCGATGACCTGTTGGACGCGGAAATGACTAAGACTCAGTCCTTAATTGAAGACATAAAAAATCTTCATGTTAAGTACCGGGAACTTGAAGGTCGTCATGATACCCTCTCAACATCTCATGAAAAGCTTTCCTACGATTATCTTCAAAGGAAGTAGGAACTTGAGAAATTGAGATCAGATCATGAAGATCTTCAAAAAGAGAACGAGTCACTTCGCGCTCAACAGATCAGTCCCGCTCAGGAAGGATTTGAACCACCATGTCTAATATGCATTGAGCGTGATAACCTTCAACTGCTCATGTGGTAACTAACCCCTCTATTGAGGATACCACCACTATTGCTGATGAGAATGCCAGGTTGAAGACACTGCTTGAGACAGGGATGTACAAAAGCCTCAAAGGGCATCAGACATTATGTGATGTCCTCAAAAAGCAGATTCTGAACCGAAACCCTAGAAAAGAGGGTGTTGGGTTCGAGAGGAAAATGAATGTTGATGGGTCGTACTAGAAGCCTGAGCAGTACCCCAAAACTACATGGGTTGCTGCAAAGGAACCTCCAACAGATCCATCCACCTTATCTGGTTTCACTTGCGCTAACCCTATTATTATTGATGAATCCTTTGATGCAAACTATAAATTATTTAAGAATCAGAATGGTGAAGTGTTTGCCAGGTATATTGGTACTAACTACAGGAATGGGTCACCTATGAAGAAGATATGGGTACCCAAGAGTTGCCTTGAGAATCTTCGTATGAATGTCATCACGACACCACCTGTGAAGAAGACAACCCCCCTACCAACGACGTCATACGTTCCAAAAGCTTCATACAGACCAAGGACTCATCTGAGTCACCCTAACGTCAATGTTTTGCAGGAAAATCATACTCCCACCCATGAATATGAGTGTGTTTCATTAAACCGCTATGTTCATAGAACCAAGAACTTTTCTGCTTATTCATATGAGTATTATTCACCCCCTGTAAGGCTATTTACTAGGGCTCAGAAGCCAAAATTCTCAGATGCTGCACTTAGACTCATTGCTTCTAAGCCACCCCTGAAGATGTGGGTGGTTAAGAAAACTTAACTCTCTTTTGCAGGGAAGGTCTCCAGTCGGAAATCAAAAGCATCCGAAGCTAACGCTGGAGACCTTAAAAATCTTGTTGGGCGCAAGATAAAATGCCTAAATAGTCTTACTATGTATTCCATTCCAGATTTTCTTGATACTCATCCTGTCTATCCTAACCAAGACCTGAATTTCCATGTTCCACTTGCTCGTTAAATGTTTCTACTTCACAACTCGCTCGGTGAAGCCTATCCCCCAAACTGCACTGTAGGCTATGACACCTCGTGCTTCAGAATGGATTATGGACAGTGGATGCACTAATCAAATGACTGGCGATCGAAGTCTTCTGATGGATTTAACGCTGCGTCCATCAGACAAAAGCCACATCACATTTGCTGACACTGGTAAAAGCAAGGTATTGGGTCTAGGTAGAGTTGCAATATCAAGGGATCAGCACATGGATAAAGTGATGCTTGTTGAATCCCTTTGAGGGAGTCCTGGACTAGGGGGTGTCCGGATAGCCGAACTATTATTATTGGCTGGACTCCAAGACTATGAAGATACAAGATTGAAGACTTCGTCCCGTGTCCGGATGGGACTTTCCTTGGCGTGGAAGGCAAGCTTGGCGATACGGATATGTAGATCTCCTACCATTGTAACCGACTCTGTGTAACCCTAGCCCTCTCTGGTGTCTATATAAACCGGATGGCTTTAGTCCGTAGGACGAACAACAATCATACCATAGGCTAGCTTCTAGGGTTTAGCCTCCTTGATCTCGTGGTAGATCTACTCTGGTAACACACATCATCAATATTAATCAAGCAGGACGTAGGGTTTTACCTCCATCAAGAGGGCCTGAACCTGGGTAAAACATCGTGTCCCTTGTCTCCTGTTACCATCCACCTAGACGCATAGTTCAGGACCCCCTACCCGAGATCCGCCGGTTTTGACACCGACATTGGTGCTTTCATTGAGAGTTCCTCTATGTCGTCACCGATAGGCTCGATGGCTTCTTCGATCATCAACAACAACGCAGTCCAGGGTGAGACCTTCCTTCCCGGACAGATCTTCGTATTCGGCGGCTTCGCATTGCGGGCCAATTCGCTTGGCCATCTGGAGCAGATCGAAAGCTACGCCCCTGGCCGTCAGGTTAGATTTGGAAGTTTGAACTTCATGGATGACATCCGCGGGGACTTGATCTTCGATGGATTCGAGCCACAGCCAAGCGCGCAGCACTGTCACGACGGGCATGATTTAGCTCTACAGCCGGACAGTACCCTGGAGGCCGCACTCGAGCCCGCTCCGATCTTCAATTTGGAGCCGGCTGCGCAGATCGAGGACGGATGGCTAGACACCGCCTCGGGGGCTGCAACCTCTACGGTGATAGAGCCGAACACTGACCTTGTCCGTCATGAAGCTCGTGATTCCGAGGTGCCGGACTCCTTGCCGGACTCCGAACCTCCCGCGCCCCCTCCAATCGAATCCGATTGGGCGCCGGTCATGGAGTTCACCACTACGGACATCTTTCAACACTCACCTTTCGGCGACATCTTGAGTTCGCTAAAGTATCTCTCGTTATCAGGAGAGCCCTGGCCGGACTGCGGTCAGGATGGTTGGGATGCGGACGACGAAGAAATTCAAAGCCCACCCACCACCCACTTAGTAGCCACTGTCGATGATCTAACCGACATGCTAGACTACGACTCCGAAGACATCGATGGTATGGACGACGATGCCAGAGACGACCAAGAACCAGCGCCTACCGGGCACTGGAAAGCCACCTCATCATATGACATATACATGGTGGATATCCCAAAGGATGGGAATGGCGAAGGAACAACGGAGGATGACCCCTCCAAGAAACAGCCCAAGCGCCGGCGTCAGCGGCGCCGCTCTAAATCCCGCCACAGCAAGAATGAAGATTCCGGCACCGGAGATAATAACACCCCAGACAGTGCCGAAGACAACCCACTCCAGCAAGATTCAGCACAGGAGGACGGAGACGCCAACCCTCATGAGAGAGCGGCAGAAGAAGAGGTAGAGGATTATATGCCTCCCTCCGGAGACGAGGCAAGCCTCGACGACGATGAATTCGTCGTGCCTGAGGATCCCGTCGAACAAGAGCGTTTTAAACGCAGGCTTATGGCCACGGCGAACAACCTCAAGAAAAAGCAGCAACAGCTTAGAGCTGATCAAGATCTGCTAGTCGACAGATGGACTGAAGTCCTCGCGGCCGAAGAGCATGAGCTCGAACGCCCCTCCAAAAGCTACCCTAAACGCAAGCTGCTCCCCCGATTAGAGGAGGAGGCGTATGAACCTGCATCACCAGCAGACAATACGGCTGACTGACCACCCCGTGGTCGCGACAGAGAGGCCTCTAGGCCCTTCACTAGAACCGTACCCCGGCATCGCTCGAAAAGCACAAGGCCATAGTGGAACGCTCCAGACTTGCGAGATATATTGGAGGATAAGGCAAGACAATCAAGATCGATCTATGGATCGCGTGGGCGCCCCATGATACGCGACGACAACCATCGCGCCGGACACAGTAAGTCCGGCCGGGCCGAACAAAATAGACAAAGCTCTTTTGAGCTCCGTCGTGATATCGCCCAGTACAGAGGCGCCGCACACCCACTATGCTTCACAGATGAAGTAATGGATCATCAAATCCCCGAAGGGTTTAAACCCGTGAATATTGAATCTTACGATGGCACAACAGACCCCACGGTTTGGATCGAAGACTATCTCCTCCACATCTACATGGCCCGCGGTGACGATCTTCACGCCATCAAATATCTCCCACTCAAACTTAAAGGACGAGCCCGGCATTGGCTTAACAGCCTGCCAGCAGAGTCAAACGGGAGTTGGGAAGACCTGGAAGCCGCATTCCTCGATAACTTCCAAGGCACGTATGTGCGACCACCAGACGCTGACGACCTAAGCCATATAATTCAGCAGCCAAACGAATCGGCCAGACAATTCTAGACACGGTTCTTAACCAAGAAAAATCAAATCGTCAACTGTCCGGATGCGGAGGCCCTCGCGGCCTTCAAACATAACATCCGCGACGAGTGGCTTGCCCGGCACCTGGGACAGGAAAAGCCGAAATCCATGGCCGCCCTCACATCACTCATGACCCGCTTCTGCGCGGGTGAGGACAGCTGGCTAGCATGCAGCAACAACCTCAGCAAAAATTTGGCAGTCCGGATATCAAGGACCGTAATGGCAGGTCGCGTCGCAACAAAAACAAACTCCGCATTAATGGCGATAATAGTGTAGATACGGCAGTCAATGCCGGATTCAGAGGCTCTAAACCCGGTCAGCGGAAAAAGCCATTCAAAAGAACTACTCCGGGTCCGTCCAATTTGGACCGAATACTCGACCGCTCGTGCCAGATACATGGCACCCCCGAAAAACCAGCCAACCACACCAACAGGGACTGTTGGGTATTCAAGCAAGCAGGCAAGTTAATTGCCGAAAACAATGACAAGGGGCTGCATAGCGATGACGAGGAAGAGACCCGACCGCCGAATAATAGAGGATAGAAGGGTTTCCCCTCACAGGTGCGGACGGTGAACATGATATACGCAACGCACATAC
The DNA here is from genome assembly GCF_002162155.2 of Triticum dicoccoides. Taxonomy (NCBI): domain Eukaryota; kingdom Viridiplantae; phylum Streptophyta; class Magnoliopsida; order Poales; family Poaceae; genus Triticum; species Triticum dicoccoides. The sequence goes on from NC_041381.1 coordinate 588,036,848, forward strand.
CCAAAAGGAAGCGGAAGCGTGCACTCAGGGATGTATACGCGATGGAGCCAGTTGCCCCGAAGTTCAATCCATGGTCCTCCTGCCCGATCACTTTTGACCGAAGGGACCACCCCACCAGCATCCGCCACGGCGGATTCGCCGCATTGGTTTTAGACCCAATCGTCAATGAATTTCACCTCACCAGAGTCCTGATGGACGGCGGCAGCAACCTGAACCTGCTTTATCAGGATACAGTGCGCAAAATGGGCATAGACCCCTCAAGGATTAAACCAACCAAGACAACCTTTAAAGGCGTCATACCAGGTGTAGAAGCCAATTGTACAGGCTCAGTTACACTGGAAGTGGTCTTCGGATCCCCGGATAACTTCCAAAGCGAGGAGTTAATCTTCGACATAGTTCCGTTCCGTAGCGGCTATCATGCTCTGCTCGGACGTACCGCGTTTGCAAAGTTCAACGCGGTGCCGCACTACGCATACCTCAAGCTCAAGATGCCAGGCCCTCGAGGAGTCATCACGGTCAACGGAAATACTGAACGCTCTCTCCAAACGGAGGAACATACAACGGCTCTCGCGGCAGAAGTACAGTGCAGCCTCTTAAGGCAATTCTCGAGTCCGGCCGTTAAGCGACCGGACACGGCTAAACGTGCCCGGAGTAACCAACAACAAGACCACCTGGCACGTTCCGAGCACGCGTAGCAGTGCGGCCCCAACCCCAGCCCGTGCAAAACGTCAAGACAGGCCCTTCGCGTACACCATTATGCTTTGGAGATACCATGGGCATGGGGAGAGGGGCACGACCACGATAGGCCCAGCATGCGGCTCAACCACACCAGGGGCTCTCAAGTGTGTCGTTCTTTTTTTTTTCTTTTTTTCTTCTTCTTTTTATTTTTACCCACAGGACTCCGTTCGTCAGAGGCCCTGTCCGGCAGCAGACCTGCCGAACTCACGATGCAACAGCCAGGGAAGGAGAAAGGCTACAACGAATATCCAGGTGGTCTCCATTACGAGCATTAAATCTGTTTTATACACCATTCTACAGCCTACCCCTGGAGGGGGACATGTTTAATAGTCCCATCCCTTGCTTATCGCACCATTTGTATCATTCTGCATTTACAGCAGTTTTTCTTGAATAAGTAATGCAACACCTTTTTGCTTCCAATTGCATTTCTTTCTTATACATATGTTCATTTATGACATGTTGCATCCGTACATTTTGGTACGGCTAAATACACCAGGGGCTTATGTTTCCCGCATCATGGTGTGATAAGTCCGAACACTTTCACAAGTGCGGCACCCCGAACTTATAGCATTATATGCATCGGCTCCGAATCATGTCTTGGGTCAATAGTTGGGTTTGCCCGGCTCCCATGTTTTGGTACCTTACGTTCCGTTGTATCGGCTAAGGTAGCACTGGGAGAACCACTGCGATTGCGCCCCAGTTGAGCTGGGCGAGCACCTCAGTGGAGAAAGCTAAAACTGGCCGTCATAATGAGGCGAGAGCCGGTCGCTGTTCGAGAGGTTTTTTGCGAGTCCCTAAAGACTTATGCCGCTTAGAGCAAGGAGCCAACTTTGTACGGCCCAGGTGTGGATAGCGCCCCAAATTCAGCCTTCCGAAGACTAGGGGCTTTGCCGAAATTTAAAATTATAGAATTCTATGGCTAAGTGAGAGTGTTCAAGCATTATAAGTCCGGTTGCCTTGTTCATTGTGTTGAGCGCCTCCCTAGATGGACCCAAAAATGGGAACAAGAGTGCTCAAGTTTATCCCGAACACCCCAGCACTCATGGCATGGGGGCTGAACCCGATGACTTGCCATCTCTCAGATTTGATAAACAGCCGCACAGAAGGTAATATTTTAAATTCACAAGCGTTGCTTAGCGCATATGAACTAAGTTTTCAGCGCACAGGATAACAAAATGCGAGTCTACTCAAATATTACATCTTTGGAGCACTCACCCGCAATAATGCGGGCACCCTTCAGGACACTCTTATAATACATCTCGGGCGTGCGTTGCTCCTTGCCCTGCGGTGGCGCGTCCGTCACAAGCTTCTGGGCATCCATCTTGCCCCAGTGCACCTTTGCGCGGGCAAGGGCCCGACGGACACCTTCAATACAGGTGGAGTGCTTGACGACTTCAACCCACGGACACGCATCCACCAGCCGCCGCACCAGGCCGAAGTAGCTCCCAGGCATGGCCTCCTTAGGCCACAGCCGAACTATGAGGCCCTTCATGGCCTGTTCGGCCACCTTGTGGAGCTCGACCAGCTACTTCAGCTGGTCACTAAGGGGCACCGGATGTCCGGCCATAGCATACTGAGACCATAAGACCTTCTCCGTCGAGCTCCCCTCCTCGGCCTTGTAGAAAGCGGCAGCATCGGACACGCTGCGGGGTAGATCTGCGAACGCTCCTGGAGAGCTCCGAATTCGGGTAAGTGATATGTAATTCACACTCACATGCTTACTTTGCATGAAAAACACCTTACCCGCCGCTATTTTCTTCAATGCCTCGACTTCCTGGAGGGCCTTATAGGCTTCGGCCCTAGCGGCTTTGGCACTCTCAAGAGCCGTCGCAAGCTCGGACTCTCGAGTCTTCGAGTCACGCTCCAAACTCTCATGTTTTTCCATGAGAGCCTGGAGCTCTTGCTGTACCTCCGCCACCCGCGCCTCCTGCTTCTCTCACTCGGTGCGTTCCGCGGCCGCATTACGTTCAGCCGCGGACACCGCCTCCTTCAGGGTCGCCACCTCGTTAGTGGCCCCTGCAATACCCACGTTATCCTTGTCATTCTTCCTGCAACCAAAATCCTTTTCTGTAAGGTACAATTTTAATAAGGTGTTACTCACCTTCCTTGTCCTCGAGCTGCTTCTTGGCACGGCCGAGCTCGTTCTCGGACCGCTCGAGGCTTTGCTTTAAAGTATTGACCTCCACAGTCAGTGCAGCAGAGGTCAGCAGCGCAGCCTGCAATCCCATATTGACATATTTTTTATGACTCCTGCGTATATCTTTTTAGATCCTCAGTCCGGCTTTTCTTTCCGAACACCGAACCGAGCATCAGGGGCTACTGTCTATGCGGTACTATTTTACATATATCAAAATTCTTACCTCAAAGCCTGTTAGAAGGCTGCTGCAGGCTTCGGTCAGCCCGCTCTTGGCGAGCTGAACCTTCTGAATCACCGCACTCATAACAGTGCGGTGTTCCTCTTCGATGGAGGCGCCATGGAGCGCCTCCAGCAAGCTATCCGGCGCCTCCGGTTGGACGGGGGCTGCCGGCGTCACGGTCTTGCCCTTCTGGCGAAGGGGCCGCCCGCCGGACTCCGGAGCCACTATGGGTTCCGGGGCCGAGTCCGGTGCAAAGTCCGGGAGGTTGTCCTGCGACACCTCCGGGGCCTCCTCCTCCTGGTGGGTCCCTTCTCGGGATCCCACCTCGGCATCATCCGCATCACGGGGGGTGGAGGCGGTCGGAAGAGAATCCATATTCGATGCACCTAAGGACCCGCTCGACGAAGCGGGAAGATCATCCTTGGGCGGACTGCAGGGTTGTATGCGGCATTAGAAAGACATTATGCGGCGAAAAGAAAAACCATGAAGTTATTCGGGAGTCCGGATACTTACGATCTCGCCAGGGGCTTGGCCCTTGGGGGCCAGTCGTCGTCGTCACTGGCGTTGGCGGAGCAGTCTGGGGAACGAGTTTTTCCCTTCTTGGACCCTTCAGCCTCTCTCGTTGGGGAGGCCTTCCTTTTCTTCCCTCCCCCCGCTAGGGGAGGGGCTTTCTTCTTCTCCTCCTCGCCTTTGTGAGAGGAGTCGGCCTCAGAGTCATCATCCGATAATACCTGAAAACGGGAACTCTTCCGAGTCCCCGTGGCCTTCTTCTTGCCCTTCTTCTCCGGCACCACATCGGGTGCCCGAGCCAGCAGCCCCGTTAAGCGGGCGTCCGCTGGGTCCTTTGGCAATGGGGCCGGACAGATATCTGCTCGGCCTTCGCCAGCCAGTCCTGTCAAGATCCCGCATAGAGTCAAACTATGGAAAACAAACGCCCCGTAAAAGGCAAAATCACTTACCTCGTCAGCCGGACGCTGCGAGCTGAATCCGCGATCTTCGGTAGCGGATGCGGGAGCCTCGGCGCCCTTGAACAGCACCTTCCAGACATCTTCGTACGTAGTGTCGAAGAGCCCGCTCAAAGTCTGGTGCTGCGCCGGATCAAACTCCCACATGTTGAAGCCCCGTCGTTGGCACGGGTGAATCCGGCGGATGAGCATGACCTGGACTATGTTGACAAGCTTGAGCTTCTTGTCCACTAGCTTTTGGATGCACGCTTGGAGTCCGGTCAGCTCCTCCGAATCACCCCATGTCCGGCCGCTCTCTTTCTAGGAGGTGAGCCCTGTGGGGATGCCAGATCTGAATTCAGGGGCCGCTGCCCATTCAGGGTCACGCGGCTCGGTGATGTAGAACCACCCCGATTGCCACCCCTTAATGGTTTCCACGAAAGTGCCTTCAAGCCAAGTAACGTGGGACATCCTGCCCACCATGGCGCCTCCGCACTCCGCTTGACTGCCCTTCACAACCTTCGGCTTGATACTAAAGGTCTTGAGCCACAAGGCGAAGTGGGGCTGGATGCAGAGGAAGGCCTCGCACACGACGATGAACGCCGAGATGTTGAGGATGAAATTCAGGGCCAGATCATGGAAATCCAGGCCGTAGTAGAACATGAGCCCCCAGACGAAGGGATGGAGTGGGAAGCCCAGTCCGTGGAGGAAATGAGGAAGAAATACTACCCTCTCATGGGGCCTAGGGGTGGGGATGAGCTCTCCCTTGTTGGGGAGCCGGTGCGCGATGTTGCTGGACAGATATCCGGCGCTGCGCAGCTTCTGGATGTGCCCCTCCGTGACGGAGGAGGCCATCCACTTGCCTCCCGCTCCGGACATAGTTGGAGGAGGTTGAGGTGAGATGTGCGGACTAGGGCGCTGGAGCTCGAGTTCGCGGAGATGGATAAGCCAAGGAGGAAGAAGGCACAAGTATAAGGGTTGGATCTTTATCCCCTTATATGGGCGGACAAAAACATGTGTCCCCACCGGCCTAATAAAACTCGCTTATCTCCCAAGCGCCGCAATCAATGGCGCGGTTGGGTTACCCACGTCCGTATTGATGGGAATCCCGGAATAAGGGGAACACGATCTCTGCTTCAACAAGACGTGCCAAGGAAACCGCTTCACTAAACGCGCTGAGGTGGTACAATAGAAACAATTCTAGTAAAGGCTTGGTAGTGGTGTGACGTCACGCCACCAAAAACGTCAGCAGATTGAACTTGTGTAAATATTATTCTCTCTACGGTGGAATGTGGAGTTTATTTTGCAGAGCCGGACACTATCCTGGTGTTCACGATCTTCTATAAATTATTCGGAGAAGGAACCCGCCTTGCAATGCCGAAGACAATATGCGCGCCGGACTCGTCGTCATTGAAGCCTAGTTCAGGGGCTACTGAGGGAGTCCTGGACTAGGGGGTGTCCGGATAGCCGAACTATCATTATTGGCCGGACTCCAAGACTATGAAGATACAAGATTGAAGACTTCGTCCCGTGTCCGGATGGGACTTTCCTTGGCGTGGAAGGAAAGCTTGGCGATACAGATATGTAGATCTCCTACCATTGTAACCGACTCTGTGTAACCCTAGCCCTCTCCGGTGTCTATATAAACCGGATGGCTTTAGTCCGTAGGACGAACAACAATCATACCATAGGCTAGCTTCTAGGGTTTAGCCTCCTTGATCTCGTGGTAGATCTACTCTTGTAACACACATCATCAATATTAATCAAGCAGGACGTAGGGTTTTACCTCCATCAAGAGGGCCCGAACCTGGGTAAAACATCGTGTCCCTTGTCTCATGTTACCATCCGCCTAGACGCACAGTTCGGGACCCCCTACCCGAGATCCGCCGGTTTTGACACCGACACCCTTGGTTTCAACTTAATGTCTGTCTCAATGCTTTGTGACTTAAACATGATTGTGCTATTTGGAAAATATCGCTGCCTTGTACTGATGGAATCTAACAAGTCTCTAGCCTTTGAAGGATATCGAAAAGGTGATCTGTATATGGTAGATTTCTCAGCAGGTCCACAGATGGCCGTATGTCTTCTAGCAAAAGCTTCAGAATGCTGGCTTTGGCATCAAAGGCTAGGACATGCTGGCATGAGGAACTTGCACACTCTCACGAAGAAGAAGCATGTTGTGGGCATCGAAGGCGTCAAGTTCAAGAAGGATCATTTGCGTGGCGCCTGCGAAGCCGGGAAGATGACAAGAGCCAAGCATCCCTCGAAGACAATCATGACCACGTCTCAACCCTTCGAGCTGCTGCACATGGACTTATTTGGCCCTACTCACTATTCCACTCTCAATGCTACTGCTTGCCTCTATGGCTCCGTAATTGTTGATGATGACTCTCGATACACTTGGGTGCATATAATCCTCTACAAGACTGAAGTGCAGGATGTCTTCAGACACTTTGCCAACTGTGCCATGACGAACTACGGTGTCAAGATCAAGCACATCAGAAGCGACAATGGCACTGAGTTCAAGAACACCGGCCTCGACCTCTACCTGGATACCATGGGTATCACTCATGAGTTCTCTGCTCCATACACACCTCAACAGAATGGCATCGCCGAGTGCAAGAACAAAACTCTTATTAAGATGGCCCGAACGATGCTTGATGAGTACAAGACTCCACGGAAGTTCTGGCCTGAAGCCATTGATACTGCTTGTCACACCATCAACCGCGTTTATCTTCACAAGCTTCTGAAGAAAACATCCTATGAGCTCCTAACTGGTAAGAAACCCAATGTAAGCTACTTCAGAGTATTTGGTGCTAGGTGCTGGATCAAGGATCCTCATCACACTTCAAAATTTGCACCAAAAGCACATGAAGGTTTTATGCTTGGTTACGGAAAGGATTCGCACTCCTACAGAGTCTTCAACCTCTTTCACTATAGAGTGGTTGAAACTGTGGATGTGCGGTTCGATGAGACTAACGGCTCGCAAAGAGAGCACCTGCCAAATGTGCTAGATGAGTTATCCCCTAGCGACTCAATCAAGCAAATGGGAACTGGCGAAATCATACCCTCTGAGAATCAGGCTGAAGAAGAACTGATCATTTCTGCACCTGATCAACCTGAAGACAATGCTCAGCCTGAAGATAATCCTCCAAATGATGACATTGATCAGAATGAACAGAATCTTCGTCCTGCTCACCCTCATGTTGCAAATGAAATACAGATTGAGAAGATGATCGATAGCCTCAATGCACCTGGTCCACTCACTCATTCAAGAGCCACACGGAGAGCAACACAACTCACCAATTTCTGTGGACACTTTGCATTCGTCTCAATCTCAGAACCCAAGAAAGTCACCGAAGCCTTTATGGAACCTGAATGGATTCAAGCAATGCAAGAAGAGCTTCAACAGTTTGAGTTGAACAATGTGTGGGAACTGGTCAAGCGTCCTGATCCTCGGAAGCACAATATCATTGGCACCAAATGGATATATCGCAACAAGCAAGATGAACATGGTCAAGTGGTGAGAAACAAAGCTCGTCTAGTTGCTCAAGGCTACACTCAAGTGGAAGGGATTGACTTTCATGAAACTTTTGCTCCTGTGGCAAGGCTTGAAGCCATTCGCATACTGCTAGCCTATGCAAATCATCACAACATTCTCTTTTCTCAAATGGATGTGAAGAGTGCTTTTCTCAATGGAAAGATAGAAGAAGAAGTATATGTTGCACAACCTCCTGGCTTTGAAGATCCAAAACATCCTGATATGGTGTACAAGCTCAACAAGGCACCGTATGGCCTCAAACAAGCCCCTCGCGCTTGGTATTATACGCTCAAAGACTTCCTGAAGAGCAAAGGCTTCAAACCCGGTTCACTGGATCCTACCTTCTTCACGAAGACTTATGACAGTGAACTATTTGTGTGCCAAATATATGTGGATGGCATTATCTTCGGCTGCACCAACAAGAAATACAGTGATGAGTTTGGTCATATGATGCAAGAGCAATATCAGATGTCCATGATGGGTGAACTAAAGTTCTTTCTGGGTCTCCAAATCCGTCAGCAATGCAACATCATCTTCATTTCTCAAGAAAAATATCTCAAAGATTGCCTGAAGAAGTTTGGAATGCAAGACTGCAAAGGATACACGACGCCAATGCCAACCAAAAGTCATCTGGGTCCCGACGATAATGGTAAAGAATTCGACCAAAAGGTATACTGCTCCATGATTGGTTCTTTGCTTTATTTATGTGCATCTAGGCCAGATATAATGCTTAGTGTTTGCATGTGTGCCCGATTCCAAGCGGCACCAAAGGAATCGCATCACTTAGCTGAGAAGCGAATACTTCGATATTTGGCTTACACCCCAACACTAGGATTATGGTATCCAAAGGGCTCAGAGTTTGATCTAGTTGGATTCTCAGATGCTGATTATGCTGGTGACAAGGTTGATCGCAAGTCCACATCAGGCACATGTCACTTTCTGGGACGGTCACTTGTCTATTGGTCTTCAAAGAAGCAGAACTATGTATCTCTCTCCACTGCTGAATCCAAATACATTGCTGCTGGATCTTGTTGTGTTCAGCTTCTCTGGATGAAGCAAACTCTCAAGGACTATGGTATATACCTGAAGAATGTGCCCCTCTACTGCGACAATGAGAGTGCCATCAAGATTGCCAACAATCCAGTTCAGCACTCGAAGACAAAGCATATTGAGATTCGTCATCACTTCCTCAGAGATCATGTTATGAAGGTAGACATTGATATCATCCACGTCAACACTGAAGAGCAATTGGCTGATATCTTCACAAAGCCCTTGGACGAGAAAAGGTTTTGCAAGTTGCGGTGTGAGCTAAATATCTTGGAATCCTCAAATGTCCTGTGAATGGGACACACATCCTAACACTTATGCATTTTGATGACTTAGATGTGCAACACACGAAGTAACATATATCTTCAATCAATGAAGACATACATTCCAAGTGTGAATACATTAATGCGGAATTTGACTTCGGAGCGCCACGATAATTGTGCGTCGTGTCTGGGTCTAATACTTCCTATACGGTGGGTAACGCCACCACCAAACTTTTGTTTGAAGTGCTTCTCTTGGCATTATGTTTGCATAGTCTTCATAACTGAGTTGTCTTTATTTCTGACTTGTATTCAAATTTATCTTCATATAATTGATTTGGCCTTAAACTAGTTGCATACTACTTGTGTTCTGTCCTCCACAACATTCACTTATAGTTATGACTTCGTGTTGAATCTTTTGATCTAAGTGAATGTGATCGGACCCTAACCTATCTATGCTTCTACCTCAACTCTATCTGTCCAAATCATTTGCATTCTATTGAAAACTGTCGATTGTCTTTACTAAACCTTGTCAATTGAAGCCAATCTGACAAACATTTATGTTTGTTTTAATTGCGCTATCTTTATTACCGGAAATCCGAAGAATTCGGAACGACCGCCCTGACAATCCAGGCGTGCGTGGGAACATGGAACAACTACCCAGGAGTTGCATGCATGCCACGTGTCATTCAAATGCGAATCACCAGGGGCACCTGCGTCATTACGCTGTGCTGTCCCTTTCCTTATAAATGCACATCCCATCGCGGTCAATTTTTTTCTTCCACCTCGCCACCTCCCAAAAACCCTAGCGCCACCGCTAGCACTTGACGACGCCGGCGACGAAGCGCTTAGCTGCCGCGACTTCTCCGACGTCGTCCTCACACCGGCCGCGGACCTCATCTTCTCCGCCGCCGCCGTAGCTATCTCTCGTCGCCAAGTTAGGGCACGAGAGATTGAACTGCTCGGCCTCAACTTTCCCTCCGTCTAGTAGGTCTTCCTGTAGTAATTAAAACTCTCTTTTTACTATCTTTTTGATCTGATAGATTCATCCTTCCTTACCAAAAGTAGTTTCTACAACTCCAAAGTTGAATCTATCACATTCTGCAGCTCATAATGTGCCTAGAATGTTCACTTATGCTTCATTACAAGTTAGATTCGTCACTTGTACTTATTTCTGGATTTGTACAACTCTGGAACCAACTCACATCAATTAAGTGAATATCTTCGCGTTATGAGGTCAATGTCTTCAAACTGATTTATCTTCAAAATCATATGAGAATGCATATGACCTCTTCCCCTTCCCTCGCATCTCTAATGCTGTCACAGGTACATGTCCGTGGGAGAATCCCTTGGTTCTCATAGTCTGCATTCATTTGCAGAATTCTTGCAGGGTCACATCAATTCACCTGAAGCGAGTTCTTGTCTGACTAGCCGCAAGAAGCCTTTGCAAGTTCTGAAGCCCTTCCGGTTAAGCTTCATGGCTACTGAGAAACCAGCAAGAAAGGGTGGCAGAAATCATCGTGGGAACACTTCCAAGGATTTGCCTCCAGATTTGCACGAGCTGTACAAAACGGACCCTAAGGAAACCTATACTGGTCGCAAGAATCGCATCCAATGGATCCGAAGATACTGGGCTGAAGAATGGTTCAAGTACCGATTTGTCACTCAAGAATATGCTGAGAAGAATGCCATCAAGCGACCCTGGGGAGATATTCTGTATAAAAATCTTCAACCCAGAACCCAAGCTGAAGCCATTGAGCAAGGCTTCTATCCTTGCATGGTTCGCGGGCCAGAGCCAGAAAATGCCGACCCTTCTTCTCTGCTGTGGTGTCGCGAAGACCATATCTTCAAGCGCAATTACCAGTTTGCCAAAGACTCAGCTGTGCAGAAAAAAAGGATTTCGGGCTTGACTAACCCTGGTCCATCCTCACCTCGAGATGATGGCACCCGTGAAGCCAATCAGAACAGGATCGTCCCCTTCTACAACCTTGATGGCCTCATCACCCACATAACTGTCCAAGGTGCCAAGGTGGATCATTCTGATGATGATGATGACACAGATGAAGCTCCAGCTCCTACTCCTAAGCCAAAGAAGCAAAAGAAGGCTAAGGCTTCCAAACCCATTGCTGCACCAAAGGCTTCTCGAGTGAAGCCATTGGCAACTGCCTCTCCTGCTACAAGTAACGCCTCTGAAGAACTCAGTCAAGCACTGACACCAGCTGCCATTCTGAGGAACGAATATGAAGCCATTGATTTGTTTTTAGACGAAGAATTTGGTGAGGATGCTCCGGAGCAGCTGATCAAGAGCAAGCAAGAGGCGGAGATCTTCAATGATCTGCCCCTCTTTGATGTGAACATCTTGCACAATTTCATTGATTAATGGTTCGACAATCAAAATCTCAGCTTTGATGATCTTCAACTCCCCATTGGCATCAGCATCGCCTTCCAAGGCGCAATTGCTCCTGGCTCTGGCCCAACAAATTGTTGAACTGAAACACAAGATTGATTTCGAGAAGGAATAGTTCAAGAAGCATGTGGCCAAGCTGAGTGTGGCTAATGTCCAGAAATTCAAGGTGATGCTCAATGACCTCAAGGAGGCATTTCGCAAGAAACGTGAGGAAGCCAAAGGCTCAAGAGAGCGCATGAAAACTCTTGCCGCCAAGTGTGTTCAGGCTTACAACGAAGCTGAAAAGCGCAAGGCACTTGGGCGTCCTGGTATTGACCCCAAGTTGGCTGCCAAGCAAAAGAAGAAGTCTGCTGTGGCCCCCGCTGAAGCTCCAAGGTGGGAAGAACCTCGCATTGTCTTCCCTGCCAGCATGACAGGCTCGAAGCCTAAGGTCCCCACACCAGCTTCAGCACAGAAGAAAACCAAGGCAGCTGAAGTCGAAGCAAGAAAAAGAAAGACCAAGCACAACACTGATGATGCACCACCCCTCAAGAAGAGGAAGACCAGGAAGAGAGATCGGGCTGCTCCCAAAGAGCCCCTAGTTGTTGAACCCATTGCTTATGCTCCCCCTCCATCCGACAATCAAGAGCGTCAGTTGATTGTACATGAGCTTGCTTCCATAGAGGCTCCTGAAGAACAAGAAGTTCCAGTCATTGATCCCATCGCGACTGAAGAGATTGGTCCCCAAGACAATGTAGAAGATGATGAAGTCCTTCCTCAGATTCAGAACCCCACAATATCATCACCTGTTCACACGAATAGCGAACTCATCAGTATTGGTGATCCTTTGATGCCAATCATGCAGGATGCTTCATGGGCTGATCGCCCCCAACCAGATACACCAGTTCAAGACTCCCCAAGTACACCAAATCCTACGCCAACGCGAGGAACCAGTCCAATTGTCAATGATGACAGTTACATGGAGACCACACCATCACCGAAGACGTCGCCCGTGTTTCAATGGCTTTGCAAAGGCCTAAGGCCTTCGGTCTCCATGACGACTATCACGGAAGAGGATTCACACCAATCCAGCTCCGTGGCACATCAAGTGTTTCCTGAAGATAATTCTTCTGTGACGGTTCCTGTGCCCGAAGCTAATGCTTCTGAAGAGATTCCGTCTGCAGCAGCCAATGAAAGACAAGAAGAACATGTTGACACACCCCCCACAAATCAAGAAGTTGTTCTCGAGGAGAACGTATTTTTGCCAGACCCTCCAGCTACACAAGTGGAGGTTGAGAATACTGAGGTGGCCACAAACAACGCGACTGAAGCCAATGACGTTGTCATGACTGAAGCCAATGTGGCACCTCAAGCTAACACTATGAATTAAGCCAATGCTGCACCAGCAACCAATGTGCAGCCCGATGCCTCTGCTAATGCCTCTGCTCCTGTACCGCCACCAAGGCCACACACTATTGAGCATGCATTTTATCAAGGTGAACTTGTTCCAGTCAGATGGCCAATTCTGGTTCCTCCGCCTACTCCTGGACCACAATTTGACTACCATGTGGAGCATAGGCCTCAGGTTCAGAAGCCAAAACCAAGACTACCAAGGTTCCCCGGTACTGCAACAGCACGAGGCTCCTTCAATATCAACGGCTTCATTGCACACAACACCTTCTTTGATTCTGGCAAGAACCCATATTCCAAGCCACGAATATCATCAGATCGGTTCTGGAGCTACCAGCAGCACAACTACTACTCCTGCATTCTATACAATCAGGAGCGCATATTTCCTCATATGCATCTGGACAGTGAAGCCATTGTTGGTCTGCCCTGCCTTGAAGAAGCCCTAGACTGCTTTCGTGATGCTGGCCTTCTGCAGTTTGTCATTGACAAGGAACATTGGAATGAAGAGATTCTCCTGCAATTTTACGCAACCCTCCACATTCGCGGCTACAACAGGGGTACAATGACATGGGTCCTTGAGTGGATGACGGGCAACGTTCATCATAAAGCCAAAGCCCTTGATCTCATTGAGCTTACCAGCCTCTCCACTCCAGGAGAACTGTATGAACCTGGTTGTCAGCTTCATCGTGATGCGTTGGAAAGCATTTTTCAGAAGCCAGAGCCCAACATGAGCCAGATGCTTAGTATGATGAAGCCACTACCCCAGGATGCTGAGTACCCCAAGGAATTTCTTGTTGAAGACCTAGAGTATCCGCCCCGCACTATCTATCACATTATTAGGCGAACTCTATGGCCCATCAAAGGGCATTCCTCCTCAGCGAAGCTTGAAGATGCAATGAAGACATTGGTCTTCTACATTCTGAATGGCAAAAGCTTCAATGCTCAGGACTTCTTCATAAGACAGTTTGATGCATCTAGGTCTGATATTTTTGGTCTGAAATTCTATGCTCCTTGGATTATGCATCTGATCAAGCTCCACTCTGCCATTGACTATCAGCCCTCTACTCGTAATCATCTCATATTTTTACCAGAGGTTGATATGTCCATTGAAGCCATATACCCAGAGCCTGCCAAGGAAGCGCTATATCTTCACAATGTGGATCGTCAGAGCTTTTCCCAACATGTTGAAGGTGTTCAAGCTGCTTCTCATGTCTATCCATTGGCCGGCAACACTCGCCGTGCACGTACTGAAGCCACTGAAAGCACCATTGCGCCAAGGTCTCACAAGCGCTCCCGTGTACTCAATGACCGTGAGCTTCTTGTGGCCCTGCATCAGAAACAAGACAAGCATCACTTCTGGCTGAAACATCAAATGCAAAGCCTCTTGGTGTATGTTAATCGCATTCGCAATCTTGCTACCAAGAATGCCTTTGTCACTCATGAAACATGTCGGAGGTCCTGGAAGAGTCTGACATTGCTAAGTGCTGAAGCTGATCTTCAAGACGATGGCTTCACTGAAAGATTCAAGTTCGATCCACTCTTCCAAGGAATGCTGTTCTACGTCGAACCCCATCTCTTGAAGACTCAGAGTACTCTTCATCCACAGCCACTGTTCACGCCAGAGTTATTGATGAAGCCGATGATGCTACCTCACCGGCTCCAACCACAACGCGTGTCGACACTGCCCCAAGTTCTTCTGAAGCACCTAACCTCAACGACGACCCTACTGCTTCACCTACTCCTCATGGGAACGAGTAGCAACTATGTCTTCAAACCTTTTTGGTCCTTACTAAAAAAAGGGGGAGAAGCATATGTTGATAGTCTTCAAGCGGGTCCATATGGGTGGTTGCTATACTTTTGCCTAGTGTTTACAACTCTCGTTTTGGTTCAGAAGATACATTTGGTTCTTTGAGTTGTAACACCTAAACTCGATGGTTGTCTGCTACTTTTTTCTACTATCCCGTGATGCGACGATAAATTCCGCATATGCGATGATAAATCCCGCATGAAGTCATGTCGCAGACATCCATCTTTCATTATGCATGTCATTGTCCTTGTATATCTTCTCATGCATGATGCATTGTCTTCATATGGTGAGATGGATCTCCACAAGTACAACCTGCCATGTGCATTTGCATTCCAATGCAAAACATTTATATGCACATCTTCAGGGGGAGCCTCTTGCCAGATATGAACACAATGCCTTAATCCCCTACAATATCACATATTTTTATCCCCGTTGAAAACTTCAACCAGTTTGTCATCAATCACCAAAAAGGGGGAGATTGTAAGTGCATCTAGTGCCACCCCTAGTTGTTTTTGGAGTATTGACGACAAACCTGGTTGAGGGACTAATGTGTTTGTGAGAATTGCAGGATAACACAGGTAGTAGTCCCTTGTTGATTCGGTTTACCTACCGGAGATGACCCCTAAAAATGTGTGAAGACATTGAAGACAATGGTGGTCTGTGAAGATATTCACATTGAAGACTATGACATGAGAAGATATTGAGTGAAGACTATGGAACGCGAAGACTTAGTTGTTTCGTTGTTTCCTTTTATTCTTTGTTGAGTCATAGGAACCACCACACTGTTAATTGGGGTCCCAGTGAACAAATTCAGAGTGACTAAAGTGATTCTCAAACAAATCCTATGTCTTCGAGCGAAGACAAGGAGAGAAAATCTTACCCAGAGTCGGGTAAGTCAGCTTTACTTGTAGCCCAAGTCAAGATGCCGCGTGTGTTTGAAATCTGACCGTTGCGACACGTGTCAGTTCCTTTGTGACCCAGGGTCATTTCGGAAAAATCAGGTCGGGTTACCCTGTGGCTATAAATAGCCCACCCCCTACACCATGAATTGGTGGCTGCTCAGAGTTAGATACGACTTTTGTCGTTTGAGAGCAACCCACCTTCGAAGCTTTTTAGAGAGAATCCTTGCGAGGATAAAGCCCAAACCACCCAGAGCCCAGAGTGTGTTTGGCATCACTGAAGTCTTTCTGTTCGCGTGATCTGTAGACTTGTTACACTTGAGGACTGTGAATCCTCCAGTCGGTTAGGCGTCACATTCTGAGCATCCAAGAGTCATTGTGGATTGCCGGTGAACGAAGTCTGTGAAGGTTTGGAAGTCTACCTTGAAGACTTACCTGAGTGATTTGGCGGGGACTAGGTGTCCTTAGCTCAAGGGGAATAAGGTGAAGAAGCGGTCTTCTGAGTTGAATCTCAGCCTCCCTAACCAGACGTACAGTTGTCATAGCAACTGGAACTGGTCGAACAAACCACTGTCTCCCTGAAGCTACTGGTTCTGTCTCTCACTTCTCTTTACTTATCGTTTGTCTTCGTGAAGTCTTTGCCTGATTGCATAATCTGTTTGACTTCACAGTTTGACTACTTGTCCTGATTGGCTTCATATTATCTTCCACCCTGATCCTTACTACCTAGCTGCTAATAGTCTTCGTGCTTTCACTTCATTGAATACTTGACTATGGCTTGTCTAGTGTAGTATACCTTTCGCTGCATACGAATAGTGTTGTTTCTCCTATTTGTCTTCGAAACTCCCATGTTTTGGAGACTTTCATCAAAATCGCCTATTCACCCCCCTCTAGTCGATAACTAGCACTTTCAACCCCGTGGTGTTGCCGCTGGATGAACATGACCCCGATCGATCGAGCCGGTTGGGGGGGGGGATGGATGAACAGGACCTCGTGGAGGGCTGGTTGAATAGTAGCCTGTGGAGGGATGGTTGAACAGTAGCCGGTGGAGGGCTGGATGAATAGTAGCCCATGGAAGGGTGGTTGAACAGGCCCCGTGGAGAGGGTTGGTTGAACAGTAGCCGGTGGAGGAGCGCGCGGTGGTGGCTGGATGAACAAGAGCCTGTGGATGAACAGTCGCAGGTGGAGGCTAGATCAAGTTGATGGTTGATGAACAGTAGCCCGTGGAGGCTGGAGGAGGTCGATGGTGGAGATGAACAATATCCCGTGGAGTCTCGTTTTGCAGTATGCCACACTCCTCCCAATGAACATGACCACCATTTCGACCATAGCGCTCCACCACAAGTCCGTTTCCTCCGTTTTGTGGTACGCCAGACCCCTCTCGATCAACAGGACCCCATTTCGACCGTAGTAGGTCCAACAGAAGTCCGTTTCCTCCATTTTGCGGTAAGCCAGACCCGTCCCAATGAACAGGATCCCGTTTCAACCGTGGCCAGTTGAATACAAGGCCGTTCCCTCCGTTCTGCGGTGCGCCAGGCCTCGTTTCCATTGGTTTTTCCGTCCAAGCCGGTTGGCTCCCGAAGAACACGATGAAGCATTTCGTTCCGACGCAGCCGGTTGGCTCCCCATGAACACGACGCAACGTAGTTTCTTCGTTCCACCCAGCCATGTACACGAGCCCTGCCATACGTATGCGCGAGTAGGTGTTTGAGACCTCGCCCGTATGTACGTACGTGGCCGTATTTACTTTCTTGCACCCTGGCCACTGTACGTACGTGTACATGCTACGTGCGCGCCTCTAGTACGACACGTTCGCGCCTCTACTACAACACGTGCGCGCCTCTACATCGACCAGTATGTACATACACGTTCATGGCCAGAAGGAAAATGCTATGTACGCTTCGACCAGGTGGGTCCCGACTGTCCGACACTTCCTTGCGTGCGAAGATGTAGCTGGTGGGTCCCAGCAGTCAAGGGGTGAATCGTTTTTTGCCTGTAATATGGACGCACTTCCTTGCGTGCAAAGATGTAGCTGGTGAGTTCCAGCAGTCAAGGGGAGAAAACATTATTTTTCCGGGTAAAAAGGATGCAGTTGCATGCATGCGTCCATGGGCGTGGTGCGTCCCCACTGTCAGCCTCTCATGTACAGTCATCTTCTGATGACTCTCGTTTGTTAACCATGTTGACCACACCATGGCGAGCGCACCAAGGCCGGCGGACGATGGTGAGGCCCCAGACTGGAACGACCCGGAGATGAGGAATACACGGTAGTGGAGTCGCAGATGGAGAGGAGTCGGAAACTTGACTGGTTCGGGTGCGCGGTAGCACTGCCGCCCACGGGAGACCGGAGCAAGAACAGAGGTTGAAGAAGGAGCATGGATGTTGGATTAACATCCAACAGTCCAACTGCTAGAATCATTTGTTGATTAAGTTGACAAAGCCCTGCGTACACGTCTGCTTAGTAGGCCCACAAGTCAGCAACCAAATCTACCGGGTCCTAGCTGTCATCGGGAGGAATAGTTTTTTTCGCATAACAAGGAGGCACTTACTACCGTGCGAAGATACAACCGGTGGTTCTGATACGTCTCCAACGTATCTATAATTTTTTATTGTTCCATGCTATTATATTACCTGTTTTGGATGTTTAATGGGCTTTAATATGCTCTTTTATATTATTTTTGGGACTAACCTATTAACCAGAGGCCCAGTACCACTTTCTGTTTTTTTGCCTATTTTAGAGTTTTGCAGAAAAGGAATACCAAACGGAGTCCAAACGGAATGAAACCTTTTGCGATGATCTTTCTTGGACCAAAAGCAAACTAGAAGACTTGGAGTTGAAGTAAGAAATGCCACGAGGCATCCACGAGGCAGGAGGGTGCACCCCCACCCTCGTGGGCCCCTCGTAGCTACACTGACGTACTTCTTTCGCCTATATATATACTCTTATACCCTAGAAACATCAGGGAGAGCCATGAAACCACTTTTCCACCGCCGCAACCTTCTATACCCGTGAGATCCCATCTTGGGGCCTTTTTCGGTGATCTGTCGGAGGGGGAATCGATCACGGAGGGCTTCTACATCAACACCATTGCCTCTCCGATGAAGCGTGAGTATTTTACCACAGACCTCCAGGTCCATAGTTATTAGCTAGATGGCTTCTTCTCTCTCTTTGATTCTCAATACAAAGTTCTCCTTGATGTTCTTGGAGACCTATTTGATGTAATACTCTTTTGCGGTGTGTTTGCCGAGATCCGATGAATTGTGGATTTATGAACAAGATTATCTATGAATATTATTTGGTTCTTCTCTGAATTCTTATATGCATGATTTGATATCTTTGCAAGTCTCTTTGAATTATGGGTTTAGTTTAGCCTACTAGATTGATCTTTCTTGCAATGGGAGAAGTGGCTTAGCTTTGGGTTCAATCTTGCGGTGTCCTTTCCCAGTGACAGTAGGGGCAGCAAGGCACGTATTGTATTGTGGCCATCAAGGATAAAAAGATGGGGTTTATATCATATTTCTTGAGTTTATCCCTCTACATCATGTCATCTTGCTTAATGCGTTACTCCATTCTTATGAACTTAATACTCTAGATGCATGCTGGATAGTAGTTGATGTGTGGAGTAATAGTAGTAGATGCAGAATCGTTTCGGTCTACTTGACACGGACGTGATGCCTATGTTCATGATCATTTCCTTAGATATCTTCATAATTATGCGTTTTTCTATCAATTGCTCGGCAGTAATTTGTTCAACCATCGTAATACATGCTATCCGAGAGAAGCCACTAGTGAAACCTATGGCCCCTGGGTATCTTTTCTATTATATTACATCTCTTTTCCATTATATCGCATCTCGTTTACTATTTTGCAATCTTTACTTTCCAATATATACAACAAAAATACCAAAAATATTTACTTTACTATCTTTATTAGATCTCACTTTTGCGAGTGACTGTAAGTGCATCTAGTGCCACCCGTAGTTGGTTTTGGAGTATTGACGACAAAGTTGGTTGAGGGACTAATGCGTTTGTGAGAATTGCAGGATAACGCAGGTTGTGTCCCTCATTGATTCGGTTTACCTACCGGAGTTGACCCCTAAAAATGTATGAAGACATTGAAGACAATGGTGGTATGTGAAGATATTCACATTGAAGACTATGACATGAGAAGACACTGAGCGAAGACTATGGAGCGCGAAGACTGTGTTGTTTTGTTGTTTCCTTTTCTTCTGTGTTGAGTCATAGGAACCACTATACTATTAAGTGGGGTCCAAGTGAACAAAGTCAGAGTGACTGAAGTGATGCTCAACCCAAATCCGATGTCTTCGAGCGAAGACAATGAGAGCAAATCTTATCCATAGCTGGATGAGTCATCTTTGCTTGTAGCCCAAGTAAAGTTGCCGTGTGTGTTTGAAATCTGACCGTTGGAACACGTGTCAGTTCCTTAGTGACCCAGGGTCATTTCGGACATATCAGGTCTGGTTGCCTTGTGGCTATAAATAGCTCACCACCTACACCATAAATTGGTGGCTGCTCAGAGTTAGTTTACGGCTTTTGTCGTTTTGAGAGCAACCCACCTTGAAGTCTTTGAGAGAGAAATCTTTGCGAGGACAAAGCCCAAACACCCAGAGCCAAAGAGTGTTAGGCATCAGTAAAGTCTTTCTGTCTGTGTGACCTGAAGACTTATTACACTTGAGGACTGTGTATCCTCCAGCCAGTTAGGCGTCGCGTTCTGAGCATCCAAGAGTCATTGTGGATTTCCGGGTGAACGAAGTCTGTGAAGGTTCGGAATTCTACCTTGAAGACTTACCAGAGTGATTGGGTGAGGACTGTGTGTCCTTAGCTCAAGGGGAATAAGGTGAAGCCGCAGTCTTCTGAGTTGAATCTCAGCCTCCCTAACCAGACGTACAGTTGTCACAACAACTGGAACTGGTCCAACAAATCCTGTGTGTTCAACAAGTGACTGGTTCTATCCTTTCCCTCCCTTTACCTTGAATTTGTCTTCGTGAAGTCATTGCTTATTTGTCTTATCTGTTTGACTTCATTGCTTGACTACTATTGTTGATTGGCTTCATACTATCTTCCATCCTGATCCTTACTACCTAGCTGCTATTAGTCTTTGTACGTTCACATTATTGCATACTTGACTATGGCTTGCTTGTTGTAGTTTATCTTCCGCTGCATATGAATTAGGTCATTTCTATTGTTTGTCTTCGAAACTTCCACGTTTTGAAGACTTCGATAAAAATCGTCTATTCACCCCCCTCTAGTTGATAACTAGCACTTTCAATTGGTATCAGAGAAAGGTACTCCCTTGTTTTGTGTGATTCGATTTAACCACCTGGAGTTTAGCTATGTCGACTGCAGGGATAATCAAAGTCTCCGCTGCTTGTCCCGTGTTTGATGGAACTGAATATCCCTACTGGAAGAATAAGATGCGCATGCATCTTGAAGCCATTGATGTCGACCTCTGGTATGTCGTCAAGAACGGCGTTCCCAAAACTGGTGAAGGTGTCACCCCTACTGATGTCAAGAAGTTCATTCAACTGGACTCCACTGCAAAGAACATCATCTGTGGTCATCTGACCAAAGGACAGTATGGCCGTGTGAGTGCTCTGGAAACGTCAAAGCTAGTCTAGGACTGGCTATCCAAGGTCAACGAAGGCGTCTCTACACAGAGAGACCAGAGGATCAGTGTTCTTCGCAATCTCTTCAACCACTTCAAGAGAAACGACAATGAAAATGTCTAGGTCACGTTTGATCGCCTCACCGACATCACAAATGAGCTTCAGGCTCTTGGCGCCACTGAGATTACCAAGCATGAAATCGTCAAGACAGTACTGAGATCACTTGACAGCTCCTTTGACACCCTTGACCTCATGATACAAGAACGCCCTGACTTCAAGACACTCAATCCGTCTGATATACTTGAGAGGCTCAACACACATGAGTTCTAGCTTTCTGAGAAAAGAGATATCTATGGTCCCAATTATGGCCAAACTTTTTGCCTTGAAGGCAAAAGTTGTTTCCTCATCTGAAGAAGAATCTGACTGCGGTTCTAATGATCCTGAAGACATTGGAAAGGAACTTGCCATGCTTGTGAAGAAGTTCCAGAAGTTCACCAAGAAGAAAGGCTTCAGAAAATCTTCACGATCCAGCTCAAGGAATGATGAAGCTTCCACTCATGACAACAAGAAGAGAACATGTCACAAGTGCAAGAAACCTGGACACTATATCTCTGAGTGTCCACAGTGGGACAATGAGAAGAAGAAGAAGAAGAGAAAGGAATATGATTCTGATGACAAGAAGAAGAAGAAATCTTCAAAGTCTTCTTCTAAGTCCTCATCAAGGTCTTCATCACATAAGAAGAGATCATCTGGCAAGGCTCGTGCTTTTGTTGGCAAGGAAATGGATTCAGAAGAGGAGTCTTCTTCTGAGGAGGCGGAGGTGGAGTGTGAAGAAGAGTCCGACCCTGGCGTTGCAAGTCTGGCTCTAGCCACAGCCTATGTTGCCAAGTCCATCTTTGACACTGAAGACAATGACTTCCACACCAACGCTGAAGCTGATGACATGGACGATCCTGCTCCCACCTACTGCTTCATGGCACATGGTGCCAAGGTAAAATCATGTGATGCTTACTTTCAAACATCAAGTGAAGATGACTCTGACTGTGAATCCAAACCCAGCTACAAAACACTTGCTAAAATTTCTACTGAACAACAAAGGGCTATGGAACATACTCAAAAACTGTTAGACAAAAGTGATGACCTGTTGGACGCGGAAATGACACGTTCATAGTCCTTAGCTGAAGACATAAAAAATCTTCATGCTAAGTACCAAGAACTTGAAAGTCTTCATGAGATGCTCTCAACCACTTATGAAAAGCTCTCCTATGATTATCTTCAAAGGAAGCAGAGCTTGAGAAATTGAAAGCGACTCATGAAGATCTTCAAAAAGAGAATGAGTCATTTCGCGCTCAACAGATCAGTTCGCTCAGGATGGATTTGAACCACCATGTTTAAAATGCATTGAGAGTGATAACGCTACCTCTGTTGCTGAATGTTCCAATGCCGCTGCTGTTGCATTGTCTTCAACTACTGATGTGGAAACTAACCCCTCTACGGAGGATACCACTGCTATTGCTGATGAAAATGCTAGGTTGAAGACATTGCTTGAAACAGGGATGTATAAAAGTCTGAAAGGACATCAGACACTTTGTGATGTCCTCAAAAAGCAGATTCTGAACCGAAACCCTAGGAAAGAGGGTGTTGGGTTCCAGAGGAAAATGAATGCTGATGGTTCCTATTGGAAGCCTGAGCAGTATCCCAAAACCACATGGGTTGCTGCAAAGGAACCTTTAGTGGATCCATCCACTTTATCTGGCTTTACTTGTGCTAATCCTATTATCATTGATGGATCCTTTGATGCAAACTATAAACTGTTCAAAAATCAGAATGGTGAAGTGTTTGCCAGGTATATTGGTACTAACTGCAGGAATGGACCACCTATGAAGAAGATCTGGGTTCCCAAAAGCTGTCTTGAGAATCTTCCAGTGAATGTCATCATGACACCACTAGGGAAGAAGACAAACCCAGACCAAAGGCATCATATGGTCCAACGGCTTCATACAAATACAGGACTCACTTGAGTCACCCTAACTCCAATGTTTTGCAGGGAAATCATACTCAAACTTATGAATATGAACGTGTGTCCTCAAACCGCCATGTTCATAGGACTAAGAACTTTTCTTCTTATTCATATGAGTATCATTCATCTCCTGCAAGGCTATTTGCTAGGGCTTCAAAGCCGAAATTCTCAGATGCTGCACTTAGACTCATTGCTTCTAAGCCACCCCTGAATTAACTCTCTTTTGCAGAATATGGTCTCCAGCCAGCAATCAAAGGCATCTGATACTATTGCTGGGGACCTAAAACACATTAAGGGACGCATGATAAAATGACTTACTATGTATTCCACATATGAATCGCTTACCTGTCATACTGTGTGTTCTAACCATGATCTAAGCTGTGATAATCCTAGTGTGCGTCAAATGCTTATGCTTCACAACATACCTTGTGAAGCCTATCCTCCTAACTGCACTGTAGGGTATGACACCTCGTGCTTCAGAATGGATTATGGACAGCGGATGCACTAATCATATGACTGGTGATCGAAGTCTTCTCATGGACTCAAGATTACGTCCATCCGGCAAGAGTCAAATCACATTTGCTGACACTGGTAAAAGCAAGGTATTGGGTCTAGGTAGAGTTGAAATCTCAAAGGATCAACACATGGATAAAGTGATGCTTGTTGAATCCCTTGGGTTCAACTTAATGTCTGTCTCAATGCTTTGTGACTTGAACATGATTGTGCTATTCGGAAAATATCATTGCCTTGTACTAATGGAATCTGACAAGTCTCTAGTCTTTGAAGGGTATAGGAAAGAAGATCTATACATGGTAGATTTCTCAGCAGGTCCACAGCTTGCCGTATGTCTTCTTGCAAAAGCTTCAGAATGCTGGCTCTGGCATCAGAGGCTGGGGCATGCTGGCATGAGGAACTTACACACACTCATCAAGAAGAAGCATGTCGTAGGCATCGAAGGTGTCAAGTTCAAGAAAGATCATTTGTGTGGTGCCTGCGAAGCTGGAAAGATGACTAGGGAGAAGCACCCCTCGAAGACAATCATGATGACATCTCAACCCTTCGAGCTGTTACACATGGACTTATTTGGCCCTACTCACTACTCTACCCTCACAACAACAACTTGTCTCTATGGCTTCGTCATTGTTGATGACTACTCAAGATATACATGGGTGCACATAATTCTCTACAAGACTGAAGTACAAGATGTCTTCAGACGATTCGCCAATCGAGCCATGAACAATTATGGCATCAAGATCAAGCAAATCAGAAGTGATAACGACACTGAAATCAAGAATACCGGGCTTGATCTTTATCTGGATACAATGGGAATCACTCATGAGTTTTTTGCTCCATACACACCTCAGCAAAATGGCATTGTAGAGCGCAAGAACAGAACTCTCATTGAGATGGCTCGAACAATGCTCGACGAGTACAAGACACCAAGAAAGTTCTGGCCTGAAGCTATTGGTACAGCATGTCACATCATCAACCGTGTTTACATCCACAAGCTTCTGAGCAAAACATCCTATGAGCTCCTTACTGGCAAGAAGCCAACTGTCAGCTACTTCAGAGTCTTTGGTGCTAGGTGCTGGATCAAGGATCCCCATCACAAGTTAAAATTTGCACCTAAAGCTCACGAAGGCTTCATGCTCGGTTATGGAAAGGACTCGCACTCTTATAGAGTCTTCAACCTCTTTCACTACAAAATCGTTGAAACAATGGACATGCGATTTGATGAAACCAATGGTTCACAACGAGAGCTCCTGCCAAGCACATTAGATGAAGCTCCTCCCAGCGAATCTATCAAGCTGATGGGAACTGGTGAAATCATGCCTTCTGAAGCACAGCCTGAAGAGGAACTTATCATTTCTGCACCAAACCAACCTGAAGACAATGCTCAGACCGAAGACAATCCTACCAATGATGACAATGATCAGCATGAGCAAGGTCTTCGTCCAGTTCATCCTCGTGTTGCAAATGAAGTACAAATTGAGAAGATAATTGATAGCATCAATGCACCTGGTCCACTTACTCGCTCAAGAGCAACACAGTTAGCAAATTTCTGTGGGCATTTTTCATTTGTGTCAATATCATAACCCAAGAAAGTTGCTGAAGCCTTTATGGAACCTGAATGGATTCAAGCCATGCAAGAAGAACTTCAACAGTTCAAGCTGAATAATGTTTGGGAACTTGTCAAGCGCCCTGACCCTCACAAGCATAACATTATTGGCACTAGATGGATATATCGAAACAAGAAAGATGAGCATGGTCAAGTCATCAGAAACAAAGCACGTCTTGTGGCTCAAGGATATACTCAAGTTGAAGGAATTGACTTCGATGAAACATTTGCTCCTGTAGCTAGGCTTGAAGCTATTCGCATACTGCTAGCCTATGCTAACCATCACAACATCTTGCTATATCAAATGGATGTGAAGAGTGCATTCCTCAACGGCAAGATTGAATAAGAAGTGTACGTTGCTCAACCACCTGGCTTTGAAGATCCAAAACATCCTGATATGGT
Organism: Triticum dicoccoides; assembly: GCF_002162155.2. Classification (NCBI taxonomy): domain Eukaryota; kingdom Viridiplantae; phylum Streptophyta; class Magnoliopsida; order Poales; family Poaceae; genus Triticum; species Triticum dicoccoides. The sequence continues at coordinate 588,062,405 of NC_041381.1, forward strand.
GTACAAACTAAACAAAGCACTGTATGGCCTCAAACAAGCTCCTCACGCTTGGTATGATACGATCAAAGGCTTCATGAAGAGCAAAGGCTTCAAACCTGGATCCCTCGATCCCACACTCTTCACGAAGACATATGATGGTGAACTGTTTGTGTGCCAAATATATGTGGATGACATTATCTTCGGCTGCACCAACCAGAAGTATAGTGATGAGTTTGGATACATGATGCAAGAGCAATATCAGATGTTCATGATGGGTGAGCTGAAGTTCTTCCTTGGTCTTCAAATTCGTCAGCAAAGGAATGGCATTTTCATATCTCAAGAAAAATATCTCAAAGACTATCTGAAGAAGTTTGGAATGCAAGATTGCAAAGGTTACACGACGCCAATGCCAGCCAAACACCATCTTGGTCCCGACGACAATGGTAAAGAGTTCGATCAAAAGGTATACCGCTCCATGATTGGTTCCTTACTTTACCTATGTGCATCTAGGCCAGATATTATGCTTAGTGTTTGCATGTGAGCTCGATTCCAAGCGGCACCAAAGGAATCACATCACTTAGTTGTGAAGCGAATTCTTAGATATTTGGCTTACACCCCAACACTCGGATTATGGTATCCAAAGGGCTCAAGATTTGATCTGGTTGGATTCTCGGATGCTGATTATGCTGGTGACAAGGTCGATCGCAAGTCTACATCAGGCACATGTCACTTTCTGGGACGATCACTTGTCTATTGGTCTTCAAAGAAGCAAAACTGTGTATCACTCTCAACTGCTGAATTTGAATACATTGCTGCTTGATCTTGCTGCACTCAGCTTCTGTGGATGAAGCAAACTCTCAAGGACTATGGCATCAATCTGAAACAAGCCCCTCTCTTCTATGACAATGAAAGCACTATCAAGATTGCCAACAATCCAGTCCAGCACTCGAAGACAAAGCACATTGAAATTCGTCATCACTTTCTCAGAGATCATGTCATGAAGAAAGATATTAACATCATTCACGTCAACACTGAAGAGCAACTGGCAGATATCTTCACAAAGCCCTTGGATGAGAAAAGGTTTTGCAAGTTATGGTGTGAGCTAAATATCTTGGAATCCTCAAATGTCCTGTGATCAGGCACACATCCTAACACTTATGCATGTTGATGACTTAGATGTACAACACATGAAGTAAAGTATATCTTCAATCAATGAAGACTTACATTCTAAGTGTGAATACATTAATGTGGAATTTGACTTCGGAGCGCCATGATAATTGTGCGCCGTGTCTGGGTCTAATACTTCCTATACGTGGGTAACGCCACCACCAAATTTCTTGGTTTGAAGTGTTTCACTCATGGCGTTATTGTTGAATATCTTCACATTTGGTTTGTCTTCAACTTTCAACTTATCTTCATGATTTACTTCACTTTGTTGATTTGATTGCTTTCTCATATATATATACTAGTATTCTGTACTCTATAGCATTCACTTATAGCTATGTCTTCATTTGTGAATCTTTTGAACTAAGTGAATGTGATCGGACCCTAATCTCTCTATGCTTTCTATCTCAAACTCTATCTGTCCAAATCATATGCATTCTATTGAAATTGTCGAATGTCTTCTCTGCATCCTTGTCAGTAGAAGACACAGAGACAAACATCAAGTCCTTTTAAATGATTCATCTTTATTGTTGAAATCCGGAGAAGCCGGAACAACCATCCGACAAACTTGGCGAGCGTGGGAACGTGGGACAACTCTGAGTATGTTGCATGCTTGCCATGTGTCCCATGGATGTGAACAGGCAGGGGCACCTCCATAATTGCGCTATGCCGCACACCTACATATAAATACGTGCCCCCTACGGTCAAGAAAACCTTCTTCCACCTCTCCACCTCGTCATAACCCTAGCGCCACCGCTAGCTCTCGACGACGCCGGCGACGAAGCGCTTAGCTGCCGCGACTTCTCCGACGCCGTCCTCACGCCGACCGCGGGCATCTCCTCTCCGCCGCCGTCGTAGGTGTCCTCCGTCACCAAGTTAGGGCACGGTGGATTGAACTGCTCGGTCTCCTTTTCATCCCATCTAGCAGTTCTTCGTGTGGTAAATATAACTCTATTTTTACCATCTTTTTGATCCTCAATGATTCATCCTATTTACTAAAATTGGTTTCGGTCTACACAATGTTAGATCTATTCTGTCTACATCTCATACTGCCTAGTATATTCACTTAAGCTTCATATATAGTTAGATTCCTCACTTGTACTTATTCACGGATTCGTACAAATCTGGAATCAACTCTCAACATATAAGTGAATGTCTTCGCAACATGAGGTCAATGTCTTCAAACTGATTTATCTTCAAAATCTTCTGAGAATGCATATGACCTCTTCCCCTTCCCTCGCATCTCTAATGCTGTCACAGGTACATGTCCATGGGAGAATCCCTTGGTTCTCATAGTCTGCATTCGTTTGCAAAATTCTTACAACAACACATTAACTCTCCTGAAGCTAGTTCTTGTTTGACCAGCAAGCGAAAGCCCTTGAAGCCTTTGAACATATTGAAGCCATTCAGTTTGAAGTTCATGGCTGCAGAGAAATCAGTAAGGAAGGGTGGCAGACAGCATCGAGGGGGAACATTAAAAGATTTGCCTGATGACCTCGCAGAAATCTACAAGACAGATCCTGAAGAGGATTATAATCAGCGTAAGACCCGAATCCAATGGATTCGACGCTATTGGGCTGAACAATGGTTCAAGTACAAGTTCGTGACCCAGGAGTACGCTGAGAGAAATGCTATCAAAAGTCCTTGGGGTGATATTCTCTATCGAGGCCTCCCCCCCAAGAACAAAGCTGAAGCTATTGCACAAGAATTCTATCTTTGTATGGTCCGTGGACCACAGCCTGAAAATACCGATCCATCATCATTGCTCTGGTGTGGTGACGATAATCTCTTCAAGCGCAACTTCCAGTATGCAAAGGCATCGGCAAAGGAAAACAAGAAGTCATGGGAATTAGACTTCAATCCTGGTCCCTCTGCTCCCCGTGATGACGGCACACGTGAAGCGGAAGAAAATGAGATCGGCCCCTTCACAAACCTTGATGGCCTCATCTCATACATCTTGGTACAAGGTGCCAAGGTGGATCATTCTGATAATGATGCTGATACTGATGAAGCCCCTGCTCATCCTCCAAGGCCGCAGAAGCCAAAGAAAACTTAGGCCTCACAATCAGCTGCACCTCCAAAAGCTTCACGTGTGAAGCCACTGGCCACTGCACCTCCTGAAGACAGTGTGCAGTCTGAAGATCTTTCACGCAACTCCAAGAAGACGGAGAAGAAAAAGAAAATCATCAAGAGTACTGATTAGACATTGACTCCTGCTGCCATTGTGCGTGAAGAGCACATTGATCTGTCCAGCGATGACGATCTTGCAGATGATGCTCTTGAGCAACCGATCAAGAGCAAGGAAGAAGTAGAGATCTTCAATAATTTGCCTCTCTTTGACGTGGCAATCATCCATAACTTCATTGTTGAGTGGTTTGACACACCAAATCTCAGCTTTGATCACTTGCAACTTCCCATTGGCCTCAGCGTCTCCTTCAATGGCGCTATTGCTTCTGAGTTAGCTATTGCTCAGCGCATCGTCGAACTGAAGCACAAGATTGACTATGAAAAGGCTGAGTTCAAGAAGCATGTGGCCACGCTCAACGTGCAAGATGTCAAAAACTTCAAGATCATGCTGCACGAGCTCAAAGAAGCCTTTCACAAGAAGCGTGAAGAAGCTCGAGGCTCTCGTGAGCGCATGAAGAGTCTGGCTGACAAGTGTGTGCTAGCCTACAATGAGGCTGAAAAGCGCAAAGCTCTTGGTCGTCCTGGCATCGACCCCAGGATGGCTGCAAAGAAGACGAAGCTATCAACTGTCCAACTTGCACCTTCGAGGCAGGATGAACCTCGCATAGTCTTCCCAAGCAGCATGACTGGCTCGAAGCCAAAGGCCATGCCAACCGCTTCAGAACAGAAGAAGACGAGGGCTGCAGAGGCTGAAGCTAGAAAACGAAAACCCTCAGAAGCCTCTGATGCCGCTCCTCCAAGAAGAAGCACAAAACCAAGAAGAATCGGGCTGCTCCCATAGAGCCCCTTGTTGTTGAACCAATCTCAGTGGTTTGCCCTACATCTGCAAATCAAGAACTACGAATGATTGTTCATGAGCCTGCTTCCATAGAGGCTCATGAAGCTGAAGACATTCCAGCAGTTGATCCCATCACTGCTGAAGACATTGGTCACGATGACAATGTTGAAGATGATGAAGTTCTTCCTCAGATTGAACACAACGTGGTATCATCGCCTGTTCTCACGAACAACGAAATCATCAGCATTGGTCGTCCTCTGACGCCAATTGGTCAGGATGCATCATGGGCTGATCGCCCGCAACAACAAGACTCCCCCAGTACTCACCAACAACAACAAGTCACACCATCTGTGCAAGTTGAAGAGGACGAGGGCCTGCCTACTCCATCTCCCAAGGCGTCGCCTGTATTACAAAGGCTTCGCAAAGGACCAAGGCCTCAAGTTCTTCCGAGCGTTCCAGAAGGAAAGTGCACCACCAACCTGTTGCACGTCAAGTGTTTTCAGAAGCCACTCCAACTGTGAATGTCTCCGTGTGTGAAGCACAAGCTACTGAATACAATCCGGCTGCATCAGCCGATGACAAACATCAAGAATAACGTGTCCCTACTCCCCCCATCACTGAAGAAGCTGTTCCTGAAGTGAACATGTCTGTGCCAGACCCTCCAGCTCAACAAGTGGAGGTTGAAAACATTGAGGCTGCCACCACCAACACAAATGAAGCCAATGACATAGTCATGGCTGAAGCTAATGTGGAGCCTGCCCCAAGCAACATGCCAGAAGTCAATGCTGCAACTGCTCCTGAAGCTTTTGTTGTGCAGCCTGAAGCCACTGTTGTTGCCACTGCTCCTGTTCCGCCACCAAGGCCCTATATAATTGAGCAAGCATACAACCATGGCGAGCTAATCACAGTAAGATGGCCCGTTCTGGTCCCTCCGCCTAATGTCTCTGGTCCTCAGTTTGATTATCACATTGAGCATAGGCCTCAGGTCCAGAAACCAAAGCCAAGACTGCCAAGGTTTCCAGGTACTGCCACATCTATCGAGTCCTTCAATGCAAATGGCTTCAAAAGCCACAACACCTTCTTTGACAGCTCAAAGAACCCTTCCTCAAGGCCAAGAATATCATCTGATCGTTTCTGGAGTCATCAGCAACGAAGCTATTACTCCTGCGTTCTGTATGATCAAGGGCGCATTTTCCCTCATATGCGCCTCGATACTGAAGCCATTGCAGGACTGCCATGCTTAGAAGAAGCACTTGACTGCTTTCGTGATGCAGGTCTGCTCAGCTTTGTGACAGACAAAGAACATTGGAATGAGGAACTTTTGCTTCAATTCTATGCTACCCTCCATATTCGCGGCTACAACAGGGATACAAAAACATGGATTCTCGAGTGGATGACAGGAAATGTTCATCATGAAGCCAAAGCTCTTGACATCATTGAGCTTATAGGCCTATCCACTCTCGGAGAGCTGTACGTACCTGGTTGTCAAAACCACCGCAATGCTTTGGAGAGCATCTTCCATAAGCCAGAACCCAACATGAGCCAGATGTTGAGCATGATGAAGCCATTACCACATGACGCTGAATACCCAAAGGAGTTCTTTGTTGATGACCTTGAGTACCTGCCGTGCACCATATATCACATCATCAAGCGAACTCTATGGCCTATCAAAGGACATTCATCAGCCGCAAAACTTGAAGGAGCCATGAAGACATTGGTCTTTTACATCCTCAATGGCATCAGCTTCAATGCACAAGATTTCTTCCTTAGGAAACTGGCTGCATCTGGATCTGACCTTTTTGCCTGAAATTCTATGCTCCATGAATCATGCGCCTCATCAAGCTACATTCTGCTATCAACTATCAGCCCTCTGCTCGCAATCATGTGATCTTTCTACCAGAGGTTGATATGTTAGTTGAAGCCATATACCCTGAGCCTGCCAAGAAGCCTCTTTGTCTTCAAAATGCTGAACACCAAAGCTTCACTCAGCCTATGGAAGGAGTCCAAGCTGTAACTCGTGTCTATCCGATGGCTGGAAACACTCGTCTGCCTCATCATGCGCCAACCGAAGCTACTGAGAGCACAATTGCTCAAAGGCCAAAGAAGCGCTCTCGGGTCCTAAATGACCGAGAACTTCTTGTCGCACTACATCAGAAACAAGACAAGCATCACTTTTGGCTCAAGCGTCAGATGCAAAGTCTCTTGGTGGATGTAAATCACATTCAAAATCTTGCCACCAAGAATGCATTTGTCACTCACGAATCCTGTCGGCGATCATGGAAGAGTTTGACCGTGCTCAGTGCTGAAGCAGATCTTCAAGACGATGGCTTCACTGAGCGATTCAAGTTTGACTCCACTCCTCCACGGAATGCTGTCCTACGACGAACTCCATCCATTGAAGACTCTGACTATTCTTCCTCCGTGGCAACCATGAATGCAAACGTGATCAATGATGAAGGCGATGCTACTTCACCACCCCCTACTTCTGCATGCATCGACACTACACCAAGTTCGTCTGCACCGCCAAACAACAACGACAACCCTGCTGCTTCAACTACTCCTCATGAGGACGAGTAGATGCTCTATGTCTTCAAACCTTTTTGGTCATTACTGACAAAAGGGGGAGAAGCATATGAGTTTGATAGTCTTCAAGTGGGTTCATATGGGCGGCTACTTTATATTTTTCCTAGTGGTTACAACTCTTGCTTTTGATACATTTCGTTTGTTGAGTTGTAACACTTAAACTCGATGGTCGTCTGCTACTTATTTGCTCTTTAATGTGCGATGATAACTTCCGCATTTAGATCATTCCGCACTTAGATCATTCTGCAGACGTCCATTTTCCATTATGCATGTCATTCTTTAAGTTATATCATTTCATGCATGATGAATTATCTTCATAAGTTAAAGAGGATCTCCACAAGTACAACCTGCCATGTGCATTTGCATTCCAAAAGCAAATTACTTATATGCACATCTTCAGGGGGAGCCCTTGCCACTTATGAAGACAATACCCTATCCTTTACAATTTCACATACTTCATTCTCGTTGAAAACTTCAACCAGTTTGTCATCAATCACCAAAAAGGGGGAGATTGTAAGTGCATCTAGGCCACGCCTAGTTGGTTTTGGAGTATTGACGACAAAGTTGGTTGAGGGACTAATGTGTTTGTGAGAATTGCAGGATAACGCAGGTTGTGTCCCTCATTGATTTGGTTTACCTACCGGAGATGACCCCTAAAAATGTATGAAGACATTGAAGACAATGGTGGTATGTGAAGATATTCACATTGAAGACTATGGCATGAGAAGACATTGAGCGAAGACTATGGAGCGCGAAGACTGTGTTGTTTCGTTGTTTCCTTTTCTTCTGTGTTGAGTCATAGGAACCACCGTACTGTTAAGTGGGGTCCAAGTGAATAAAGTCAGAGTGACTGAAGTGATGCTCAACCCAAATCCTATGTCTTCGAGCGAAGACAATGAGAGCAAATCTTATCCAGAGCTGGATGAGTCAGCTTTGCTTGTAGCCCAAGTAAAGTTGCCGTGTGTGTTTGAAATCTGACCGTTGGAACACGTGTCAGTTTCTTAGTTACCCAGGGTCATTTCGAACATATCAGGCCGGGTTGCCTTGTGGCTATAAATAGCCCACCCCTACACCATAAATTGGTGGCTGCTCAGAGTTAGTTTACGACTTTTGTTGTTTTGAGAGCAACCCACCTCGAAGTCTTTGAGAGAGAAATCCTTACGAGGACAAAGCCCAAACACCCAGAGCCAAAGAGTGTTAGGCATCACTGAAGTGTTTCTGTCTGTGTGACCTGAAGACTTATTACACTTGAGGACTGTGTATCCTCCAGCCGGTTAGGCGTCACGTTCTGAGCATCCAAGAGTCATTGTGGATTGCCGATGAACGAAGTCTGTGAAGGTTCGGAAGTCTACCTTGAAGACTTACTAGAGTGATTGGGCGAGCACTGTGTGTCCTTAGCTCAAGGGGAATAAGGTGAAGATGCGGTCTTCTGAGTTGAATCTCAGCCTCCCTAACCAGACGTACAGTTGTCACAACAACTGGAACTGGTCCAACAAATCCTGTGTCTTCAACAAGTGACTGGTTCTTTCCTTTCCCTCCCTTTACCTTGAATTTGTCTTCGTGAAGTCATTGCTTATTTGTCTTATCTGTTTGACTTCATTGCTTGACTACTATCATTGATTAGCTTCATACTATCTTCCATCCCGATCCTTACTACCTAGCTGCTATTAGTCTTTGTACGTTCACATTATTGCATACTTGACTATGGCTTGCTTGTTGTAGTTTATCTTCCGCTGCATATCAATTAGGTCGTTTCTATTGTTTGTCTTCGAAACTTCAACGTTTTGAAGACTTTGATAAAAATCGCCTATTCACCCCCCCTCTAGTCGATAACTAGCACTTTCAGTGACCATGAAGGGATTGACAACCCCTTTATCACATTGGTTGCGAGGTTCTTGATTGTTTGTGCAGGTACTAGGTGACTTGTGTGTTGTCTCCTACTGGATTGATACCTTGGTTCTCAAAACTAAGGGAAATACTTATGCTACTTTGCTACATCACCCTTTCCTCTTCAAGGGATAAACCAAGGCAAGCTCAAGAGGTAGCAGGGTCCCAGCTGTCAAGGGAAGGAAACAACTTAATAAGGAGGAACTTTCCTTGTGTGCGACCATGGACCTCGTGGGTCCCAGCCATTAGGCTCTGATGTACAGTGCTCTTCCGATGACTCTCATTTGTTGTCCATGCCGCACTGAGCGCATCGAGGCGGTGGATGATGGTGAGGCCCCAGACCACTACAAGAAATATGTCAACTTATGACCTTCTGTCAGTGACCCTCAAAGAATTGGTCATAAATTTATGACCATTTTAGACCAATTGGTCAAAAGCTGTTCAGGGGGCTCCAAACCCTAAACCATTGCGACCATTTTGGTCAGAAAGGTCGTAATTTCCTTACACGAAATGGTCACAAAGTAAACAGTGCTAGTCCGCTGCCTTATTTCTAGTTGTTAATGACCAATATAGATGGTCATAGCCTTGTAGATTGTGGTGGGTTGTGATGACTAGGCGCCATCTCATCAGTTTTGCCTATGTGTCATGTCCATGTGGCAGTTTTTGCCCTAGGTTGTGAAGCAACCTATATTTCTATCATTCCCAAAATTCCCAAAGAAATCTCATAAATTCTTTGGGGCATATCTTCATCAAATATGTAAAAATCCTTCCTTACCTAGTTCAAAACTAATTCAACAATATTCATTTTCCTATTCTGTTCACAACTACACTTTATGAAGGAAGTGCTATTTTTATATTCTTGATTGCCCTCGGAATTTTTGGGCACTCTTTCCTATACAAATCATTACCGCATGACAAAATTCAGCTCCATTTTCCTAGCAAATCTTCCTCGGCAAATTTCCAAAGTTTTTGTCCACCTAGAAGCATTGTGAAGGAAGTACCTTTTTTATATCTCTAAATGACATGAAATTTATATAGTTCCTTCATATGCCCAAATTATCACCCTCCTCCAAATTGTAGCTCAGTCAAATCATCTATGTGAGCCCAGGTTCAATTTATATTTTATGGCCAAATTGGCACATTGCAAAGCAAGTGTTATATAGACCCCTCCTATTACCCTCAAACTTTTTGGACACTCTTCCATACCCAAATCATTGCCACATGATAATATTCAGCTCAATTTTCCTAGTAAATCTTTCTCAGGAAATTTCCAAAGTTTCTACCTCGAGAGAAGCTTTGTGAAGTAAGTACAAGCTAGGCTTACCCAAATGATCTGAAAATTTACCAGCGCATGACCATACCTATGTAACTTACCTACACCAATTTTTAGCTTATTTCATTCATCCAATCTCTCTCACTAGTTTTCCCAAGTTTTTGTCCATAGAAGAGCATTGTGAAGGAAGTACTACTTTAGCATGTCAAAATGATATCAATTTTCTACAATGCTTTCCTATGCCCAAATAACCATCCTCCACCAAATTTCAGCTCAATCCATTCATTATTTTGAGCCCAGCTTCAACATTCATATTTTTGTCCAGTGTGGTACTTTGCAAAGCAAGTACCACCTAGGCTCCTCCTTTTGAGGTGAAATTTTTTGAATACATTCTCCTTAGTAGATGATCATCCTCGGCCAAAACTCACGCCCATTGGCCATGTGCATTTCCCGTACCGCAAATCAAACACTTGGCTGCTTATTCATGTTTGAGCATCGATCGGTCTCCTCGTGAGAATCTTATGTTGTGATTTTCTTCTTAGCACCTACCTGGGGAGTTCCCAACCCACTAGACATGCCTAGGCCGCACATAACACATGGCAACGCCACGGTCACGTGGTGACCACGCGGCGGGCATGCGAGCTTACGCGCTCTAGAGTTGGGGCCCTCGGCCACCGTCCAAACCTCGATGTCTCGCCATCAAACCATGTATTTCTGATTAAATAGATACTTATTTACCTAGAAATAATTTTTGGAAAAAATAAAGAGCAAACTATGAGGCAGCTGCAGTTCAAATTTGACCCGCTTCCAACTGAATCAACGGGAATTTGTCTTTTTCACCAGAGGTGGATCAAATTTTTTGACACCCAACCATTTTGTCAATTGTGCATTAATATGGCCTAGTATTTTATAAAATTGATTAGGTCCAATTTTGCAACAAATATATGGTAGGTCCTTCACAAAAAAAACTCATTTCAGGCACTCAGAAAATGGAAAATGGTTTTTTCGTCCAAAGAAAATGAAAACTTCCTTAGGAAACATTGTTTGACATTCCAATATGCACCCTTGTGCACAATATGAGATCATTTGAACAAACTATGCCATGAATGTGGCCATAAGATTGATCATTTGGCTTGAAAGCCATGAATCTTCACACTTGATAGCTCATTTCTGAGAACACTTTTTTAAAATAATTACCGTATTACAAGTTTATTATTTTTCCTGGAAACTTGGTCGCATATAATGACACAATGCGAAGGTTTTCCAATTTTTTCATTTTTTTTGAATTTTTTATGCCCGTTTCAAGATGCGGTCAAAACGGCGGGCTTGACCGTTCCTAGCTAGTGGTTGAATCTTGGAAAACTTTTGATGTTTCTCTAATTAAATAGATACTTATGTACCTAGAAATGATTTTTGGAAAAAATAAATAGCAAACTATGAGGCAGCTGCAGTTCAAATTTGACCCGCTTCCAACTGAATGGGCGGGAATTTGTCTTTTTCACCAGAGGTGGATCAAAATTTTTGGCACCCAACCATTTTGTCAATTGTGCATTAAATATGGTCTAGTATTTTATAAAAATGGTTTGGTACAATTTTGCAACAAATATATGGTGGATCCTTCACAAAAAAACCTCATTTCGGGCACTCGAAAAATGGAAAATGAATTTTCCATGCAAAGAAAATGAAAACTCCCTTTGGCAACATTGTTTGGAATTCCAAGATGCACCCTTGTGCACTATATGAGATCATTTGAACAAACTATGCCATGAATGTGACCATAAGATTGATCATTTGGCTTGGAAGCCATTGATCTCCACACGTGATAGCTCGTTTCTGAGAACACTTTTTTGAAATAATCGCCGTATTACAAGTTTGTTATTTTTTCTGGGAACTTGGCCACATATAATGACACAATGCGAAGGTTTCCCAATTTTTTGATTTTTTTTGAATTTTTTATGCCCGTTTCCAAATGTAGTCAAAACGGCGGGTATGACCGTTCCTAGCTAGTGGTTGAATCTTGGAATTTTTTTGGTGTTTCTCTGATTAAATAGATATTTCTGTACCTAGAAATGATTATTGGAAAAAATAAATAGCAAACTACAAGGCAGCTACAGTTCAAATTTGACCCGCTTCCAACTGAATTGGCGGAAATTTGTCATTTTTACGAGAGGTGGATCAAAACTTTTTACACCCAGCCATTTGGTCAATTGTGCATTAAATATGGCCTAGTATTTTATAAAAATGATTTGTTCCAATTTTGCAACAATTATTTGGTAGGTTCTTCACAAAAAAAAACCATTTTTGCCACAAGAAAAATGATTAAAAATATATAGAAAGATAAAAAAATGCATGGAAATCGGTGATCATCCATAAAATGGGGTCTAACTTGAGTGAAAATTTTGGTTGTGGCATTTTGCAAATATTTTGATAGTTGCTTCACAAAATTCCCCTAGTTTTAGTACTAACAAACTATTTTAAATCACAAAATTTCTGAACCAATCAGGGCTCTTCTCACGGATCACCCCACTATAGTCGATCTGAACCGTCCGCATCCGAAGGATCCAACGTCTATCATTTACCTCTCAGGTCATATCCCCCTCTCCCCCTCTCCCGCCGCCGCCTGTCTCTCCCCCTCTCCCCGATCCAGATCTCTCCGTCGCCGCCCAAACCCAATCCCCAACCCAATCTCCTGAGTGCGGTGCCGCGCCCCTGCTTTGTCCCTCTACATCGCCCGCATCACCCGCCACCATGGCCTCCTGCATCGCCGGATCAGGGTGCCACCACCGTGCGGGCCCCGACCCCGCACCCCACGGCGGCCGGAGACGATGGCGGGGAAGGGCTCGGTCCCCTGACGAATCCTCCTCCCTCCATGCCCGCACGTCTCGACCCCATCGACCCAACACCCAGGCCCAGCACGCGCTGCCGCCATGGACTCCACCGCGGGGACGGATCTGGGGAAGATCCTGAGCGTGGTCTACCAGGCCGAGGACGGGGAGCACAACCACCGCCTCCTCGCGCTGCTCGCCACCTCCCTCACCGTGCTCGATGCCATGCAAGGTCCGCCTCTCTCTCCTCCTCCTAGTCTCTCTCTGTTGCTTGGTTTGATTTTGCTGATGCGGTTTCGTTCCTCCCCTCCCTAATGCATGCGCGCAGGTGCACAACCAAGTAGGTGCACAGCCAAGTAGGAGGGGTCCAGATCCCGGCCTCACCAAGATCAATCGTCGCTAGAACTCGGGGGGACAAGACGGACGTGCCTCTACTGGTCCCCGAGCTCCCTCCTCTCGATTCTTCCTTGTGCTACTCAGGGCCGCTCAGTCCGACTCTGCGGACGTAGGTGAGCCACTACCTTCCCCTCCTTTGTTTTCTCCAGTGCTCTTTCTGTCCATGTCTGGCCATCGAGCCCTGTTCTTTGTGTTATGTCAAGCTTCTGTTCGACAGAATGCCTGCAAGCTGCTGCTAATCACTTGCACTTGCTAGCTGCTGCTAGTGGTCTCATGTTCCTGAAAACTAACAAGAGTGGTCTTACTGAAAACTGACAATCTCAAGTCCAAATTTGATTGGGTGCTCTACCAGCCATTGTTCCTCTTTCTGGTCTAGTACGGACACTACAAACCTGCTATTTCTTCAGTACTACTGACGTAATAGCAGCTCTCCCTTGAAAAAATGTTCAGAGCAGAAGCATTCCTGGAGCGAAAACTTGAATAGCTTTTCATGTCTGGATCAGTAAGCATAATCATGGGCTTATATTCGTGTGTAGCTTGATCAGTTATCAAATTGTGTACATTCTCACATGTGAAGCATGTACCATTTGCTAGTACTATGTAGTTGCTAGCGATGGCTAGCCTGTGTCTGGTCTTTTTGACTGGATCACATCAATATGCTCCGGTCCAATGCGCCCAGCTATAGCCTCATTTTTAAATACATTATTTTTATTTTCCAGCATTTGTTTTTTAGCTACTGCGGCATTTCTTGAAATGATTTTTATTCTAAGAATTTTTGTCATACTCAATAAGCTAGTTTCTGAATCAAATTTGTTAATGAAATGTTTTTGTAGCATGCTATAGTTAATTAGTTGGCAAGTCTCATGTCCATTCACCTGATTCCGTCGCCTGATTCCAGACGCCTCCTCTGTTTTTTGCAGGTCTGGCAGCATCGCCGCGTCGACGAAGAAGGTGGTGACCGCGGCGGCGAGCGGCGCGAGTTGGTGGCTGCGGGACTCGACGGCACGGCTCATATATGTGCTTTCAACTAATCCAGCTTTTGGTCTAGCTGGGCATTACTTTCATTTAATTAGCTTTGGGCTCATATATGTGCTCTCTATGATATTGATGGTTCCCTAGCTAATAATATGATGATTTAATCCCCTAAGTATTGATGCATCCCATATCACCATGGCTGTTGTTTGCTGTCAAGATTTGCTTAGCCTGAATACATGGTTATGTTTTTGTGTACTGCTATCCTATTGTCTTTGTTGGATGGACATCATCCCAGTACAAGTACTTGCTAGGTTTTACCTGTTCATGCAAATCTTGTTGTGTGTTGCAAGTCGTTTTAGTACTACCTAATTAAGTCATCTACTGTCATGTGCCTGTGCAATGTTTCCTCCTTATATCACCTTTAATCCAAGGCAAAATCTGGACCAACGAGTACCTATTGCACTAATGGGTGATTAGTACGCTGACAGAGATATTTGGAAATAGGAATTCTAAAGCGCATACTATTCAGAGCAGAACGGTAATTTCCTTAATGAAGTAGGTGACTGTAATTTGTATAATAACCACACAGGCTACTTTAATTAATGTTTCCACTTTTCTTTGATGAAATGGTTTAGTTTTGATTAATAACTCATTGGATTTTAAATATGGTAGTAAGAAGTTGCAACAGCGCTATGTGGCGTTTGCACAAATTCCTTGATTTTCTAGCATAGCAGGTGCTGGGACTTGTCAAACAAGAGCTTAATTTCCATAGAAGTATACTCAGTTATATGAGATACTTGGTTGGCATAGTAAACCAAACCATGTTACTGATAATTTTTTTGTTCTTTCTCAGGACTGCTCCCGTGTGGTGGCCTCCTTGAGACTTGGCACTTAGCAGCATAATCTAATTAATTATACTGATTTTTTTGTTCTTCCAGAATCTTGGCACTTTGCTTGTCTATGGATCATCTTCCACTTGAGAGCTGGCAGGAGGTCATTATTCTGTTGCTGCCTCATCACTTACCTCCAGTTCTAAATTTGTGTGATAAATGCTTTTGAATTCCAATGACAAGTGCTACTGAAAATTTTCTGTTCTTGTTCCTTTAATACGCATGTTCATGAATAATAGCTTCAGTTATTTGTTCTTCTGAAAACTTCAGTATGCAAGTACCTATTCCTGGTACAGCAAGTATCAGTTCTTGAGCATTTGCACAGTTTTCATTATTTGTTCTTCTAAAAATTTGCTCTAGTGTGAATCATAGTAGTATGCACTAGCAGCAATCTGTCAATGTTTGATTCAAGCTTACTCTCATTATAATGTATTGTGTAGTTGTTGTTTCAAACTATTTTGCTACAAGTACCATAATTTGCATTGAAGATATTGTATTCTGTTGTTGTATCATTGTTTAATAAAACCATAGCATGATGCTCACATGAGATATCCACATGTTTCTGTGCTGTTTCTTTCCAGCATGATGCTCTTGTTATAATGTATTCTGTTGCTGTTTTGCTACAAGCTGTGTGTTGATTTGATAACAGGAGTTTCCTTGTCCTGGTCCTATACTGCATTTTGACTCCTATTTTTCTGTGTGCGTGTGTTTAATTGATGTTGTTTCAACTTTGAACTGCTTCTGCATATGGCCTATACTGCAATTGAGATTTAAATTTGTGGTTGTTCCTCTTTTACAGATGCTCAAGTGTGAAGTGTGAAGCAAGTGTGAAGCCGTGAAGTGTGAAGCCGTCAAGTTCTACTTAGTGAAGAGTAGCATATTGTTAGCATATATGTGTTGTAAAGATTGTAATAGATTTATTTAGTGGTATATTTGATGAAATTTATGTGTTCTTTTTTATTATGTATGTGATCTGAAAACTTGTGAAATGGAAACTTGACCAATGGGTCCACTTATGAAAATAATCTGTCAAATTTGTACATTTCTGATATGTGGGACCAATTTGAGAGATGATCATGACAAGTGGGACCCATCTGACTAGTGGGACCGACTTGAATATATAATGGCTGAAAATAGAAAAGCAATAAATAATAAAAGGCCACGGGCCAACAATAAAGAAGGCTACAACGTTGGGCTTGGCCCATGAAGCCGACCAGAATTAACAAGGAAAAAAATCCTAAAAGGCTGAATTAATGGGCTCGGCCCATGTAGAAAACCGAATTGGACCGGCCTGAATCTTGTGCCACATCAGCTTGCCACGCTGGATGCCTACGTGGCCTGGGGAGGTTGCTAGTGACCAAAATGCCACAGTAGACATATTTTGGTTATAAACGTCTACGACTTTCTCACAGAGAAGGTCGCTATAGTCAGTTTATGACTGCCAGCTTTTGACCTTCTGTTTTTGGTCACAAAAAGGTCATAAATGGAAATTTGTGACCTTTCAGTGACCAATAGTCAAGGTCACAAGTTGACATATTTCTTGTAGTGGACTGGAATGCCCAGAGATGGGGAAGACGCGACAGTGGAGTCACAGACGGAGAGGAGTGGGAAACTTGACTGGTTTGGGTGTGGGTGGGCCTACACTCGGCAGAGAATAACAGGAGGTGCGGAGTGGAGGGATGGCCTGGCTGTCGGCAGGGTAGCGTTTTGCTGCGAGGCACGCAAAACAACACCGCTGGACGCTGGAGGCTGGAGCAGACGGTCCTGGCAGCGCTGGGGTAAGAAGATGAGAGATTGAAGAAGAATGCCGGCCGTTGGATGTAAATCCAACACCTTGCTTAGGCTTCGACCTACTGGCCCACATGTCAGCCAGTCCATTTGTTTTTTTAGTCCATTTGGCGGGCTGGGTGAAACAATGATGTATCATCTATGTAACCCGTTTATATATATGGTAGAATTTAAAGCCCATTTGCATTTTCTCGAAATCCGCGGACTTGCTGGGCTGAGTGAAAATATCATGTTGGGCTGGACGGAGAAATGTTATAAAACATAAACACATGATTGCACGTCTATTACTGCATTGGTCAGTAAAATCTTTGCAAGTTTATTTATGCAATCACTAGGAGTTTATATATATATTCTGATCACGGGATCAGAATAATATTCTGATAACAACATGAACTTCCTGAGTAACGCGCCTGACCTTCCCCAACTACTGGGTTGAACTTCAACTAAAAAGTGTCCAAATGGGGCTTGCGATATACCGTTGGAAAGCCATGGACACCAATATCATGATCCAAGTTAAATTTCTGGCAAAATGTAAGCGGTTTAAGAGCAGTTTTGAAAACCGTTTTTTCTTCATACAAAAAACGTGAATCGTATTTTCGATCGCATTTCTAAACCGTTTATCGGAATGAGGTAAATAATACACCGTTGGAAAGCTGCTACAAAACTACTCCTTCGACTTGTTGAAAGTTTTCTCTATTTCCCTATGGATAAAGAGTAATTTTGAAAATCGCAAAATTTCACAAACCGAACAGCCGAGTTCGTATTTTCAATGTAATTTCTAAACGGCTAATCCATTTGAGGAAAATGATATGTAATTGGAAAGCTTGTTAAAATGTTCTACTTTTTCATGTTAAAAGTTTTTTCTAATTTGGAACCGTTTAAAAGTAATTCAGAAAACTGTACAAGTTCCACCGAGTTCGTATTCTCGAGCGAATTTTTTAACCGTATGTCCGAATGCAACAAATGATTCGGCGTTGGAAATCTTGAGCAAATGCAAAACTTTTTCGTATATATTGTTTCTCCTAATTCCTTATATCTTTAAGTCAAATTGGAAAATGGCTAAAGACGTATTTTTGACATAATTTCTACATACTTTATCGAAATGGGGCAAATAATATACCGCTGAAAAGCTATGGAAAATGCGAAACTTTTTCATGTTGATGTTTTTCTCTAATTCGTAGCCGTTTTCAAGTAATTGCGAAAATGACGAGATCATTCGTTCTGCCTTTATCGCGAAACTGGTTCTTCGAAAATGCACCGCGTGAAGAAGCTGAACTTCTCGGCACGTGTACTTGAACTTCACTCTGTTTTTCACGTACGTTTTTTGCTTGTATATCTCTATCCACTGCTCCAAGCTCTCCATCCACTCACCGGAATTGAGCAAGTGATATACCGATGGAAAGCTGTTGTAAACACACAAGTTTCCCGTGTTGATCATTTTTTCATACTCGCAACGATTTTAAAAGTTTTTCATCTAAAATTCATTCAGCGTAGTAGTTGAACTTCATGTTGTTTTCACGTTGAACTTCTATGACATATTTTTGTTTGTACACGCGCCTGAACTTCCCTCTGTATGAACCCGACCTTCGGGCTATCTTTGCAACCGTGGCTTCCCCACCGAATTATTCTGATTAGTAGTGTTCTATATGATGTTAGTGTAATCTAGAAACGTTTTTTTAGCAACTAAATACTGGTTTTAAATAGAAATCTCGCTCGCTGGCGGATTTTGCTCTCGGGTCGTGATGAAATTGCGTTTTTTGCAATTTTACTGCCTGACTTGTTCGACCTGAACTTCCCCTAGTGCTAGGTTGAACTTCCATCAACATTGCCCAAATGGGGTTTGCAATATACCGTTGGAAAGCTATGGACACCAGTATCATGACCTAACTTGAAATTTTGGGAAAATGTAAGTGGTTTAAGAGCAGTTTTGAAAACCGTTTTTTCTTCACACAAAAAACGTGAATCGTATTTTCGATCACATTTCTAAACATTTTACGGAATGAGGCAAATAATATGGCGTTGGAAAGCTGCGGTAAAACCGCTCCTTCCACATGCTGAATGTTTTTTCTAATTCCCTATGGTTAAAGAGTAATGTGGAAAATCGTAAAATTTCACAAACCGAACAAACGAGTTCGTATTTTCGATGCCATTTCTAAATGCCTAATCCAATTGAGACAACTGATATGGCGTTGGAAAGCTTATGAAAATGCACTTTTTTCTCATGTTGAAAGTTTTTTCTAATTTTGAGTGGTTTAAGAGTAATTAATAAAACGGTACAAGTTCTACCCAGTTTGTAGTTTCCATCTATTTTTTAATCATACATCCGAATGTAGCAACTGATATGGCGTTGGAAAGCCTGAACAAATACAAAACTTTTTGGTATATATTGTTTCTCCAAATTCATTACAGTTTTATGTTGATTTTGGAAATGGATAAAAACATATTTTCGCCGTAATTTCTACAAACTTCATCGAAACGGGGCAAATAATATACTGTTGAAAAGCTAATAAAAATGTGAAAGTTTTTCATGTTGATGGTTTCTCTGAATCCCAGTCATTTTCAAGTAATTTCAGAAACGGCGAGATCACTCGTTCTGCCTTTATCGCGAAACAGATTCGTCAAAAATGCATCGCGTGAAGTACTTGAACTTCTGTGGCAGTTCTGCTTGAACTTCACTCTGTTTTTCACGTGCTTTTTTTTGCTCGTAGCTCTTCATTCACTCACCAGAAATAAGCAAGTGATATACCGATGGAAAGCTGCTATAAACACGCAACTTTTCCGTGTTGATCATTTTTTCATACTCTTGACGGTTTTAAAAGTTTTTCTTGTGAAATTCATTTAGCGTAGTAGTTGAACTTCCTGCTGTATTCACGTTGGACTTCTGTGACATAATTTTGTTTGTAATTTTGCCATCCATTTTCATCAGTGTTACACAAATGATATTCTTTTTGTACAAACCTCTCTCTTAGTATTTTTTTAACTTTCTCCGACCGAGGACTTGAACTTACACAAATGATATTCCTGCCGTTTTAAAGTAAATTAGAAAACAACGAGATCATGATTTCTGCATTCCTCGTGAATGGAAATGCATTGCGTGAAGTTGATGAACTTCTCGGGCATGTCTGTTTGAACTTCACTCTAATTTTTGACGTGCTGTTTTTTGATGTGTTGTTTTTTGCACTACGTGAAGTAGTCGAACTTCTCGGGCATGTCTGTTTTGAATTTCACTCTGTTTCACTTTATTATATTTTTCTTATATGAAATACACACCATGTAGTACGTGGACTTCTGGTTGTTATCACTTTGAACTTCTCTCTGGTTTAAGAGAATTATTTTAAAACACAAAAAAAGCATTTCTAATGTATTTTTGGACATCTAAATAAACGACGAAGCTCTCTCACAAGAATTTTTCAAACTTTTCCTCGCAGAGCACTTGGACTTCTAGCAACCATTTTTTCGTTTATGAATTGTTTTTAAAAGTGCAAAATATCATGTTGTGTTTTTTATTTTTGAATAGGTAAATCCTAGTTTTTAATAAACTCTGAACTTCTCTGTTATTTCAATATGAACTTCACCTTTTTATATTTTGTGTAAAGAATTGTATTTGAATTTTATATGGAAAAAATCGAACATGGAAATACAAGGTGAACCTCTCTCGCAAGAATTTTTGAACTTCTCCGGACATAGCACTTGAACTTGTTTCAACAACCTTTTAAGCTTTTATTTTTCCTATACTTTTATTCTCACCTGAAATGCATTCCTTGTAGTACTTGAACCTCTCGTTGTTTTCACTATGAACTTCTGTCGCATTTTTGTGTATACATCGAATTACACGCAATTGAAAGTCGGACGCCATTTCTTGCCATTTTAAAACGTGTAATTGGAGGTCGGACATCACGCAATATTAATTATGAACAACATACACTAATTTGTTTTAACCGCTTTTCGAAATAGAGTGTGTGATATACCCTTTGGAATAGAGCATAGGATATACCGTTTGGAAAGTTTTTTAATACATTATGAAACTCTCTCACACAAATTCCTGAACTTTCCCGGGCCGAGCACTTGAACTTCTAGCAACAAAAAATTTACCTTTTTATTTTATTTTTCTCATACGAAAGTAACAAAACACAGACCATGCAATACGTGAACTTTCGGTTGTTATCACTTTGAACTTCTCTCTGGTTTGAGTAAATTATTTTAAAACACCAAAAATAACATATTTTATTTGTGTTTTTGGACATCTAAATATACGGTGTACCTCTTTCAGAAGAATTTTTGAACTTTCCAGTGCCGAGCACTTGAACTTCTAGCAACAAAACTTTTAGCCTTGACTTTTTCATTCTTTTTTTCATATAAAATGCACACCGTGTAGTATGTGAACTTCTGGCAGTTATCAACCTAAACTTCTTCCGGTTACGTGAAAATATCTGAGTTTTTTATAGGCATTGAACCACTATACCTTTTTTATTCGAACTTCATTGTGTATTTTTTAGAAATGTAATAAACGTTGTACAACTTCTTGGTAATTTCAGACTGAACTTCTTTGTTTACTCGTTAGTAACGGGAAAAATTCAAGTTTTTGTAATAAATATTGAACCGCTCCATTTTTCGAAATTGATCTTCTTGGTTGATTATTTAGTAACGAGGAAAATGAAAGTTTTTATTTATATCGAACTTCTCTATTTTTGTAATTTGTACTTCTTGATTATTTCTTTTAGTAACGAAATATCCTAGTTTTGTAATAAATATTGGACCATCGGTTATTTATATTTGAACTTCTAGATTTTTTTTAATTTTGGAAATGATGAAAGTCATTTTCTATGGTTTTTGAACTTCTTTATTTTAAGAATTTGAATTTCTTGTTTTTTTGTTTTTAGAAATGGTGAAATATCCTCTTGTGCGTGCTCTTTTATTTTTGAACTGCTATGTTATTTTAGTTTGCCCTTCTGGGTTTTTTATAGTTGATGATATGTTTTTTGTTACAAATAAGAAGGACTTTGTTATTTTAATTCGAACTTGTTGAGAATTTTTTTCTACAGCCATAACATTTTCTTTGAACTCTCCAACTTATTAAATTTTAACTTCGATAGTTAATATTTTCTAGGTGACGTTTATTTTCTTCTTTGGTATCTAATCATCAAACCACTCCGTTTTTTTAATTTGAACTTCCTGGTATATTCTTTAATAACTGGTGAAATTCGAGTTTTGTAATAATCATCGAACCGCTCTGTTATTTAAATTTTAACTACTAGCTTTTTAAAAAATTGGGCAATTTTTGTTTTTATTTACCTTTTTGAACTACTTTGTAATTATTTTTCTTCTAACATTGGGTCTAGTGCCCCATGTTAAATAATTATGTGTACATTTTTTTGGCGACACATGAATGGAGAAAAGATTCTAACAAGATACATTAACTTGCTTCAGTTTTTTGAACTTTCATTTTTATTTAAATTTCAACTTTTTTGAAAATTTCCAGATGGATGTAATGGGGTTCCAGAGAGACATCAGTGGAGCACTAGTTCTCTGAGAAAAGGAAATAAAGGAAAACAAAAAGTCCTTCTACCGTAGATGTCCCAACTTAGTACATGCCCCACCATGTCTTGAACTAGTAGTCTCAATTAAAAAATACAACTAGAACTCAGCCACCTAGCATTCTGCCTGCATCTCGCACACACTTTCAGTGCTTGTCTGTTCTTTATTTATGGAACTATGCATATGCAGCAGAACTGCTGTTGAAATACTATTGATTGCAGAGTTCTCCTAGTTTTTGCATCTGACCTTCCAATCATTCTGCGATGGTGGCTCATGCATAGTAGGCCACCAAGTCCCCATACAGAAGCAATCATCAACATTTGTACATTTTGATCTGAATTTGGAGCGAGAAGAACAACTCTCATGGACAACAGTGAGCAAAAGGAAATCCTTTGTTGCGGCTGCTTGGATCTCGCGTTCCTCAACCTGCCACAGTCTGTTCCAATAGGACTTATAACACTTTCAACTTCCTGAAGGGACTAACATTGTACGAAATTACTGATTTTAGAGGTCTAATCACCGCTGAGCAGGATTTTACATCCACTCAGAGTTCTTTTCATGTGAACAACCCATACTCCTTTCAGAAAGAATACTTTTGCCTCATCGCCTGCATTCTAAACAACAGATGCAGGTAAGCATGCATGACCGCACACATCACACACGCCCTTGTTCCACGCGAGCGACGGACAACCTGCAGTATAAGATGAGGTTGGACTGCGTGACGGTCGTAGTTGGACGGTGCAGGAGCCACATGGGCGCAGGAAGTTGCACCAGCCAACGACCAAGAGGACAGGCGTCATGCAGGATTGGTGCACCAACGGGGTTTGGGGCCATCAGGACGCCGGCGGCTGAGGTGCTGAACGTCTTGGTGCTGCATCATTGAATGGCCATATTTGGTAGCGGCAAACGGCCTCAGCGCTGTTGTGGTGGAGAGTAGAGAGAAACCAGACAGAGGTGGATAAATTGAGCAATGATAAGGGTCCTGGTCGACAAAGGAGCAACAGGGGTTGTGGTGGCGAGGTCTATGGCTGGGTCCCCGGTGTTGGCGGACGGAGGGCAGGGCACGTCGGTGGTCGGCGCTCTTGACGGGAAGCAGCGCACATGGTCGGGAGGTAGTGGGGGGTTGGGCCAGCAGCACGATGCGAGGACATCGGAGGTTGTTGGGCACAAGGAAGAAGGAAGGGGGCGGTGGAGTCACAATGAAGGAGGAAGCACCGACAGTGAGGGAGGAGACACGCCAGCAATGGGGAGGAAGCGCACCGGTAGTGGGGAAGGAGGCGCGCCGGCAACGAGGAAGGAGGCGCGCCAGCAGTGGAGGAGGTTGCAAGCAGCGGGGGTTCTGGGGAGGGCGGCGCGCGGCGGATCCGACACGAGGTTTGGGGAAGGCCTCTAGCGGCGGGGGGTTCGGGAAGACCTCCTCCTGGGGCGGTGGTCGGAAAGAGGCGAGCGGCCTTTGCGCGTGGCTAGGGGCGGTGCCGGTTGCTGGATGCAGTGAGCGGCGGAGGGGAGGCAGTTCACCGGAGAGTGGGATGCGGGCGGCTGTGGGGGATGGGTCGTGAGGGGTCGGTGGTGGTGGAAGTTCCTGGTCGCGCGGGTGGTGGGAGGCCGAGGAGTTCGGGATCATCCCGTCGGCTCTATATAGAGGGCGCCGTGATAGTTATTCTAATCCTGGGATTAGAATAGTGCTACTATATATATATATATATATATATATATATATATATATATATATATATATAGCCGGTCTATTCTGCTAATATTAGCAGAAACTATTCTGATAACACTTCTGCAATGCACGCTCAACGCAAGTGCACGTCATTGTTTGAACTAAGTGTGGTGCAGTACTCACACGAGTGAACTTCCCGTCGCAAAAAGCTGCATGCTTTGTTTTTTTGGGTATCTTTTTTGTTCTAATTTTTTAACGGTTTGTCGGAATGAGGCGTGTAATATACCATTGAAAAGCTATGGATTAGGTGCTACTTCGACATGTTGAACACTTTTCGAGATTCCACACGGTTTAAGAGCAGTTTTGAAAATGGTGCGGCCCATGACAAGTGGCAGCGAGTGTTTTTTTGCGATTTCTTCTAAACCGCTCGTCGGAATGAAGCAAATGATACACCGTTGAAAATATATCATCGAGACGCATCTTCTTCATATGTATTATTTTCTCAAATTCGTTACGGTTTAAAAGCAGTTTTAAATTTAGTAAATCGCGGAAATGTGTTTTTTCATATTTTTTTTGCAATTTTCGGTGCTGTTTTAGCTCCAGTTTTTGAACCGTTTGTCGAAACGAGGCATATGATATGCCACTTGAAAGCTACGGACGAGGCGCAACTTTCATATGTTGAAATGTTTTTGAGATTCCTTATAGTTTTTAGTTGATTTTGAAAATGGTATGGCTGACGATTAATGGCAGCGGCCGTTTTTCACGAAATTTTCACCAATCGCTGATCAGAATGATTCAAATGGTACGTTGGAAAGATATCGACGAGACACAACTTTTTCATGTAGATCGCTTTCTCTAATTCCCTACGGTTTAAGAGTAATTTTG
Organism: Triticum dicoccoides; assembly: GCF_002162155.2. Classification (NCBI taxonomy): domain Eukaryota; kingdom Viridiplantae; phylum Streptophyta; class Magnoliopsida; order Poales; family Poaceae; genus Triticum; species Triticum dicoccoides. Next base: position 588,087,216 of record NC_041381.1, read on the forward strand.
ATTTTACCAAAACTCGGACACTCTGTTTTTTCACGGCACTAAAATCGACGAGTGAAACGCATCGGACAGGAAACCGCACCGCATCAGATGGGCAAGAGAACTGCATCGTTTCTTTTTATTCGGACGTAATTGTTTCCACACGTGGAAGTGGATCACGCTTTACACCGGTCATAAATAAACCGCAACACAATCGAGAAGTGAACCGCATTACGTTTTTCTATGTTTCCATAAATTTTTTCTGCACTTCACAATGGTAGTAAGTGAACCGCGATGCTACCGAAATTGAACTGCATTATTTTTTTTATTTTCCCTATTTCTGTGTGATTTTTACTTTGGGTCCAAGTGAACTGCAACACTCTTCAAAGTGAACGACATCACTCTTTGAAAGTAAAACACAGTACTATTTTTTAGCATTTTTAACTTGTTCAACAAACACAACGTAAACTTTTTTGCAAATATATTTTCTTTTCAAATGAACCTTCGGAGTGGACTTTTTCAAAGACCGAGGCGCACTACATTTTTCTTTTTCTTTTCTCTAGAGTTTTGGTTTCCCCCTAGTGCACTGCATATATACTGCACATATATATTTTTGGTTAGTAATGTAATACATAGTGCGAGAACGAGGCGAGTGGACTGCATTTTTTGTTTGCACGATACACATCACATCGCATTGTGGACTGCATGGTCACGACATCGGCTCCACCATCGCTGCGACGAAGCACACAGAGGTATTCAGGCCCTGCCGAGCAGCACTGCACGTCGTGCCGAACCGCTTGGCACATCCAGTCGAACTGCACAGTGGTTCCAATGAACCCAAAATGAGAAAAAAAGAATCGTGCAGAGAGGAAATGTGTGGATAGCTTCGACGGCGATGAAAACAAACAGCGGAATGGGGGTGGGGCATCGCCTGTGAACTGCATGAGGTGAGCAGGGAGACCTTCAGAGCCAGCTGAGCTACACGTCGCCCCTGCGCCACCTAGTGCTGAGGAGCGAGATGCCCATGTTGCAGGTCGGCTTTTTGTGCTTCATGGCCGTGGCCCCATCTCCACTGGCAGACGCAGGGAGATCTGGCATCCTGGGCACACGCAAGGCCACCGGCCCCCTCCAAACGCAGGATCCGCCCTTCACGGGCACATGCACGGCCGTCGCCCCATAGCAGCGCGGGATTCGTCAATCCAGCGTAGCGCCGGATGGTCAGGAGGGAAGGGAGGGTGCCGCTGGCCATCAAGCATAGCACTGGCCGGTCGAGAGGGTGGGCGCCATGGGGAAGGCTGGAGGGCGGGGGCGCCGATGGTGGATGCTGGGATCTGGTGGCTCTCGATCTCGGCAAATGCCAATCTAGCACCGGACAACTCGGAGGTTGGTGATGCAGGGCAACACTATGGAAGATGGAGGTGCCTGGATCCAGCGACCATCGAGGTGCGCCGGCGAGGGGAAATAGGAGGAGGGAGGCGGCAGGGCGGCGTGAGCCTAGGCCGGCAGCGGGTCGGGGCACTGGGAGGTTCCCTGGCTGGGAGCACTCGAGGCGGGGTGGTGGTCGGGGCTTAGTTGGTGGGTTGGGCCGCGAGCAGAGGAAGGTAAGGCGGCAGTCAGGGAGGCGTGGGGCATGATGGGGTGGGGATCCGGCGACGCGGGGTTGGAAGGGGTAGAAAGTTAGGGTGGTGGAGCCGTGTCGTGGTGGGGCTTCCCGGGGTGGGCGCGATGGAGG